>NW_019725413.1:0-2247 GCF_002891405.2 Cryptotermes secundus | reverse complement strand
TCCTTGGGCGGGTGATCAGCTCGTCGCAAGGCCTCTACCTGTACACAAACACAGAAAAACGCACACACACAAACTAAACATCCATGCCCTGAGTGGGATTCGAACCCACGATGCCGGTTTCCAAGCGAGCGAAGACAGTACATTCCTTAGACCGCTCGGCTACCGTGACCGGCAGAGTGGATATATTGATCCACGTATTCTTGACCTCGGAATTTGTCGGAGGTGCGTGGTCAGTTTCATACCCTGGCTGCTTCACCACCGAAATGTTAATGGACTGAAAATGCTTTATACTTCACTGGATTTGTCAACTCATTTCATGGAATAGAACGCTTTTTGATAAGCTGGTATTTTCTGAGCTGTTCAAGACATTTCTCTCCCTTATGAAACTCGGGATTTAATTATCATATTCACAACAGCCAGCCACTTATTCCAATCCACATAATCAAACTCATTTGCTTGAGAGTCATACTTGCTCCCATTTATATCTAGATCTCCTTAGTGGTCTCTTCCCTTCATATTCTGCTGGTTCATTGCTTCAGTAGACTGTTGCATTCGACCTGCACTCTCACTGAGTCTGAAGATTTCCTAATCTAATGAGACTCAGTCGTTAGTGCCTCGTTTGTTATAATTGTATATAGTACATGAAGGAAGGAGCGGTTCTGTACGTCGCATCTTCATGGCTTTGGCCTGCCTTCATGCGGACAGACACTCGTAACAATAAAACGCCCTCTCTCATCTCTGGTCACAATTTGAATCTGCAGGTTGCCATGTATACAAAGGAACAAATAGGATTATCAGAGTATGCAGTGTACAGTTAACAGGCACTTTGGCAAAAGGAATTATAAATGACATGGTAGCATGAATGTGAACATAATGGTCGGGATAGCTCAGTCAATATAGCGACGGGCTTTGAGCTGGACGGCCCTGGTTCCATTCTCGACAGGGACAAAATTGTTATCTTCTCCATAACGTCTAGAGTCTAGACCCTCTCTGGGGCGCACGCACCTTGCCGTCTAATGTGCATCGGTGTGTCGAGATCAATAATTCTAGAACTATACCTCCACTACCCCCATATGCCTTCAGGGCACAGCGCATAATTACGTAATTAAGTATAGGAATAACTTTATGTTACATGTGAATCTGGGGGGCACGCGGTAGCGTAGTTGGTTGAGGCACTATGCTACAAGCCGGAAGGTCACGGGTTCAAGTCCCGATGAGGTCATTGGATTTTTTTTTTCAATTGAACTAATCCTTCCGGCCGCAATATGGCCGTGGGGTTAACTCAGCCTCTAGGAATTAATTAAATAATTTTCCTGGGGAGTAAAACGCGTCCGGCGCGTAAGGCTGACAACCTTACCGCCATGTGTGAGCCGATTGTCTAGATAATGTGGGACCCTCAAGGTCTCACAACCCTATTGACCTTCACGGCTGTTATAGGTATAGCTTCAATTTACTTTACTTTACTTACATGTGAATCTGAATTAAGATTTGAGAGAGCATCGTTTAATTATTATGGACAGTAAAAGACTTCGGTAATCTTCGGATGAGGTCGGGAAACCATTGTCGATGCACGTTAGGAAAACTAATCATGGCATAACGTCTCTTCCATCACAGCAAAATTATAAAGAAAGCTACAACTCATTCCAGAGCACATTAAGTGGGAAAATTTGTGTTTTATATGTTGGTTCCATACAGAAAATTTGCCTCTCCAGAGATGACCTCGATTCTGATAGTACTCTGGTGCTAGGTTTCATACGTGTGGAGATTTTCTTTTGTTTTGATGTTTTATCTTAACTCTCGCGTAGCCGGTATAGCGACTGGCTATGGGCTAACGACCGGGGAGTCGGAATTCGAGTCCCTGTAGGGTCAAGACACCCAACCTCTTATATTATGGGTACCGGAGCTCCTTCCCGGGGGAAAAGCAGCCGAGGCGTGAAGTTGACCACTCACTTCCAGATAGTGTCGAGGTCAAGAAAATGTGGATCTATACATAACTCTCGCAGATGGTTTGGTCTGTGCTTAGCTTGTATACCCTATCTAGTTTTGGCGCAGGCGCCCGGAGATAGGGACTAGCCCTGTCGATTGGGCCCAACTGAGTAGGTTTTACACGAAGACGGAGACAGAATCCAATCTCCGAAACTTTGTGTGTTAAATAGCATTACAGTGTTTTAAATAAAAAACAGGACGATAGATAATGTACAGTGTTACACCTCAGGGGGGAAGGGGTGAGAAATTATAAGTACTTGG
>NW_019725412.1:463-984 GCF_002891405.2 Cryptotermes secundus | reverse complement strand
TAGCTTGCTTGCCTGCTAGCTTTGAGTTGCTAGATTGGCATTGCTCCCTTGCTTGCTTTTCGGTGCTAGCTTGCTAAGTTTTGCGTTGCTAGCTTGCTAGTTTTGCGTTGCTACCTTGCTAGCTTTGCGTTGCTAGCTTGCTAGCTTTGCGTTGCTAGCTTTTTGGCTTTGCGTTGTTAGCTTGCTAGATTTGTTTTGCTAGCATGCTAGCTTGGCTTTGCTACCATGCCAACTTGGCGTTGCTAGCTTGCTAATTTTGCGTTGGTAGCTTGCTAGATTGCTAGCTTTGCGTTGGTAGCTTGCTACTTTTGCGTTGGTCTCTTGCTAGATTTGAGCTGCTAGCTTTCTAGCTTTGCGTTCCTAACTTGCTAGCATTTCGTTGCTAGCCTGCTGGCTTTCCGTTGCTACCATGGTACCTTTCAATTGCTAGCTTGCTATCTTTGCGATGCTGGCTTGCTAGTTTTGCGTTGATTGCTTGCTTGCCTTCTTTGCCTTTCTTGCTTACAAACTTTCGTTGGTAG
>NW_019725412.1:0-359 GCF_002891405.2 Cryptotermes secundus | reverse complement strand
TGCCAGCTTTTCGTTACTAGCTTGCCAGTTTTGCGTTGCTAGCTTACCAGCTTTACGTTGCTAGCTTGCTAGATTTGCGTTGCAAACTTGCTAGCCTGCTAGCTTTTAGTTGCTAGCTTGCTAGCTTTGTGTCGCTTCCTTGCTAGCTTGGCGTTGCTATCTTACAAGCTTTACGTTGCCTGCTAACTAGCATTGCGTTGCTAGCTTGCTTGCCTGTTAATTTTGATTTCCTAGCTTGCTAGGTTTGTGTTCTTTCCTTGCTAGCTTGGCGTTGCTACCTTGCTTGCTTTTCGTTGCTAATTTGCCAGCTTGCGTTGCTTGCTTGCTTGCTTTACTTTGTTAGCTTCCTAGCTTTGCGT
>NW_019725411.1:0-832 GCF_002891405.2 Cryptotermes secundus | reverse complement strand
TTCTGCAACGGGTAAGAAGACGGTTCGAATGAAATATTGAAAATTCTCTTTCCCATTTTGATACGTCAATTGTAAGATTTTTGCAAGTAAACAGGCCCTTTCTAATTTGTGGTCCCAATTTGCCTTGAGGTTCTGAAGGCAAATATAAAGATGAGGATACCGTAATCCACTCATACTTCTCACTGACATTACTGTAGAGGAATGAATGATTGCACTACTGACTCACTCTGTTTCTCACCGCGAAATAACGCGCGTTTGGCACGCAGTTCTTTCTCGAAACCTGACTGATCAGTAGGGACCGGATTCTTATGCCCTAATAATCCCTTAAATATGTATGCATTTATGCATGAAAACCTTCTGAAATATGCACATAAAAATTTATACCAAATATTAAAACTGATTTTACATTTTTTTAAGACCAACAAATCAATATTTAAGTTCATTTTATGTAATCACTGAATGATTCACTTGCAATAAAAAGCTATACTTAAATACAAATCATGCAACAAAGCCAACATATTCCATTACAAATTTAAAAAATCAGTGGTACTCACATTTAGCTCTCCGAACTTTCAACTTCTCTTCTGTTGCAGTTCACATTTACTAAATGTTTTAGGTTTTCCATGGGTAGTCGCCTCCTATTGTCTCGTCTCAATATCGTCATTACGTAACATTCGTGAACCCAACTATGGTTCAGGCTTATAGCAAGAGTCACACTGAAAAGAATGCAAACCACTGTAAAATATACCAACTGCTTTCACAATCTTAACATACTTTGTCAGACAATTGGTTGGGCCTGTAGCATAACAGGACACGAAACCAGAATAGCTGT
>NW_019725410.1:0-600 GCF_002891405.2 Cryptotermes secundus | reverse complement strand
GCTAGCAACACAAAATTAGCAAGCTATCAAGCTAGCAACGCAAAGATAAGAAGCTAGCAATGCAAATCTGGAAAGATAGCAACGCAAAACTAGCAAGCTAACAAAGCAAAATAACAAGCTAGCAACGCAATTATAGCACACTAAGAAGCTAATAACGCAAAGCTAGCAAGTTAGCAACGCAAAGCTAGGAAGTTAGGAACGCAATAGTAGCAAGATAGAAATGCATAGCCAGCAAGCTAGCAACGCAAAAGTAGCAAGCTAGCACCGCTAAGCTAGCAAGAAAGAACCGCATATCAAGCAAGCAAGCAAGCAACGCAAAGCAAGCAAACTAGCAATGCCAAGCTAGCAAGCTAGCAACGAAAAAGATAGCAAGCTAGCAAAGAAAACCTAGCAAGCTAGAAACGCAAAGATAACAAGCAAGTAACGCAAAGAAAGCAAGCAAGCAAGGAACCCAAATTAAGCAGTTAGCAAGGAAAAGATAGGAAGCTAGCAACACAAATCTAGCAAGATTGCAAGCTAGCAACGCAAAGCTAGCAATCTAGCAAAGCTAAGATTGTAAGTTAGCAACGCAATGCTAGCAAGCTAGCACGCAGGGATAGC
>NW_019725409.1:0-521 GCF_002891405.2 Cryptotermes secundus | reverse complement strand
TGACTCTGACTCTGAATCTGGTTGTAGGATAATGTGGGATGTTCCCACAGATTAAAATTCACAAAATTTTTGTGGTGTGAGATTCGACATTAGCGCATTGGGCATTGGACTGACTGGTACCTACTGTGTGAGTGAAAAAGATTCTGAGCGAGAGCGTCGGAGTTCTTCGGATGGGACTGAAAAGATTGTCTGTTGTTTAGGTGTACTCTCTTACTGGTACATAACTTGTGAGAGATTGTCTGTTTGAGTAGGAGTTTGAGAGGTCCCAGGTGACCATAATCTTGAGTGTTCATCTGTAGCCACCTAGTAACTATTCTGTTACCAGTGCATCGGTGGCGGTGGCCGTCCCGTCTGCAACGGTCAAAATGGCGGAGGCGACGTGCGAAACACGGTGGAACGCAATAGTGGCTTCGTTCGAGAGAAACCACGTCAACTTGAGAATCAGTAATCCTGACTGCCAGGAAGACATCGATCTCCTGGGGAAAGGACTACAAACGATCGGACAGCTTATCCATAATTCG
>NW_019725408.1:218-688 GCF_002891405.2 Cryptotermes secundus | reverse complement strand
TGGGATGGGACCCCAAATTCTGCCACGGCCACATTTTTTCGCGCAGTGTTCAGTGGCGAATCATCCTTTTATCACGTGTAGTGGTGACTTATGACGGGGTTTTGGAATGACTGATTGGATATATTGTACCATATATATTTACAGCTACAAGTACAAGTAATAGATTAAGAAACTGAAAAAGCGGCCAAAGTTCACAAGGGCTGTACAGCCACAGATAGATAGATAGACAGACAGACAGATAGATATATAGATAGATAGAGAGAGTTACGGTGGGGACACCCAGAGTCTTTCTTCTCAGAATAATTCCAAATAATACTTTCAGTAGTGCTTAATCTCATACAAATTTCCTATTATGTTAACCCTTTAAAGATTGAATTTCTGCTCAACAGGAAACATTTTACGTCTTTTCACGTACTTGAGTCGCCTCTCAACATTCTAGCACACCATACAAAACCAACCTGTAGATCATG
>NW_019725408.1:0-176 GCF_002891405.2 Cryptotermes secundus | reverse complement strand
AAACCTACCCCAGTGTCACTTTGCGTACCACAAATCCCACATGACTTGGCCCGGGCTCGAACCCGTGCCGCCGCGGTGGGGAAGCCAGCGACTAACCGCTTGAGCTACAGCACGGCCGTCTGCATGTGAGGTTAGTACTGAAGATTTTCCATATCTCTTCCACTTCGTTTTGAAAG
>NW_019725407.1:0-771 GCF_002891405.2 Cryptotermes secundus | reverse complement strand
TAACGTGAAATCGTCAAAGAATATTCGGAAAAAATTAATGAAATAAGTTTTGTTCGTACATAATGTGTTTAAATTCAGTTAATTAATATATAATCACTGAAACTTTTATTAATATTCATTAAATATTATAGTAATTATCACAAATTTGAAGGATTTCCTAAAATTATTGTTAAATTTTCTATTAATTTTTAAAAATTCTTTACTATAATGTGAACATTTCAAAGAATTTTGGTTGAAATTATATACACTTCGTTGAATTCGTTGAAAATCAACTTAATTTCATAATTTAACTTAGAATCGTTCTAAATTTTTTAAATTTAAAAAAAAAATAGGTATATCGTCAAAAAGAATGCTAGAATTCCCAAATTTATTGTGAAATTTTTTACAAAATATTTGACTTCATTTATAATATGTTGAAAGCGAGAGATAATTCTTGGTTAAAATTAAATGAAATAGGTTGAAGTAGGTAATAATCCGGTTAAAATTCTTTAATTTATAATGAAATCCCTCAAATAATTATTAAAAGTAATTAATAATTTTATAACGAAAAAATCGATAGATTTCCATAAATTTAGGTGGAATCTTTGTCAATTTTTTGAAATTCTATATATTAACTTGAAATCTGTAATAATTCTTGGTTAAATTTTCTTAAATTTTATCGAAATCCTTCAAAACCCAGTAAAAATTCGTTAAATTTAAGATAACATCAAACAGAATTGACTAAAATTTCCCCAATATAATACAGAAATCATCAATAATTTGTACATAATT
>NW_019725406.1:0-439 GCF_002891405.2 Cryptotermes secundus | reverse complement strand
TTTTATTCCTGAAATGCCTGCTGGTTTCATGTCTTACATTTTCCAGATTATTCCCATTTATTTCGCTTGGATCCTGTAACCACTGCAATTTGGCTTGTTGTCTTTGGCCTAGTAATTTTGAAAATCCTTCATCGAACCATAGCTTATGCTTCTTCAGTTCATAACCTAGACTCTCCTTGGCTGAAATTTTGATATTCTCTAATAGTTTCCCAGGCTTTATTAATATCCACCTGTTTCAAAGTTTTCCAAGACCGCGAACCTATTGGAGGTTTCAACACGATACTGCTCTTTACCCTCTGCCTCCTTTAATTTTTTGAGATTGAACCTTTCTCTATGAACTCTGTGTGCTGTTTGTTTGCTCACTGCTAGTCTTTCCCTAACCTTTCCCACCACAAGGCAGTGGTCACTATCAAAATCTGCTGCCCAGAATGATCGAACA
>NW_019725405.1:0-1007 GCF_002891405.2 Cryptotermes secundus | reverse complement strand
GTGTACGCACTGCAAGACGGATTAAACAAATCATGAATTCACATATAATTCCTAGTAGTGTCTTTTCTACCATTGTATCATGCACATGGCACAGGGGGAAAAATGAAATAAAAGATAAAAAAGAAGGCTGGATTTGAGATTCTTGTAGAGGAGATTGAGAAAGGCACCATCTTCTGGGAAGTAACACCCTGTAAATCCACTGACATTCCTTCAAAATGCTTATGGACCTTATCACATTATACAACATTTCATTTCAGAAGGTACCACTTGTCAAGAAGAAGAAGAAAAAGGTTATACCATCTCAACTGTCACATTCTTATTGTATAACGAGTGCTTTCATTTCTAGGATTTCTGTTGGATGTTTCCAGTTCAGTAATTTATATATCCATTATCATGGAATTCAACTATAATTAAAATATATTCTAATTCTGTTGCAGCTGCAGTAAGTAACTGTAGATGGGCAATGGACTGTATCCAGTGTTGACACATGCTAAATCAAACTGCCCTTGCCAAGTGTTCATTTATCTGCAGATCACAAGTAATTCCTGAGTGTCCTCATCCCTGTTGCCAGCCAGACCATAAGTGGGGATGTCACCCAGTGCGCGGCAGAATTCTGCTGTAGTATTCAGCGCAATGAAACCGCCATCCCTGTTTCCCTCAGAGTTTCTCTCCAACACTGACTCTGCCACCTACAAACATCACAAATCACAAACAGTTAAATTATGTAGCTATACAGCATTCTGTTTTGTAGTATCCATAAATGCAAAGCTGTCTCTATGCTTAATTAGTTACGCTCCAGATGGAGGTGAGTGGCCAGCTCCATGCCACTCCCACACCAGGAGAAACAGCCCATAGTACCTATTTGGCAGGATGCCATAAAAGTCTCAGTAACCAAAATACAAGAAACGATGATAGTATTAAAAAAAAGTAAAGCTATCCCTGTAACTGGCCGTGGAGGCTCATAGGTGTGTGAGATGTCAAGACTCCCATACTTTCTCGACAATAAG
>NW_019725404.1:0-615 GCF_002891405.2 Cryptotermes secundus | reverse complement strand
AACTTCTTGTATATGTGACTGAGAATGACAGTATTTTCAGAAAATATGTTTCCCGATGGGAACATCGGTGCTTTATCAGAGGCGTAATTAAATATTCTGAAATTACCAATATGGACTATGTCAATTTTAAATTTATATTCATATATATATATTTATACATTGTCTTATTTTAAACACGTGAACAATTGAGTTTATGCTTATATGATATGCTTATAGATTTCATATGACAGGACCGGGGTAAAATGGATATTTCTTTGAAAATTCAATCGTTATTTCGTACTTCTTAATAGCTTCAGTTTATTTGTTCATAGCTTCTTGTACATGTCACTGAGAATGATAGTATTTTAAATACATGAATTTCCCGTTGGGGACATCGATCCTTTTTCACAGTAGTAAATAAACCTTATGAAATTGACAATCTATAATTTGAAAATATGTTTATTACGGTATATATAAATATTTCTAAATTATCTTATCTTAAACACGTAAACATTTGAGTTCTTTGCTTATAAAATCGTATTATATATATTGCAGGAAAGAGGCACAATGAATGTTTTTATTTGAATGTTCAATTTTTCTGTTCGGACTGCTGAATATTATCGATTTTGTTTCCTA
>NW_019725403.1:0-467 GCF_002891405.2 Cryptotermes secundus | reverse complement strand
TGACACTACAGCCCCAGTGGGCCTAGGCCTATCTCCATGAACTTTCTCGTTCACTTCGATATTTCTAGATCTTACACATTCGGTAGGCCTCCTTGGGCAAGTGATCAGCTCGTCGCAAGGCCTCTACCTGTATAGCAAGACAGAAAAACGCACGCACACACACAAACTAAACATCCATGCGCTGAGTGGGATTCGAACCCACGATCCCGTTTTCCAAGCGAGCAAAGACAGTACATGCCTTAGACTGCTCGGCTACAGTGAACGGCATGCGCTTCTACTAGCGGAGTTTAAATTCCGGACTGTCCAAAACGGGGTACTGCGGCCACGACGATCATACTCATCACTGGCCCGATCAGGGAACTTCGGCCGTTAAAGATTAATCACTTGAGATCAACCTAAAATAGCACATAACATAATGTACTAACAGACTTCATTATACTAACGGAAATTTTAATTTCAACTTATAC
>NW_019725402.1:864-1092 GCF_002891405.2 Cryptotermes secundus | reverse complement strand
AAATTAAGGACTTCTAAACTAATTTTTACCTTCTTCAACCTAATTCATATAATTTTAACCAAGAATTATCTCTTGATTTCAACATATTGTCGCGTTTCTAGCGTATATCGCGACAAATAAATTCTCGATGTATTTTATTTAGCGAATTTTATTACACATTCGCTCTCACAATCACCCAAATTACAGATTTACGATTACTGCTATCTGCAGTATCACAAATAGTACGCT
>NW_019725402.1:0-810 GCF_002891405.2 Cryptotermes secundus | reverse complement strand
TGTTATTTAATTATTAATTAATTTTAATCATATTTTGAGGGATTTCATTATAAATTAAGAAATTCTAAACTAATTTTGACCTTCTTAAACCTAATTCATTTAATTTTAACCAAAAATTCTTTCTCGATTTCAACATATTATAAATGAAATTAATAATTAATAATTAAAAAATTTAAACACATTATAGACGAACACAACATATTTCATTAAATTTTTCCGAATATTCTTTGACGATTTCACGTTAATATGAGGAAATACAGAAAATATATCAAAGATTTTATTTATTCAATAGATTTCTGTCCAAATTATTAACTATTTCTGCAATATAATTCGGAAAGTTAAACAATTCTGATTGTAGTAAGTTAAATTTAAATAATATAATCCAGGTTTTGAAAGATTTCAACGTAATATATGAAATTTTGATAAAGAATTATTCCAGAATTCAAGTTAATATATAGAATTTCAAAAAATTGTCAAAAATTCCACAAACATTTTTGGAAAACTATACAATTTTTTGACTATATTTCATAATGATTTAATTTTAATTATATTTCTAGAGATTTCAAGATAATTTAAGAAATTCTAAAGTAATTTTGAACTTCTTCAACATAATTCATATAATTTCAACCAAGAATTATTACAGATTTCAAGTTATCATATAGAATTTCAACAAATTTTGAAAGTTTTCAAATAAATTTATGGAAATCTATCGATTCTTTTACATTATAAAATTATTAATTATTTTAATAATATTTTGATGAATTTATTATAAATTAAGGATTTCTAAACTAATTTTTACCTTCTTCAACC
>NW_019725401.1:0-527 GCF_002891405.2 Cryptotermes secundus | reverse complement strand
ATCTTATAGGATATAATACTGTGTAGTCTCTTGAAAGTCAACCAGTATTTAAGAGGAACAGAACACAATCTTTCACAGTCAAAGGATAAGCCAAGCTAGAATCTTAAAAGTGGAAGTTTTCATAAGCAGTGCTCTGGAACCTCAATCCTATATTTATACTCGTATATTGTTCCTGTGAAATTTGGTATATACTAAGCAAAGCGAGTAAACAGCGGTGACGTAACGCGGGACGCCGCAGTTGCTACATAGCAGTAAACAACTACCATCAGCGTTGCTAGGATATCGGCAAACAGGCAACCAGGCAACAAGGAAGCCAGGCGTTTTCCCGTTGTCCGGCTGAGGGTTTATAAGAGACCTACACTGCCTACGAAGTCAGTTCTCAAGACAGCAGCCTACGAGTTGATTTGGAATCTAGCCAGCGGAGAGTTACGAGTTGGTGTGTGATACAATGACACTTATATAGTGGTCAGAAACTCAACACATTACATTTGGTTCGTCTGTGCATACTGTGCAACTGTAATAAATAT
>NW_019725400.1:0-394 GCF_002891405.2 Cryptotermes secundus | reverse complement strand
TTTTTTCTGTTGTGTTGTCTGAAAATACATATATAGATTGCAATAGGGCATTTCTTCAATTATTTTGCAAGTGCTATGCATAAAATTCTTTCTGACACAGCAGATATTCCTTGAGTAGCTCAGTCTTATCTAAACATGCCCTTATAGACTCGCTGCCCTGTCTTGGTAATACGAGTCTATAGTCCATCAGAATTTACGGATTTACTTATGGTTTGTTTAAGGAAGCTTTAAATAGCTGTAATTGTAGGGTGGGCCAGTCACGGTAGCCGAGTGATCTAAGGCATGTACTGTCTTTGCTCTCTTGGAAACGGGGATAGTGGGTTCGAATCCCACTCAGGGCATGGATGTTTGTCTACGTTTTTCTGTGTTTGTGTACAGGTAGAGGCCTTGCGAC
>NW_019725399.1:0-1144 GCF_002891405.2 Cryptotermes secundus | reverse complement strand
CCTCATCTCTTTCAGCAGGAGTTCCATCATCTGCTGTGAGTCCATCTTTGTTGCAGTAAAATTCTCAATGCACAATAATTAGTTTGTGTCGTGTTTAAGTTCGTAGACAATTCTGACACCAGTGTAACGTGTTTTGCCACTGAAGACACCATTCAGATTGTTAATTGGTTTATTTAACAACCTACAAATCGTAACTACAGTTAGTTATAACACAGTTGCGGGTTTACCCAATTTATAAACCGTACACAATAATCTAGTCACTTTGTCTTCAGTAGTCTTCACATATTTATAACGCGGGAGCTACACAAGTCTCTGTGAATTACACTCTCCCAACGTAACTGTTCTGCGGCACACACAAAATCTTGAAGTCACATAATAAGTCTTCGCTGGCTGACATCTAAGTTATCGCACGCTATCAGATCTTCTAACCACGCTATATTTTCAACTGTCTTCGGAGGCTGCTACATTTTAACTAACTGTCTTCGATGGCTGCTACACTTTAATTAACTCCTTAGGCAGTGCAGTTCTCTTATAAACCCTTAGCCAGACAACGGGAAAACACCTCGCTTTTTTGTTGCCTAGTCGCCATGTTTACAGGTGTTGCCTAGCAACACTGTCGAGAGTCACTGTTGTCACCTGCCATGTCACAGTGGGAAGCGCTGCCACGTTACCGCGGGGGAGGGGGCAGGATGCTGACCGGCCCGTCACCGTAGCAGTGGCAGCACTGTTACACCACCCCTGGTGGGGGAGGGGGTGTCCTGCATAGCACAAATACGTCACAATATCCTCTCATAAGTAGACCTTTTGTATTTTCTGCCCACTCTTACCGTCATTTGTATTTCTTCCCTTACCTAGTCTGTCCATGCAGTCAGTCCTTGATTTTCCCAGTGGCTTTTGACATTTGATGTCATTTTATGTGCTTTCAAAGATCTGCCCATTATCATTGCTTTGCAGTGCATGCTCAACAATAACATCCTTTGGCACAGTAAGCAAGCTGTATAATGGATATCCAGAACAAATATAAATCACTCCGTCCAGTGTGATCTGTAAGTTTATTACTACATGAAAACTTAACACCCTGACATGTGTCGGTCTCTGCGGACAATCTTCAGAGGGCAAACATCACTACAAATAGGAAACCACC
>NW_019725398.1:0-758 GCF_002891405.2 Cryptotermes secundus | reverse complement strand
AATGGATCTGAGTGTAGATGTCTAGGCTTATTCATAATTCTTTAATATAATCTTATAATCTACCATAATGTGAATCAGGATAACGCATTATTTGATCTTTGCAACAACAACCTGCAAGGTTTTCCTTGAGCACTGATACTTTTTCAACTAAAAGAAATATTTACTGCTATGGGACCCCAGCGTTTATGAGATTGTTCAAGAAGCTCCGAAACCTGACCTTGTTATGTCTCAGTTCTATTTATTGCAATATTCTGAATCTATTCCTCCAGAACATTTCCACCCCCCCTACAGATTTTGGATAACGTAGTCGGTATAGCGACTGGCTACGGGCTGGTTGACAGAAGGGTCGGAGTTCGAATCCGGGTAGGGTCAAGAATTTTCTCTTCTCCACGTCATCCATCCTGCTCTGGGGCCCACCCAACCCCCTAGCCAGTGAGTACGGAGGGCTCTTTCTCCGGCGATAAAGAGGCAGGGACATGAAGCTGACCACTCACCTCCAGCTAGTGCCGAGGTCAAGAAAATGTGGATCTATACATCCACTTCCCTATACGCCTTCATGGCGTAGTGCTTAATTAGTTAAGCACAGGGACTTCACCTACACAGACTTTTTCCCAATTTCTCTTTCATCCACTGCATGCAGCATGACCGGACCATCTCTCCTCCTCGATGTTGATAACACTTTAAGAGATAATGAAACTTCTCAGTGTGTAATCGTTACATACTTATTTTATTTTCCTTTTCTTAGGTCCAAATATTCT
>NW_019725397.1:0-368 GCF_002891405.2 Cryptotermes secundus | reverse complement strand
GCTAGATTGCTAGATATTCGTTGCTAGCTTGTTAGCATTGCGTTGCGAACTTGCTAGCTTTACGTTGCTAAATAGTTAGCTTGCTAGATTTACGTTGCTTGCTTGCTAGCTTTACGTTGCTTGCTTGCTAGGTTGGATTTGCTAGCTTGCTAGCTTTGCGGTCCTAGCTTGCTTGCATGGTTGATTAGTGTTGCAAGCTTGCCAGCTTTGCGTTGCTAGCTTGCTAAGTTTGGTTGGTAGCTTGCTAGCTTTGCGTTGCTAGCTTGATATCTATGAGTTGCTAGCTTGCTAGCTTCGCGTTCCAACTAGTACTTTTGCGTTGTTAATTTGGTAACTGTGCGTTGCTAGCTTGCTAGCTTTGTGTTCCT
>NW_019725396.1:0-350 GCF_002891405.2 Cryptotermes secundus | reverse complement strand
AGCTTGCTAACTTACTAAATTTTCGTTGCAACCTTGCTAGCTTTGCGTTGCTTGCTTGCCATCTTTGTGTTACTGGCTTGCTAGTTTCCGTTGCAAGCTTGCTAACTTGCTAGATATGCGTTGCTAGCTTGGCAGCTTTGCGTTGCAAGCTTGACAGCTTTGCGTTTCTATCTTGCAGCTGTGAGTTGCTAGCTTGCCAGCTGTGCGTTGCTAGCATGCTAGCTTTACGATTATTGCTTTCTAGCTTCGCGTTCCTAGCTTGCTAGCTTTGCTTTGCCAGCATGCTTGCTTTGCGTTGCTAGCTACTATCTTGCTAGATTTGCCTTGCTTGCTTTTCAATTCTTGTTTGC
>NW_019725395.1:0-471 GCF_002891405.2 Cryptotermes secundus | reverse complement strand
TTTCAGCTTTTGCTATAAATTATTTGACTTACTGACTGCTGCTCTCACAAATGCTGAATTTAATAAGTTAGCATTTGGTAATTACAAATTCATCATTTGAAACATCAGATAAAATAACCAAGAACTAATCTTAACTCAGTAACTATATTCAGTTATTAAAACGTTTTCAGCTTTTGCTATAAATTATTTGACTTACTAACTGCTACTCTCACAAATGGTTAATAATTTGTATACAAACGATATCCCACATCTAACACAAGGCAGATCAATAATGTATGCTGATGACACATCAATACTGAATGTAGGACAAGATATGAATGAGCTCCAAAACACGACTTCAAATAATATAGAACTGGTAGAGCAATACTTTGAGATAAATAATTTATTTATAAATCCATCTAATACTCACTATATTCTCATCCAGACAAAACAATGCAGGCAGGAGAGTAATCTAAAAATCCTAATAAAGAA
>NW_019725394.1:0-1093 GCF_002891405.2 Cryptotermes secundus | reverse complement strand
CATGTAGCAGTGTGTGGGAACAGAATGCAGTTAATATTGAATACCAAAGTATTCAGACTAACAATTTACCTTTATATAGCTTTGAGACCCATGTTTCTATACTTTGTTTCTGCCCACTAAGTCTGCTAAAGTATCCTCTAAGCACATAAGTGAAAATAGACACATTTCATGTTATTGCTGTATGTGGCATATCACAATTTAAGATATGTACTCATTATAGCATATATGTCAGTTTTATTAGTTCTACCTGAATCGTTATGTGGTTGGTGAATGATATTAAAAATTAATTTTGATCTCAAAAGGGAGTGGCTAATCTGGGTTGAAAGAATCATTATGTTCTTGGACTTTGTTAGTGAGAAGTAATGAAACTGAAAGATTCATTAGACTCTTGCAGTAAAAAACTAACAGTTTTTATGAGACCAAAGTCAGTCTTTCACACACAGTGGTAATTGATTTGTGTGATATGACACAAGTATTACATTTGTCGTAAAAACTGAAGTTGGAGCACATGGTAGCACAGTTGGTTGAGGCAAGCTAGAAGCCGGAAGGCCATGGGTTTCATTCCCGATGAGGACATTGGACTTTTCAGGTGACTTAATGTTCCCAGCTGCACCATGGCCCTGGTTTCGAACCTGCCTCTTGAAAGAAATGAGTACTGGGAATCTTTCCTGGGCTGACAGCCTCACTGCCATCTATGAGGTGATTTTCTAGAAAATATGAGAGCCTTGACCTCCTGCAACCCCATGGGCCTTCACAGCCACGGGATAGCTTTACATTTATCAAAATTAAGTATGGCAAAAATGTAAATTTTATAGTAGACTGTCCCGATGAGGTCATTGGATTTTTTTCAATTGACCTATTCCTTCCAGCCACACTATGGCCCTGGGGTCGACTCAGCCTCTAACAGAAATGAGTACCAGGAATTAACTGAATAATTTTCCTGGGGAGTAAAGCGCGGCCAGCACGTAAGGCTGGCAACCTTACCGCCATCCTTGAGCCGATTGTCTAGATAATGTGGGACCCTCAATGTCTCACAACCCTATGTGCTTCCGCGGCCTGTTACAGGGATAGCTTTACTTTACTTACTTTTACC
>NW_019725393.1:0-1825 GCF_002891405.2 Cryptotermes secundus | reverse complement strand
TCACAGGTTTCATTAATCAAGAAAGATATATGTTTAGTTCAGTTAATAACTTCAAGTAAATTATATATGTAGGTATATATATAGTATATAGGTATATTGTAGCACGTAGAGGGCCGTTACTAGGTTACGGCAGAGTAAACAACATACCAGCGTAACGTCACGTATGAGGTGACGTCCAGCAACAATAGGAGAGTTGCGGAAAGCCGTGTTGCCACGCGATCCGGCACCAGGTTGACATTGCCGCTGCAGTGGAATACGTTATACCACCCCACCCATATCAAGGGAACGGTGTCTTCTGTTGGGTCCGATCCGATACTATATCACTCGACCGATCGAGTTTGAATTGAGTTGAGTTAGTCAAGTGGAGTCGAGATGAAAGTCGACAGTTGTGGGACAGTCTCTAGCCGGTAAGAACGGAGCACGGAAGCAGAGGACAATGTTGAAAACTGTTACCAGACAACCGGCTAACACGCAGCAGAGTAAGAAGACTTAAATGTGTTCTGTAGTGAATTACTGAGAGCGCCATCGTTATTTGTAGTTACATCTGTAAGGGTGCAATACTTCCAATTACCAATCTAAACTCCGTCTGTGGTCACTTACAGGGGTAACAATATTTTTGCGTGTCGGTATGTGAACCGTGTTAAACTACAATAAACTGCAAATTGAAGCCGATTTAAGGCCAGAAAGTTGACACATTTATCCCCAATAACAATGAATATATTGACAGATATAATATCCGTATTGTAGGCTTAGTCAAATCCGACATCATTACTACGTTTTGTCCCAGTGGCTTCGGTACCATTTGTGATGCGGAGGGAGCAACTGAACGTGAAATAATTAGACCGGAAAATGATTTCAAAAGTTAGTGACAATGGCGCATTACTATCGCTAACTCCGAACAAGTTGGCTCAAGCGGTAAAAGCTTTTAAATGAAGTGTGGGAAGTTCTCGTTTCGATTCTCGGTCGGAACATTGATTATCCTGAATGTCCATGGTTCCTTCAGCTCCTACAGGAACATGCAGTACTCTTACTTGAGGTCAAGAAAAATTATTCAACATCATTTCCAATTCACTATTGTCATGAATGGAACTGACTGTATATAGTTAAGAGTTTTAAAAACACCGTTAAATAAACTACAAACAGATAGAGAACTGTTCTGGGCACTGATTTTAAACATCCATATTTTGAAATATACATGATACGAAAATATGGCGTCTTAAATCGACGAAACGCACTCCATTTGTGAGAGATGTAGCACTGAAAGCATCACAGTCCCAGTTAAGTACAATATGTACTCGTATAGACCTAATTATGTCTCGTATGGACATCGGATCTTGCGACTTTGATGGACAAATTCAGGTTGTGTCTGCCGCAACATACATGGCCTCATTCGAAAAATTCTCAATTCCACCGTCCACAGAAACCTCATGTTCTCTCTCATTGGCTGGTTGGGTGGACTTCAGAACCGCTTTAGATATCGAACTCCAATTATGAATCCCGTAGTCATGACAGTATAGTGACGAGTTCTCATTTTTTTTTTCCCCCTTTGGCGCTTAAGCCCCTACCTCCATGAAACTCTCTGTTTCAATTCGGTTTACTAGAGCTCAGACATTCTGTGAGACTCCTTGGACGGATGATCATCTCGTCGCAAGGCCTCTACCTGTACACAAACACAGGAAAACGCACTTACACACACACAAACACTAAACGTCCATGCCCTGAGTGGGATTCGAAGCCAGTGCATGCCTTAGACCACTGGGCTACCGTAACCGGCGCTGTCACATCTTACACCATTTAAATTACACGTAAATTGATTAGCTCCCTT
>NW_019725392.1:0-458 GCF_002891405.2 Cryptotermes secundus | reverse complement strand
TGATCAAGTCAAGGAGGATGAGGTGGGCAGGGAATGTAGTACGAATGGGGGAGACGAGAAATGCTTATAGGATATTGGTAGGGGAAGCCAGAATGAAAGAGACCACTGGAAAGACGAAGGCGTAGGTGGGTGGACAACATTAAAATGGATCTTAAGAGATATAGGATGGGATGGTATGGAATTGATTCATCTGGCTCAGGATAGGGACCAGTGGAGGGCTCTTGTGAACACGGTAATTAACCTTCGGGTTCCTTAAAATGCTGGGAAGTTCTTGAGTAGCTGCTGAATTGGCGGCTCCTCCAGAAGGGCTCAGCTCCATTAGGAAGTAAGTAAGTAAGTAAGTAAGTAATACTGATTTCTCATTACTATGAAATGTCGTTGTATATAAAAGGTGTGCTCACGGTAAAGCTAATAGGCAAAGCTATCCCTGTAACAGGCCATGGAGGCCCATAGGGTTG
>NW_019725391.1:0-464 GCF_002891405.2 Cryptotermes secundus | reverse complement strand
GTGCCATATCAGTGTATAACTAGATGCAGCATAAAGACATGGAAAGTTAAGGCTGAAGGTCTTAGAAATGCGATCATCAGATTTTCAACTTCAACTTTTAACAAAGCCAAAGTAGGTATACTAGGTCCTCATGACACTTAGGAACACCCACTGAATGGCAGTCAGCTGTAGTCATTGGCCTTATCTCTATATTCCCACAGCACATTGCTGGAGAATATTTTAATATTCAATGCCTTGTTTCCCCAAGGGACTCCACACAGTTTAAATCCTGCAGTATATAAGTATTATGTTTCTAGACTTCATCCATCGTCCTGTCTATTTTCTAAAAACCGTCCTGTTAATTTTTCAAAACACGTTTCGCAGACTGGATTCTGTCCCCATCCTCAGGTATAACCTACTCAGTTGGGTTCAAAGACAGAGCTAGTCCCTATCTCCGGACGATGGATAATATCCGAAAACATAAA
>NW_019725390.1:4305-5323 GCF_002891405.2 Cryptotermes secundus | reverse complement strand
TAGGTCATATTTGACATAATTTTGGGTCATAAGTGCATGCATATAATTATAGTTTTTAGGTCATAAAAATCCTGGCCCTAGTAATTACTACCTTCTGGAACTTTATAGCACGCAGTTAGATAGATGTTTATGGTTTTATATTTATACGAGAGTCAGGTCTCTGATGAAGTGGCCAAAAATATTAACACAACAAATCGCCTCGGAATACCTGAAATATGTATGACTACACATTATTTTAGTTGTTATTTATATTATTATTTTATCACACATATATCAGTGTGTCCTACATTACTGTCATAGCTTTTCTAGAGGAATACGACGCCATGTGAGAGAGTTAAACCGCGGACTTCTGGAACAAGAAACAGGTATGCTCGTCATTGCATCCGGACTTCCTCTACTCTAAATTTAAAGAACCGGAAATTAATGTCCCATGAATAAGGGCCTTGGGTGTAGCACCGAGGAGCGAATTGATCGCTTTGCGTATAATTCGCGAGTGAACCCAGAAACTTATATTTAACCTCTTCAGTGCAGGGGCCTATAATTTAATGTGTTTCCTCAGAATAATTTACACTAGATATGAGACAGGAGTTATTTGTCTCAACTGCCAAGAACTTGATCTCCCAGCGTGAAGGAAGCGCACACAGACTTTGAGTGCTGGAGAACAAGGCACTGAGGAGAATATTTCGATTCAATAAAGAGGATGTTATGCCCCAAATTTGAGATTAGAAAGAGGATGGTATGACCCAAAAAAGCCAGAGACTTGCGAAAAGAGTTTCGCAGCTATTACAGTAACTTGTAAACACTAGGACTGGCAATTAGGTTAAGAATGTAAAGTCAGCAGGTCTATGTAATCACAAAGCCAGTAGCTTACCTCACTCGTAACCTGGATTCAATTGCAAGAGACTGCTTACGCTGCAATTAGACGCAAGGGGTCCGCCCAACCACCCATGAGAGCCAATGAGGAGGTTATTATGAGGATGGAGGACACTGAGGGGGGAGTCACCCACCCTCTTTCGGC
>NW_019725390.1:3940-4174 GCF_002891405.2 Cryptotermes secundus | reverse complement strand
CTATGTCAAGTAAGTCTTGTTTACGCATATTAGCCATGCCGAGTGATAATAACGTTGTTCCATAGTATTGGTGATACAGTGTGTTGAGATATTGAATGTGTAAATTTCAAGTGTACCCAGTGAGCCCCGAGGGTAGGATGATAGATTAATGTAAAGGCCTAGGACATTAGGCAGGCCAACAGTGATTCATAATAAATAAATATATCAAGGTTAGGGTTAGTGTGTTGTAGTAAG
>NW_019725390.1:0-559 GCF_002891405.2 Cryptotermes secundus | reverse complement strand
TATTTCGTGTAGGATATTCCTCTGCTCACTGACTCTAAATAACACTTCTTCATTTCTCACATAATCGGTCCAACTGATCTTCTCCATCCTTCTCCAACACCACATTTCGAAGCTTTCCAGGTGTTTCTGATCTACTGCCCTAAGTGTCCAAGTTTCAGCCCCATACAACGCTATGCTCCAAATGTACCATTTCACTAGTTTCTTTCTCAAATTTAAGTCCAATTTTCTGGTAAAATGATTTTTTCTTCTTGCTAAATTCAGCTTTTGCCATGATAATCCTAGATTTAAGTTCACAAGTACACCTTCCATCGTCTGTTAACAAGCTACCCAAATATTTAAAACTTTTCACATTCTATATCTGTATGCATTTTGCTAACAGTTTTCTTATCAGTTCTCATGGTTCTAAGAGAGGTCTTGATTCCTCTAAAAGTAGAAAAGAAAAAAGAGATAAAGTTATACATATCTTAGGCAAAAAATAAAGGAGTCCCTGTGTTTAACGAATTAAACACTGCGATATAAAGATGTGTAGTGAAGTGGATGTGTAGATCCACGTATTCTT
>NW_019725389.1:0-650 GCF_002891405.2 Cryptotermes secundus | reverse complement strand
CTAGTTTGCGTTGCTAGGTTGCTAGCTTTCCGTTGCTAGCTTGCTTGCTTCATAAATATGCGTTGATAGCTTGCTAGCTTTGCGTTGTTAGCTTTCCATATTTTGTGTTGCTAGCTTGCCAGCATTGCGTTGTTAGCTAGTTAGCTTTGCGTTTCTAGCTTCCCAGCTTTGCGTTGCTATCTTGCAAGTTTTCGTTGCTCGCTTTGCTAGGTTTGCGTTGCTAGCTTGCTAGACGGCTAGATTTGCGTTGCTAGCTGGCTAGCTTTGCCTTGCTCTCTTACTAGCTATGCGTTGCTAGCTTGCTAGATTTGCGTTACTAGCTTGCAAGCTTTGCGTTCATATCAACCTAGATTTGCGTTTCTAGCTTGCTAGATTTGCGTTGCTAGCTTTTAGGTTTGCGTTGCTAGGTTGTTAGATTGCTAGGTTTGCGTTGCTATCTGGCTAGCTTTGCGTTGTTAACTTGCTAGCTTTGCGTTGCTACCTTGCTTGTTTTGCTTTGCTTGCTTGCTTGCTTTGCGTTCCTTGCTTGCTAGACTTGCGTTGCTAGCTTGATAGATTTGCCTTGCTAGCTTGCTAGCGTTGTGTTGCTAGCTTGCAAGATATGGTTTGCTAGCTTGCTAGCTTTGCGTTGCTCGCTTGCTAGCTCTGCG
>NW_019725388.1:0-785 GCF_002891405.2 Cryptotermes secundus | reverse complement strand
TCTGGGATTACTGTTACGAGTCTTTCACTAGAAACTGTCAAAAGTATGGTTAAATATATTACTGAATTCTATGACGCGTAAGGTCTTCACCCACTCAAATGCAGAGGTCACCGGTTTGGCTCCCTCTCTAGATGTGGATGTATAGGGTCTGTATCCGCGTCTTTCTGTGGTATGTGGTCCTCTGAAGGCAGAAGCCCCTTCTAAACCGCCCTCATAATCTGTAGGATTTTTTTTTTATTTTAGCATTAATTCTCATTCGGAATACCAGGTGGCCTAATCTGAGAAGGCCAAAGAAAAATTAATCATTATTAATCTCTAACACCGGTTGATTTAAAGTAGGAATATAAGCATTAAATTATAACAGATATAAGTTTTTCGCAAAAGCTTTGTATTTTGATGAACGTCTGTTTCCCATAATGACTTCCGGCTGAACTTCACTGAATCATTCATTATAACTGAATTCTAAGGAGCCTGGACAGCGTATTTCAGATTTCCGTCTAATACATGTATGCCTGACTGCTTACAGGTAGCTTAAAATATTTAACAATGCATAGGTGTCTAGTGTATTTACAATGCAGCACAATTCAGAAATTAATTAAGATAATTGTCTCTGTAACTCTCCCTCCTGCGTTCACTTTAATTCTCTTTTTTCTTTCATTTCTTCTTCGAAATTTTTCTTCACTCTTTTCAGTAGTCCTTTAAAGTATTCTGTAATTATCATGCCCACGACCAGGCTTACGGGATACCTCCCACTTTAACAAGATTATTACTGAACAAAATTATAT
>NW_019725387.1:0-494 GCF_002891405.2 Cryptotermes secundus | reverse complement strand
AATAATGTCTTTGCCTGTATTGTTGGAGGTAATGTTTACCTGGGCTGAATAGGAACCTTGGTCCCTCAGCCCTTTCACGTGTTGTGGAACTTGAGCTTTCCTGTGCCTTGTACCTCAACATCCGTAGGTTCCTGTCCCGAAGACAGCACAGTGAGTGTATCCACTCGTGGAGCAACACAGTATTTAACTGGTCCCGTAGTGTTTGGTTTAGTGCTACTATTCTCTGAGAGCAACTGCTAGGTACGCTTCTAATGGGATGAAGCAATTAGGCTTCACGCTCTTCGTCTAAATGCTTTACTTGCACAGGGTAATTTTGTTTGCACAGTCGGTGGCTGTTATCAGTTTACGTTCCTTTAATTCGTCTGCCCTTAACCTAGCAGAAAACTGCTTAGCTATATTCATTAACAAACACTCACGTTCTGGTCATTAGTTCATTAAGTTTCTGATTCCATGTAGAATATTGGCGTTAATATTCTGGCTAATTCAGAAGTGTA
>NW_019725386.1:0-423 GCF_002891405.2 Cryptotermes secundus | reverse complement strand
GTTCAAGATGGGGCAAATTGAACTTCAGTCTTCTGCTGCCACACAATTCTACTCTGTGTAACAGCTAGTGCATATAAGTAATGTGTGTTATAGTAGCATTGATGTTAGTAATATAATGAAGAAAAACATGATTTCACGATGAGACGATATCAAAATTCTGGTGCTGTAATTCCAAAGGATGTCACTCCATCAGTATCTCATTTATTCTGAAGAATGCTGAACTATTAGCAGTGGCTTAAGAAGCAAAGCAGTGAAAACAATAACACATTTATATGAGATTTGAGGGTTTCATCGTGGCGCTTAATTAGGTGTGATATTTTGCATTATCACACCTAATAGTCTGGTAGCTGGTTATTACTGTTGTGCAGGAACCTGCAACTAGAAGGTACCCTCAAGATGGAGGCAGCCAGTTCCTTCAAAACA
>NW_019725385.1:0-557 GCF_002891405.2 Cryptotermes secundus | reverse complement strand
TCTGGGATATGGCATCGTGTATAGATGTGGTGTTACCCGACGTTTTGGAGGAACGCATCGCCTCCATCTTCAGGGTGGAAGGAACAATTATAAGTTTTGTAGTTTCAACGGCCGTAACTATGAAGAGGCAGTCGTCTGGATGTTGTTAGCCCACGTTTCGGAGGAACGTATCGCCTCCATCTTCAGGGTAGAAAGATAAATAAGAGGACTAGAGTTTCTCACGGCGCTTTCTATGAAGAATGCAGTCTTCTGGGATGTAGCACGGTGTAGATGTGGTGCTAGATGACGTTTCGGAGGAACTTATCGCCTCCATCTTCAGGGTGGAATGAAAACTAAGATTTGATGTTTCCACGGCGCTGACTAAGAAGAAGAAAACAGTTTTCTGTGATTTGCCACCGTGTAGATGTGGTGTTAGCCGACGTTTTTGAGGAACGTATTGCCTCTATTTTTACGGTAGAACGAATAATTAGAAGAGTTGAGTTTTTCACATTCAAGATATGGTGGTTATTTTCTTCTCAATACCTTATGGCAGTGGTTCACAAATTTCTTACCTCTGA
>NW_019725384.1:0-423 GCF_002891405.2 Cryptotermes secundus | reverse complement strand
TCCCGACTCAGCCAGCGAGGTCGGCCCCTACTGGCTCAGCGGTACTTNCTTCCCCCATCTACCAGAGGCGTTAGAGGCTATTGTTGGGCGGGAAATGTCCGATAATTTAGCTCAGAGGCCTCCTTGAGACATGAGGTTCTTTTACGTGCCGTAAAGCTACGACACGGGACCCACGGCTTAAAGTCCCTCCCGGAGGACTTGTTCCCTGAATTTTTCCGCCCCGAAAAATCCACGAACTCCGCCGGGTTTGAACCCGCGTACCTTGAGTCATGAGGTGGGAACGTTACCCCTAGACTACGGAGTCCGCTACTTACTTACTTACTAACTTATATACTAATTATTTTCTTCGATCGGGCTGTAATTCCGTCTATTCCGGCCTGTTCAGCCTAGCGATGTCACTTCTTAAGAGCTTTTAAGTTATAG
>NW_019725383.1:0-1922 GCF_002891405.2 Cryptotermes secundus | reverse complement strand
CTCTTCTGCGCTTATCAGATATTGTCACGTAGTATGGAGTGACTATAGACGGGGTTTGGGATTGCATGTTGGCTCTATTGACCACTTACAGGTCGCAGCTACAGAAAACTGCAACTTTATCTTACAAAATCACACTAAGTGTTTTCCAGCCCACAGTGTCTTCACTAATAGTTGCCTGAATTTGCAGAATGATAATGCGTGTATCAAAATGACGATATGACAATTATCAAGTTTCGCTGTCAGTCCGCAATGAATGTACAGTGATGACGTATATCCTTCGTTTCCCATTGAACGTGTTCTTTTGCGTATCAAGAGATAACATTTTCTAGGTTAGATGCGTAATGACATCTGGTATATTGGCCGCCTCGTGTGTGTATCCTGCCCACACAGTGTATCTGTGTATTCCGTGTGGTTCTCACAGTAAACAGCTACTTTTTTCCCTAAACAGCATTGACCGGTTCGGCTTTGTAGCGGAAACGTACTGTTTCCTGTGAGGTACGGACTGACACTTTATATATTATTTTGAACGTTAGTAAAATTTGACAGAAAAACGTTTTTTTTTTTGGTTTTTAAAAACTACAATGTTGGATTGTGTTCATCATCCAGGCTTATTAAACCTATGAGATTAGGTATACCAAAGAGACTAACGGGGAGAGCCGGCCCATTCAATTTTGGAGGTTCCCTAGAAGAACTGAATTTTGGGCCCTTTGTTTTATAAATTAACCCAAATTTCGAAGTCCCCTGCTCCTCATACACCGGTAAAAATCTCTGCAATATGAAACACGAAACGCGGCATAGACAATTCTGTACATACAAATAGAAATATAGGTTTCAGTGTTGCATGACAATTGAACTGGGGTCCCAATAATAGGGGCCTTCTGTGGGTGTACGATTTGCAGTACATGTCTGGCTGGTATTTTCTTTAGTGTCATGTTAATATGAAGAAGAAAATGTGGCCGTTCCAATAATTTCGAACGAAGTACAAAGAAGGGCGTCACGCCACCCGCAAGAATTTGTTCTGACATGCAGGAGAGGCGAGGGATGTTGGCCAGCTCTGAGTTAAGCGTGGGTCCATACACGACCCTGTCAGCATCTGTACAGTACATAGCGTTGACTGGAATGTTGGTAAATGGAAAGGATTTGGAAGGAAGACGTCGTGATCTAATCGAAATACTATCCCGGTATTTGTGTGGATGAACTGTGAAATAACCACGAAACGTCTCAGTATGGATAGCTGAGATTCGAACTAAGTGCCTTCCGAACATGAGTCTACAGCGTTGCCCTTATTCCACCCTCTTAAACGTGCGTAACAGATTGCACTGAATTTATAAGCTACAATGCAACAAATATTAAAGTCAACTCACCATGTATACCTTCACTGATAGGATAGGTAGAGCAGTCAACGAGTAACATAAATTCGTAATCGTAAGGTAAAGGTATCCCTGTAACAGGCCGTGGAGGCCCATAGGGTTGTGAGACGTCGAGGCTCCCACATTTTCTAGACAATCGGCTCACAGAAGGCGGTGAGGTTGTCTGCCTTACGCGCCGGCCGCCCTTTACCCCCTGGATCATTCCAAGAATATTCCTGATACTCATTTCTGTTAGAGGCTGAGTCGACATCAGGACCATAGTGCGGCTGATGGATTAGATCAATTGGAAAAAAATCAATTGACCTCATCAGGACTTGAACCCGCGACCTTCCGGTTTGTAGCATAGTGCCTCAACCAACTACGCTACCGCGTGCCCCCAACATAGACTCGTTAAGGTAATTAAATCAAAGAGAATGTGATTGGTTGGACATGTAACAAGTATGGGCTGGGTAAAACACAATCTTAGTGGAAAACACTGAAGGAAAATGATTATGTTTGGGCCCTGGAAGTATATGTGAACAATGCTGTTACAATGGAATCAAAGCACAGAGG
>NW_019725382.1:0-508 GCF_002891405.2 Cryptotermes secundus | reverse complement strand
TTGCCGAAGGCCCTGTTTCGGCATGGGTTCAACAAGATGGTGGTTAATGGCAATCGTCTGCGTTTCTACTTCAAGTAAGTAAATTTGCTCATGCTAGCCATGTTATATAAAACATTATTGTTGTTTGTTAAACTGTTGAAGTGCGATCTTCAGTGTGCCCTGCGAGCTTAAGGATAGGATAGGATAGGATAGAAACTGTGTAACGAGTGGTAGGGAATGAAGGAAAAGAGAGAGACTGAAATGGGAGATCAGAATGGAAGTGATAACCAGTCAACGTAAAAATACTATGTAGACCCGACAGAACGTCGGCATTCTTATTACTGTAAATAGACCAGTGGAATTAGGGTAGGATGTAACACAGAGTTGTGATTTACCTCCACGAACAGAACCCTTCAAAGACCAATCCGGAGCTATTCTAGTTCAGACGAAGGCAGAACTAACCCCAGGCAGCCAACGGCAGCCGTATGCAACGAAAGAGTTGAAGAGCTAGGAGTATCCTAGTTTAGGG
>NW_019725381.1:0-740 GCF_002891405.2 Cryptotermes secundus | reverse complement strand
ATTAAATGAAGAAAAAGAGGCTAGTTATGAAGAGAGAATTGAAAATATGACAAGTTTCTGTGATCTATTGTAAAATACAGGTAATACTAGAATGTATACTCTGACAAATAAATTTTAACATAACACACAATGTGTTAGACCTATGCCAGTGCTGAATCTTGCATTTAAATAAATGTATGCATGTTAACAATCAAGTTCCTTCCGTCAAATGTGACACTTTTATAAGTTTTCCACCTCGTCACCACCTGCCTTACATGTTTCGGCTCACCACGGAGCCATCATCAGAGGCATTTATAGTAGAAAAAGAAATCAATTGTTAATTTGTTAGTGTGACGGACCAGAATGAAAGACCTTAAACTTAAAAATGTATGCATGTAATTAGGTAGGTGAAAACTGAGTATGTTCTGAACGGATCATACGAGGTAGGCTGCTAATTACATATTAAACCTGCTCCAATATGAACGATATATGGCATAAATAGTCTACATTCAAAAATACATACCTGGAGCTAGTTTGTTGCTTATTTGTGAAAAGTCAGTCGTGTAATGTTAAAAGCAGCCAGTGATGCTGGAATTTGTTACATCGGCGAAACAAGAAGACCTTCAGAAGTACACATTAATGAGCACAAATACAACCTGAAACAAGATATGCTAGAAAAATCGAAATAACCCAACATGCGTGCAGGCCACAAAATGTGTTGGAAAGAAGAGAAGGTCTTGCAGACTTAACCAAACACCACC
>NW_019725380.1:0-413 GCF_002891405.2 Cryptotermes secundus | reverse complement strand
TACAGAAGCAGTGATCTGCCCCCACAGAGGATTGTTGGGTCAGCTAATCTGTGAAGAACCTTCCACTCTGTTTGGTTGACCAAGTAACAAACAGTCTTACCTACATGTAAACGAAATCGAACCAAGGGCCATGAAGAAGGGTTTTATTGTTCAGAGCCAAAAACTGGATCTCTGACTTGAACTTGCGTGGGTTTGTTTTGGTTTCAAACTCAAGGTATAACTGTCAGCACTTCTAAAGTGAGCACATGTCTTGCGTCCAGTATACTGGATTTTCGGCATCTTCGAGGTCACAGGTACCGACCGGTATACCGGACTTTCGGTCGTTAAAGGTTAATATGAGGAAATACAGACAATGTATCAAAGATTTTTTTTTATTCAATAGATTTCTGTCCAAATTATTGACGATTTCTGCA
>NW_019725379.1:0-629 GCF_002891405.2 Cryptotermes secundus | reverse complement strand
CCTGGTACTCATTTTTGTTAGAGGCTGAGTCGATCCCAGGGTCATTGTGCCGCTGGAAGGATTAGATAATTGAAATATCGAGTGACCTCATGGGGAATCGAAAGCGCGACCCTCAGGCTTAGTGCCTCAAACAACTGAGCTACGGCGTCCCGCGCTCCTTTTCCATGTACCGGACCTAATAGCAAACGCGCTCGAGCGAATTACGTATTCTTGCCAAGTGCCTTACAAGTGTCATTAAGTCTCTACGCCTACGCCTCAGTCTGTTCTTCGCAATGTGCTACTACGCAGTTGCATGTGAGGATCCTAACTTGCGCTGTCACTAAGCAAACACAGCAACTAGCGACTGTACCCCAGTATGTATTCACATCTTGTACTACGTGTAAGAAAGGTGGGTTTAATCTGTCTCTATTAGACGCTGTTCAGCCTGTCCTTTCTGCATTTTATTATCTGTAGCTACGGGTTTATTATCAGTCCAAAACTGTACGCTAATATTTATTTTTATTGAAATTATCACTGGTTTTTTGATTGTACAATCTATTCTTGTTGCGTCCCTACCGATAAGATGCAAAAACATTTATTACCGTCGCCATGTTTGTGTGATTGATCTGCTATCTCCTCTCTCTCTCTCT
>NW_019725378.1:0-440 GCF_002891405.2 Cryptotermes secundus | reverse complement strand
ACTGACGCTTTCTGTGGGCGGGAAAAAATTCATGACCGTGTATGAATGTCCCCTCAACATCTCCACCGAAGGGAGCCTCCCACGCTTCATTGGTTTACGCGGGAAAAAAGAAGGTTCGATAATTTTTGAACACACCACGTATATGTACTTTGAGTATGAAATTAATCCATAACATATGGAATCATCTTCTATCTAGGTAAATACAGTAGTACAGTTTAGTGCATTGTTCATTCATTCATTTATTCACATTCCATAAGATCTTTATAAGGTCGAAAAACAACCAATTAGATATAGAAATCGTCAAGTAGCTTAATCACATCTTGCTTTTCAATCAAGCAGCTGTCAAAAAACAATTAATAGTATATAAGGTTTACAGTAGTTATAAAAGAATTAATCTTAAAAACAGTAAAAACACTGACAATTTTAGAATAAAAAATTCA
>NW_019725377.1:0-513 GCF_002891405.2 Cryptotermes secundus | reverse complement strand
ACTGTCTGAACTGCCCCAGCCCACACAAAATGGAAAAGTATACTGAAATTTGAAAACTATGGTCTTCTGAGGATTGAACTAGCAAGTTCCCCCAAAATGTTGGTAAGTACTCAACGCTGTGAGAACCTCAATCTCACATATGTAGTCCAATTTGATGTGATATATTATCAGATAATTCCTATGGCCTTCAACCCTCTCCCATTCATAGTGGTGAAATAGCTGCAGCCACTCCTAGAACCATTATCGTAACCTCTCACATTGTGTCACACCATTAAAGACATCAAANTAAAATAAAATTGTCTCTGCTTAATTAAGGACCTTGCCATGGGGGAGTGTACATATAGCTCCATGCTAGGCACCAGGCAGAAGTGAATGACTAGTTTCACAACCTGCCTGCTTTATACAGCTGCCCCTTTTGGCTAGCTCTGGACACTGTGGAGGACAGAAGAATCTCATGTGCCTGCCAACAATCAAATCCCGATCCCTTGATCATCCAGCCTGTCATCTAGTTGC
>NW_019725376.1:341-574 GCF_002891405.2 Cryptotermes secundus | reverse complement strand
TCACTTGAATGACATATTCAGACGTTACTGCGCCACAAATTATGTGTTCTCAGATCGCTTACTGAAGTGTAAGGAGATGCTGATGGAAACATGGTCACGGTCAAAAAAATAAGTACGTTAGCATATAAAGCATTCCTATATACGTACATACGAACTTCCTATTTATATCCACTCGCATATCACAAGAAGGCCGGTCACGGTAGCCGAGCGGTCTAAGGCATGTACTGTCTTCG
>NW_019725376.1:0-296 GCF_002891405.2 Cryptotermes secundus | reverse complement strand
AGTTTGTGTGTGTGCGTTTTTCTGTGTTTGTGTACAGGTAGAGGCCTTGCGACAAGCTGATCACCCGCCCAAGGAGTCCTACCGAATGTGTAAGATCGAGAAAAACCGAAGTGAACGGAGAAGTTCATGAAGGTAGGCTTAAGCTCACTGGGGCTGTAGTGCCAAGGAAAAAAAGATATCACAGGAAGAAATTAACTATCGATATAATTCTGTAAGAATTTCACATATAGAAGTTTGGGAGACCTAGGCATAGATGAGAGGACAATATTAAATTGGATCTCAAATGAATATGATGC
>NW_019725375.1:0-384 GCF_002891405.2 Cryptotermes secundus | reverse complement strand
GACTCCTTGGGCGAGTGATCAGCTCATGGCAAGGCCTCTACCTGTAAACAAACACAGACAAACGCACACAAATATCCATGCCCTGAGTGGGATTCGAACCCACGAGCCCGGCTTCCGAGCGAGCGAAGCCAGTGCATGCCTTAGACCGCTCGGCTACCGTGACCGGCTCATGTTTATTTACGTGCAATATCTTAACAGCACATGGCCAATTACAAAGTTAGTTCGTGTATATAAAGATAACAATAATAATAGCAATAATAAAAAATAATAGTAGTTTAATTAATTCAATATAATTTATGTTTCAACAACAGAATATTTGGTCCAAAGACGTCAGCGTCTCTACAAACAACATTAGCAGCAGAAGCGCATCTAGCAGAGGTGCAA
>NW_019725374.1:260-583 GCF_002891405.2 Cryptotermes secundus | reverse complement strand
ATTCCACCAATTGCTCCACAATCACAATCTTCTATAATTTGGGGCTGGTACAATAGGCCATTAGTGGTCGCAGTACCAAGTGGACTCAGTATCACACTAAGAATAATAATAAAAAAATACTCAAGAACCTCCCAGCATTTTATGGAACCCGAAGGTTCATTACCGTGTTCACAAAAGCCTTCCACTGGCCACAGTACCAAGTGGACTCAGTCTCACACTATTTTTTATTTCTTTAATGCTAGTGGGGTGGGACTAAGTCCCTTGCACTGCGGCCACTTCTGGCCTATTGTACCAGCCCCAGCTGATAGGTGAGGGTGATTGTG
>NW_019725374.1:0-220 GCF_002891405.2 Cryptotermes secundus | reverse complement strand
AAAACCTGTCCCAGCGCCACTTTGTCCACCACAAATCCCACTTGACCAGACCCGGGATCGAACCCGGGCCGCCGCGATGGGAAGCCAGAGACTAACTGCTTGAGCTAAGGCGCGGCCTTCAGTCTCACACTAAGAATAACAATAAAAATATACTCAAGAACCTCCCATTATTTTATGGAACCCGAAGGTTCATTACCGTGTTCACAAAGGCCTTCCACTG
>NW_019725373.1:0-353 GCF_002891405.2 Cryptotermes secundus | reverse complement strand
AGAATTGGCGACTCCTCCAGAAGGGCTCAGCTCCATGAGTAAGTATACGTATACGATGGGATACCCAAAAGAAACCGAACTAATTTTTTTGTGGGCAGAGCTTTTGTAGTACCGCGTTTTGTCGCTATGAGCGCATAGAGCTAACATTCCTTAGTCGATAAGCCGACTACCGTTGCTTCAGAAGGTAAGGACTAGTTTCGGCAGAGTTTATAGTGACAACTGTTTTGTGTGATCGTCGTTATTGCAATGGCTGATTTTCGTGAACGGCGTGCGGCGGTGAAATTATACTTTTTGCTCGGGAAAAGTGGACAGAAACTCTTGAAATGTTAAAAACGGCGTACAAGGATGATGCT
>NW_019725372.1:0-616 GCF_002891405.2 Cryptotermes secundus | reverse complement strand
CCATTCCCACGGTTGCAGGGCACAGCACCGTGTGGGGCCCCTGTGGTCTCCCGTTCACTTGCGTCAGAACAGGTCCACAAAATTTCGAGTCGTGTTTCAGTGACATCGCTGGCATAGAAAGTGACCTTCACACCACCAATCGGCCAATGCTAAGACTTTCTGACTGCTCGTGTAACCTGGGAACACTGGCACATCCATGTCTCTAGACAAGGCGACACGCAGTGGGGACCTTCCCTTCGCCTTATCGTCAGGTAAGAGCAGCCGTTATGCAACCGGATATGCAGCGCGGCCGCTCAGTGGCAGGAGATAAGATGGTGTCCAAAGTATCTATCCGAAGCATGGAAGGAACAAGTATTTTGTCAGAATATGTGGACGGCAATGTAGGGGTGTCCACTAGGCTGCCGGAGGGCGAGCACAACGCGTTATATCTCGAATGAGGGGGCGAGGTGTGTCTGAGGAAAAAACAGAATATCGCGTGTGATGAAACTGGACAGGAGAAACCCTGCGGTGTTGGGAGACAGTCGTAGAGAATAAGATACCTGAGCGAAAAAGAGGACTTTGGAATTATAGACATGGAGTGGGGTGGGACTAAGTCCCTTGTACTGCGGCCACTTCT
>NW_019725371.1:0-484 GCF_002891405.2 Cryptotermes secundus | reverse complement strand
GATATTCTGTTTCTAATTACAAAGGTTCAGTGTAGTAATCAAATGGAACAACGTAGATATTTCAGTACTGATTTTGTTTATTTAGTTCTAAACACTGCATATTTTCTTTTCCTCTTTGTACATGTCGACTGACATTTCTTTTTAAAGCTTTATTCATTATTTAGTGCTTGCGTCTATTTGAATTGCAGCTGTCGTCAAGTACTTTCATACATGACAAGACGTCTGTAAATAAGACACGTGACAAGGGAGTACTCATTGCCCTATCCTGCAGAATTCGCTCCTATAAACGCAGATATGATTTAGAATCATGTGATATATGTGCATGGGTCGAAATGCCTACTTAAGACTGTCTTAACTTTCTCATTGGAAATTGCTCTTCAGAAATAATCTCGGTACCCATTATTTTCGAATAATTATGTTTGGGGATTTTAACGGTCCCGTCTTCAACTGGAAGAGTTGTCTGCCTCTTCCAAATTCCCGTTAT
>NW_019725370.1:0-512 GCF_002891405.2 Cryptotermes secundus | reverse complement strand
TCCAGTATCTTAATCTACGTGTATGTTAATATTTATATTCCATTTGTACAGATGTGATTCTGATTAGGCGGACTTTTCAGTTTACCTAATCCTTCTAGCCGCACTATTGTCCTGGGTTCGACTCAGCCTCTANTGCTCTTTAATGGTAAGTATTAGATGACTACATTGTTTCAGTGGGGAGGGTTGGCCAGTTCGTAAGGCTGACAACCTTACCACCATCTGTGAGCCGATTGTCTAGAGAAAATTTGACAGCCTCGACGTCTCACAATCCTATAGGCCTTCACGGCCTGTTACAGATATAGCTTTACCTTTTTACAGCCATGATTCTCGAGCTTATGTCTATGTCCTTCTGTTCGATATTTGTATAGCCCGGTATAATTAATTAACTGTTAGGTTGCAGATTATTTTGGTTTATGTGTGCTATATGAATGCTATGCTCTGCAAGGATTTCGGACTAGAGATATTGGTCGTTGAGCACTCCATTTGCAATCCAGAACATAATATTTATCGGT
>NW_019725369.1:0-460 GCF_002891405.2 Cryptotermes secundus | reverse complement strand
ACTCTCCATTTGCTCCACGTTGCCCAGCCAACCAAGCCGTGCCTCACTATATCCTTTCCTTGGAGTAAACTGTTAATTTCTTAGTAGCATCTAGCCCTCAAAACATCTTGACAAACAGGACCATATATTTTTTTTATAATTTTTCCTTACAAATATTAAGGAGCATTTTCATCAGAAATGTTCAGTGTCCAGGTTTCAGGGGTGTAGGTAACTCCCAGTCTTAGTAATGTTCTGTACAATTTAAAATTAGTTGATCTTGAAAGGAGTGCACACTCTCTGCATACTGATTTGCGTGTTCCAAAATAATACAAGAAAGGACTTTGTAGGCTATATTGAGTAGTGTAATAGAATCTTTTGTAGACATCCAACATTTGACCTTTCTGTATGCGTAATATTTTCATTGTGTTCTCCATTTTGTTGTATTCATGACCTGTATCTATTTTATGTCGGGTAAATTTTG
>NW_019725368.1:0-783 GCF_002891405.2 Cryptotermes secundus | reverse complement strand
AAAGTGAAAAATATTAGAAACTTGTATAGGGTTGTCAGTGGATTCCGGAAGGGTTTAGCAACCTAGGAGCTGGGATAGGGCAAGTGGTATAGCGATTGGCTACGGGCTGGATGAATGAGGGGTTAGAATTTTCTACACGTTGTCCAGACTGACTCAGGCCCACCCAACCTCCTATCCAGTGGGTATGGTGGGCCATTTCCCAAGGGGTAAAGAAGCAGGTGAGTAAAGCTGACCACTCACCTCCAACTCCAGCTAGTGATGAGATCAAGAAAACATGGATCTGTACATCCACTCCCCCATATGCCTTCATGGCATAGTGCTTGATTGGTTAAGCACAGGAACAATTTTACCTTTAAGAACTAAGAACCAACTTGATAAAAAGATGAGAATTTCAGTCGTACTCGCAGATTCCCACAGTTCTGGAAACATGGAAACAGTGCTGGCTATTGAGTTTATATGCCATTAGGCAAACTGAAATGCATATATCTGAAATTTCTGTTGTGTAATTTATTAGATATAAACTGCCAAGTCAGCTTGTTATGTAATGATGTAAGCAGGAAGTAAAACATTTTGTTTTGGGGTCTTTGGATTTATTCGTTATATTTGTTACAAGGAAGAATTGCTGCAGGAGTGGAAGGAATGTGTTATTCATCCTTTTTACAAAAATGAAGTTTTGAGGTGTATAACTATTATTAACATCATATTGAATTTTATCTAACTTTATTCCCAAGTTTAGGTCTATATCCAAGTGTAGAATAATTTTCTTTTGTGGGTGGGGGTGAT
>NW_019725367.1:0-476 GCF_002891405.2 Cryptotermes secundus | reverse complement strand
GAGTCTCAAGGGGTTTGGCGCCAAGATGAACTGATTGGCGGTAAAGCGCCAGTCGTAAGGTAACTCTGATCCTGACAGGACTGACTGACAATGTGAGTTGAGACCATGGGTTAGGTGCGAGACAGTCGCTAGCCGGCAACGACGTGAGGACACTGTTGTGATCCGCTACCAGGTAACGACTGATTAAGATGCAGAAGGCTCAGTGCATGCCGTAGTGAGAAGTCTAGTGCGTGAATTGTCGACAGCATTATTAATTATTTGTAGTAACAACTTTAATTGTCAAATAAATCTAATTACCAATCTAAACCTTGTGTCTAGTCATTAAATTCGTGACAACATAAAATGTTCCGTTGGAAATCCTGAAACAAAATGATCACTTTATACGGACCGTGGCCTGGATGACAGGATAACATTAAACTGAATATGAAAGCACTACACGTAGTACGTTGTGCTATGGAGCGGATTCAGATAACTCA
>NW_019725366.1:0-406 GCF_002891405.2 Cryptotermes secundus | reverse complement strand
GACGTCAGGTCAGCTGACCTTGTCTCCCCCCTCCTGGACTTAGACCGAGGTTTCTTGCTTAGCTCGCGTGAAGTTCGTGTTTATCTCTTCCCGTGTTTATCTCTTCCCACGGACATGCGTTTGAACGCATCGCTGCGTTTAAATTCTGTTCCGAGAAATGAATTTGAAATTTGGTTTCTGCAGGTAGCACAGATCCGAGGGAAGGGTGCCCTTACGATATGGTCAAGGGTGGCTCAGTCGTGAGGTAAATCTTTGAGTTTGTATACCCAATATACAAGTAAGTGACTTACTGAAATGGTGTACGCCGGAAGGCGCATTTTTGGCTTGATTATACACGCCGTGTGGCGTAGTGTAATTTTGGTTTTGTTATTGAATTGAATTGAATTGAATTTATTTACATTCTATA
>NW_019725365.1:0-446 GCF_002891405.2 Cryptotermes secundus | reverse complement strand
CTCCTCCCCCTTCTTGCCTCTCTCTCAGGCCCAAGCCATAATTCGCTACTAGCAATAGCTGTTGTGAGACGAACTGCAGTAGCTTCAGTGCTTGGTTTGGAAACCTGAAGGGTATGTAAGAGAACATGCAATATGTGTTGAATGATTTTTCAGATTTGAGAGAATAGTTCTGAGAACTGGATGTGAATGCAACTGTCTCGCGCGCGTGTCCAATGGCATTTCTTGGCATTGCCGGCGTTGCACCTTCGCTTTTCGCTACCACAATTTTAGTTGCTGAAAAGAAAGGGTCGTGACATAGCTCAGGCGGTTAAACGCCGGCTTCACACAACAGCAGTTCGGGTTCGAGCCCAGGTCAGGTCATGTGGGATTTGTGGTGGACAAAGTGGCAATGGGGGCAGGTTTTCTCCGAGTACTTCGGTTTCCTCTGTCAATTCGCATTCCACGGA
>NW_019725364.1:0-484 GCF_002891405.2 Cryptotermes secundus | reverse complement strand
CACATTAGAGAAAACATCGACGCCGCAGGAAGGAAAGAGCGCAAGAGACATAACGACGGGTCATGCACTCAAACGGATGACGACAGATGGAACGATAATGACATTTTAAATACAGTGTAACAGTCTTAGCAAGATAAACCGTTGCCTGATGATGGCCGGGTACGACCGAAAGAAAAGGAAAAATGAGGTTGCATTTGACATGCCAGTATATGTGTGTATAGAGGGTTGTTAAGTGAATCAAGAATCTTTCTGAAAGATGCAAAAGTGAGCGAGGAAGGAGGGGATGTTATCCAGTGACTCCAATTATGTTTTGCCGTACAACTCGTTTATCTGCAGTTTATTCAGCGACACTATTATTAGCTTAAATAGTATCTCAAACATTTGTATGGTATTGAATAATGAATTAGGGAGGATGTGGAAGAAACCGGTGTTGGCTTAATATAATGTACTATCCCAGCATTTGATTGGAAGGTAATTGTGAAAG
>NW_019725363.1:0-1057 GCF_002891405.2 Cryptotermes secundus | reverse complement strand
ATTGTGATGAACTAGGTCAGTATGACTATGAGGCATATGCAACAAGAGACGACGACATTGTTACAACGGAGACACAAACAGATGACGATATTGTATCGGAAATGAGGAGGGAGGAAAAGAATGTTCCGAAGTCTCCATCCCTACTGTNTACCTTGCTTAGTACGACATGCACAAATGCATCAACCTCGTATGTAACGTCATTTTCATTCCTGAATTTCTCTGATATGGACATTGAACGTAATTTAGAAAGTGTGTATTGGGCAAGTAACAGGAAACAGATGAAGATAACTGATTACTGTACTCGTATCTAGGTACAGTAAGGTACAACAATTGATGTAATCTACTGTAATTTGGTGAGTAGGCCTACCTTTAATATACAGTATTAGTGCGGTGTGTATTGTCAGTGAAAAGCGCTGTAATATGTCTTTGATATTACACATTTGGGCAATTCCATGTCAATGTTACGTTAGTCTGTACTTAACTATGTATTTCACTAAAAAATGCAACATTTTAACTCGGTTTTTGGTAGATTTTCACGTGACTAACATAAGGCTACTGTGGAAGTGCCCATTTCGGTTACAACGACATTCGTTTATAACGACACTATTTTTAGGTCCCTTTGATGACGTTATAACCAAGTTCTACTGTATATATATTGTGATTGTAAAGGTAATATATTAATTTTCTTAAAATATTCTCTACACGATTTCCTATTTCCAAGCCCTACCATAATTCTAATAATTCTCTTTTGGAGTTTAAATATTGTGTTACTATAATAACAGTTCCCCCAAAATATCAATCCATAGGTCATTATGGAATGGAAGTATGAGAAATATACTGACTTAAGCGATTCGAGGGACAGGAATGGCTTAATAGCTCTAACTGCAAAGCATGCTGAGCTCAATTTAGGAATAATTGCATCTATATGGTTTTTCCAAGAAAAAATGCTATCTAATGTCAATGCAAGAAACTTTACATTATTAGTATTTGCTATTTCTCTGCTCTCATACACTACATGTAAGTCTATTAGGGAGCTTCTTTTGGTTACAAATTGCAT
>NW_019725362.1:0-501 GCF_002891405.2 Cryptotermes secundus | reverse complement strand
GAAGAATGTCAAAATTACTTTAGAATTCCTTAAATTATCATGAAATCACTCATAATTTGATTAAAATTAATTAACAATTAAATTTCATACAAAAATTGGATAGATTTCAATAAATTAAAGTGGAATCTTTGACAATTTATTGAAACTCTTCATATTAAATTGAAATCTGGAAATATTCATGGTGAAAATTTCTAAAATTAAGTTGATATCTTTCAAAATCTTTCTTATATTCGTTAAATTGAACTTAACATCAATAAATTTTCACTAATATAATTAAGAAGTCGTAAATAATTTCGTCATAAAACCATTTAATATGATGAAAACTTTCACATATTGTCTGTAATTCTTCATATTAACGTGAAATCGTCAAAGAATTTTCGGAAAAAATTTCATAAAGAAATTGAATTAGTTCATAATTTGTTTAAATATATTAATTAACTTAGAATGAATGAACATTTTATTAAAATTAATTAAATAATATAGTAATTATCAGAAATTTGA
>NW_019725361.1:0-814 GCF_002891405.2 Cryptotermes secundus | reverse complement strand
ATATTAGATAATATAGTAATTAACAAAAATTTAAAGGAAATCCTTTTTAGAGTGAAACATTTTGAAATGTGTTTGAAATTCTTTATTTTAACTTGAAAAATCAGAGAAATTTAGGTGGAATTATATTGATTTTGTTAAATTCTTTAAAAATGCAATAAAAATTTTTTAAGTTACCTTCGAGTCGTTGAAAGTTTCTTTAAATATCCAAAAATAGAATGTAAATCTGAAAAGAATTTGTTAAATTTCCTGAATTTATAGTCAAAATTTTTCAAAATAATTGATATTTTTTATATTAATTGAAATCGTTAAAGAATGTTTGTTTAAAATTACATAAATTAAGTTGAAGGAGGTCAAAATTTCTTTATAATTCCTTATATTATCATGGAACCCCTCAAAATTGATGAAATATAATTAATAATTATTTATCCTCAAAAAATTGTATAGATTTCTGTCAAAATTGACATAAATTTCCCTAATATAAAGTAGAAATCATCAACAATTTGGACAGTATTCCATTAAAGAAGAAGAAATCTTTCACGTATTTTGTGCAAATGCTTATATTAACGTGAAATTGTCAAAAAAATTTCTGAAAATTTTTATAAATTATGTTTATTTCGTTCAAAATTATTTTAAATATTTAATAAATTTGAATGAATGAAAATTGTATTAAAATTGATATATTATTATAGTAATAAACAGAAATTGAGAGATATTCCTTAATTAATGTGGAACAGTTTTTCTATTTGTAGAAACTACTTATCTTAACTTGAAGAAGTCAAGCATATTATGATAAAATTATATAGATCTTGTTGAA
>NW_019725360.1:0-404 GCF_002891405.2 Cryptotermes secundus | reverse complement strand
TATAAAATTAATTAAAAACAACTTTAATTGCCACCTTTTGCAAGTATGAGATTTCATCAAAGAGTTCCTAGATCTTGTCAATAATAAATATATTTTAAGAGTTACAGCACAACTACACTTCAGCCCCTTCAAATAACATACCTGAGCAGCAATGCACCATTCCCATTGTCTTTTCATGTTTGGAAGCACTGTTCAAAAGGTGTCTCTTGAATCATGGTCAGTTCATCTGTCATAATCATAATATGTCCTGTGCTGTTTCAAGTCTTTTTTTTTTTGTTCAGGGGTCCTTTTTATTTTGGAGAACAGAAAGATGTCCTGAGGGGACAAATCATGTAAGTAGGGAGGATGCAGAAGAACGTAAATTGAATGCTTTGCCAAGCACTCTTGAACAGACGATGCTGTGT
>NW_019725359.1:351-493 GCF_002891405.2 Cryptotermes secundus | reverse complement strand
AGCCAGATCAATCCAATCCATAACATCTCATCCTATCTCTCTAAGGTTCATTCCAATATTGTCCACCCACCTACGCCTTGGTCTTCCCAGTGGTCTCTCTCCTTCTGGCTTTCCCACCAATATCCTATATGCATTCAGCTTC
>NW_019725359.1:0-235 GCF_002891405.2 Cryptotermes secundus | reverse complement strand
TCCCTCTTAGGTCCAAATATTCTCCTCAACACCCTGTTCTCAAACACCCTCAGTCTATGTTCCTCCCTTAATGTCAGAGATCAAGTTTCACACCCATACAGAACCACAGGCAAAATTATACTTTTGTATACTGTAATTTTTAAGTTTTTAGACAGCGGACGAGAAGGCAAAAGCTTGTGGACTGAATGGTAGCAAGTATTAGCATAGAATCAGGTTTCGATTTGTTATAGTCGTT
>NW_019725358.1:319-679 GCF_002891405.2 Cryptotermes secundus | reverse complement strand
GCAAGCTAGGAACGCAAAGCTAGAAAGCTAGCAACGCAAAGTTAGCAATGTAGCAACGCAAAGCTAGCAAGCTAGCAAAGCATATCTAGCAAGCTAGCAAAGCATATCTAGCAAGCTAGCCAAGGAAAGCTAGCAAGGTAAAAACAACAAGTTAGCAAGCTATCAACGCAAAGTTGGCAATCTAGCAAAGCAAAGCTGGCAAGTTAAAAACGCAAAGCTGGTAAGCTTGAAACGCATAGTTGGCAAGCTAGAAACGCAAAGCTGGCCATCTAGCAACGAAAAGTTTGCAAGCAAGCAAGGCTTATCTAGCAAATTAGCAAGCTGGCAACTGAAAGCTAGCAAGCTAGCAACGCAAATCAA
>NW_019725358.1:0-175 GCF_002891405.2 Cryptotermes secundus | reverse complement strand
CAACGCAAAGTTTTCAACGCATATCTTGCAAGCTAGCAAGCTAGCAAAATAAAGCTAGCAAGCTAGCAAAGCCAAGGTGGCAAGCTAGCAAAGCAAAGCTGGCAAGCTAGCAACACAATGCTGGCAATAAAAAAACGCAAAGCAGGCAAGCTAGCAACGCAAAGCTGGCAAGCTA
>NW_019725357.1:0-430 GCF_002891405.2 Cryptotermes secundus | reverse complement strand
CGTAATACGCGTGACTCTCGACGGGGTTTGGTGAATGGATTTATTGACCACTTACGTGTACACACGACTACTAAGTAAAAGTAATTACAGCGCCTCAATCTCCATAACTTGGAAACAAGCACAGCCCTCGCTACGCCTTTTTCCAGCTTGCTTTGCCTTTCCCAGCCGTTCCCTGGTAACGGCTTCTATCAGTGGAAATTCTCCAGCTACACGTTTTCATGTACTCTTTTCACAGTTTGCCGTGCAGAACTCAACTGAACTGACTGAAAACTCTCATCTAATTGTGTTCTTTGCACGGATCACGCAGAAAACTTCATTTCCATTGTTGTCGTCCAACTGCTGTATTATTAGGAATATACTGCCTAGCAACGGGAATGTATTTACTGAGACGTTATCCAGAAAAGGTCGCTGTTTACAGTGTTACCGCTCA
>NW_019725356.1:0-524 GCF_002891405.2 Cryptotermes secundus | reverse complement strand
ATCCTTCGGTTTCTCCGGGCCACAGCCGTTCATGTGAAACGAAGATTACGGCAGCAACCGTATAGCTTCCCTTTTGGTCTGGATAATTACTGCCCCTTTATTTATTGATCTAAAACTGTGAGGGTTACTGTATTTGAACTANGTGTGCGTGACAGAGATGCTCAGTACACCTCGCCTGATCTAAGCGTATAAATCGAGTCTTGAAAAAAAAGGAGGTATAGGAAAGAATCTTGTTTAAATTATATGGATTATTTGTAAGTGAGGAACTTCTATTTATAGAGTTCTGTGGCCATTCTCTCATTCTTCAGTAAAATGAGGACACAATTTTCAAAAAATTTCTGAATTTATAACATTAGTTTATAACTAAAATTAGCGTTATCAACAGTATGAGGAGTAGTAACAATTACTAGTAGTAGTAGTAGTAGTGGTGATGGTGGTGGTGGTAGTAGTAGAGTAGTAGTAGTAGTAGTAGTACTAGTAGTAGTCGCAGTAATAGAACAATTATTTGAGCAATTGACGACGTA
>NW_019725355.1:0-955 GCF_002891405.2 Cryptotermes secundus | reverse complement strand
ATAAACGAACACAGATGACTAGACTTTTCACATCCTGTATGTAATACAAATTCGCCCCAATAAAAATTGCCACGTCATCAGGATTCATATAATTAGAATGATCATGTCAATTAGGTGATGTGAACAGGGAATGCAGCACGAATGGGGGGACGAGGAATACATAGAGGATATTGGTGGGAAAGCCAGAAGGAAAGAGACCACTGGGAAGACCAAGGCGTAGGTGGGTGAACAATATCAAACTGGATCTTAGACAGGATGGGATGGTATGAATTGGATTGATCTGGCTCTGGATAGGGACCAGTGGAGGGTTCTTGTAAACACGGTAATGAACCATCTGGTTCCATAAAATGCTGGAAAGAGCAGCTGCAGAATTGGCGGCTCCTCAAGAAGGGCTCAGCTCCTTGAGTAAGTAAGTACGTCACTGGGCTTCATACTTCATCAAAAAGGATTAGGAACAGTTTCGAAATTGATCATATCATAGTGGTACTGGTATTATCAATACCTAACTTAAAATCGACCTAGCAGTTCTGCAATAGAACGTGAGAGGTGTCTGCTCTATGCATCTGCCGAGTTAACGTTTCACGCGTTAGTAACTGTAAAATTGCGCCATAGCTCAAGCGGTTTAGTCGCTGGCTTCCCACAGTGGCGGCCCGGGTTCGATCCCGGGTCTGGTCAAGTGGGATTTGTGGTGGACAAAGTGGCGCTGGGGCAGGTTTTCTCCGGGTACTTCGGTTTCCCCTGCCAATCTTCGTTCCAGCAATTGCTCCACAGTCACCTTCACTATCATCTGGGGCTGGTACAATAGGCCAGATGTGGCCGCAGTACAAGGGACTTGTTCCCACCCATCCACTAGCAATAAAAAGAACTTTGAAACTGAGGCTGAAGGAGCAGTGCTGTAACTCTGATTTAAAAAAGTTGCTGTAATATCAGTTGGCAATGGCTTTGCCTTGTGTAG
>NW_019725354.1:3650-5819 GCF_002891405.2 Cryptotermes secundus | reverse complement strand
CTGGTTCATATTGTGACATGGCAGCTGAAAGACCGAAATAGGGGAGCCAGCAAAGACAACCGTCGCTGGGGAACGGCCGATAAACTCGTTTCCACGGCAACGAACTCGTGACGCCACAATAGAGAAGCGTGGAAACTGTTTCCTATAGGGTCTGGCCTATGGATGTTTAGCGATACGAACTAGACAGACGCCTCAAGCCCGTGTTGACGCGGGTTCGAATACCTCCACCGTAACCCTGCCAGTAGTAGGAGGTGACGAAAAGGGACACAAATGCCGGGGGTTATAACTGGGTCACTCTGTCCCTGGGGGATATAAATACGGGGACCTGGCCCTCCAGGTTGAGGGAGTTTCGATTCTAAGACAGTAAAATATGATGATGTGTCCCGCTGGATTTGGACCCGAGAATGATTGCGTTGTAGAGGGCCAGCAGCAATTGTAGACGACAGACCAATCCTCTCGTCAGAGAGGGCGCCCCACGTTAATAAACCCGCGACTCTGACAGTTATAAAATATCTGGTCTTTGGGCCCAGATGGGGCTTGACACCAAGACAAACTGGCCGACTGACCGTCGGTTGTAACATAACATTAACGTTGTCTTTGACTTTGAAACCCGCAACTGTCTGACAGTAACAGAAACCTGGTTTTTGTGCTCCAGATGGGCCTTGACGCCAAGACAAACTGGTCGACTGACCGTCGGTCTTAACATAACTTTGACTTTGACCTAACTTTGTCAGTTGAGTAGCTAGTTGTGATACGGCAGCCAACCGGCAACAGCGGAAGTGGAGAACATTATTTTGGGGTCTGCTACCTGGAAACGAGTGACGGCAAATTGAGAAGACGTAACGTGTGCTGTAGTGAGAAGTCGAGTGCGTGAATTAGTGACAACTACGATTTATGAGAGTTTGTGAGACTTGAGTCCACTTGGTACTGCGACCACTTCTGGCCTCCTCTTCCAGCCCAGGATGATAGATGGTGGTGATTGTGCAGTAGTTGGTCGAATGAAGATTGGCAGGGGAAACCGAAGTACTCGTAGAAAACTTGCCCCACCGCCACTTTGTCCACCACAAACCCCACATGACCAGACTCGTGTTCGAACCCGGGCCGCCTTATTGGGATGCCAGGGACCAATCTCCTGAGCTATGGCACGGCCATTTTGTGGGAATTTAATAAATCTAGTTACAAGTGTAAACCCCGTGTCTAGTCTCTGTATACGTGACAATATTTTAAGCAGATCGTCTAGACCCAGTGATTTTCCGCCGGTGTGTCGCGGCACACACAACTACATAACAAACTCAAACAAAAGAAAAATAATCCGGATAATAAGCCGAAAAAGAACAAAAAATGGGCCACATTTACATATATGGGAAATTACATACGAAAAATCACAAAATTCTTCAAAAACACCAACATAAAAATAGCCTTCAAAACAGCTCACACTATAGGTAAACTAGTAAATGAAAAACTAGAAACAAACCCCTACAAACAAAGTGGGATATACAAAATAAGCTGCCATAAAGTATACATCGGCCGCACTGGTAGAAATCTAACAACAAGGTACAAGAAACACATAAGAAACATAAGACTAAACAAAGACCAATCTGCATTTGCCCAACATATACTAAACTAAGGCCACCAGTACGGGCCGATGACAGTGATCATGGAAATGTTTGAGAATGCTAAAAAAAGGGAACATCATGAACATAAAAGAAAATTTCCATATGTATCGCTTTAATAAGCTCAACAATTTGATAGGAGAACAAAAACACACAAAGGAAAGTGACAACCAGTATATGTTCGACCTCATAATACAACATCAGTACACGCCCACACTAACGTCACAGACACAAGGAGTATCAATATGTGGAACAACATAACCTAGAACAGTAAAAACAACACAGTGAGCCACGAACACATACAGGACAACATTAAACGTAGGACGAAATAACAGAAGTTTTTACAAAACATAATAGGATTGATGAAATAATACAATATACCCCTCATATATATGCAGAACCCTCTTCTCGAGAACGACAGGGTGGCACACATTCGGCCCCCGTCAAAAGAAACAATAAGAGGGGTCGACACGAACCAGCTTGGTTTACGAATTCCAATAGAATTTTAACAAACTAACCATAAATATTTTAACGTATTGGAACAGCCGCTGTAGTT
>NW_019725354.1:0-567 GCF_002891405.2 Cryptotermes secundus | reverse complement strand
GACTCTTCCTTTCTAATCCAAAGTAAGTAACAGTCCATAGTTCCTACAAACAGATAATGGAAATAATATAACACAAATCTCTTAGCTCACTTCATGGGGCGAAGTCCTTCTTTAGCAGCTATTAGTCGCTTATCTAGGCAAGAAATTTCCTCGCCACTTACGGCAGCAAAGGCTCATTATTGTGTTTACAAAAGTCAGTCACTGGACCCAATCATACGTTGTGATATTCTCCCGTCTACGCGTATGCCTCCAAAGTAATGTGTCAGTTCAGGTGTTCCTATTATAATTTTGTACACATGTCTTACCCCATACGTGATACATGCTCTGCCCATCTTATGCTGGATGTCATTGCCTTAGAACTGTTTGGGCGAGAGCAGACATACAAGTTATATGTAGTTATGTCATTCTGTAATTTTCTCTAACTTCCTCTCATCTGGCTTCAAATATTCTCCTTAAGATCCTGCTCTTAAGTACCCTCAGTATATTTCCGCGTGTAGGGGGGTACGAGTGACGCGAATGACAGGTTCTAGTTCGTATAATTGGATTTATTACCACTTCGGTTACAAC
>NW_019725353.1:0-2678 GCF_002891405.2 Cryptotermes secundus | reverse complement strand
CACGATTATGCATGAGTTTCTCATCCTTCCCATGTGTGCTACAAGCTTCAATCATCCCATCCACTTATGTGATTTAATTTTCCTAAAGAGCACAAATTTTGAAACTCCTCATTATGCCATTTTCCTCCAGTCTTCTGTTACTTCCTCTCTCTTAGGTTCAAATATTCTACCCATCAACCTGTTTTCACACATCTTTAGCCTCTGTGCTAACCCTAAGGTGAGAGACCAAGTTCCACGACCAAGTCGCGCCATAGCTCAAGCGGTTAGTCGCTGGCTTCCCACAGCGGCGGCCCAGTTTCGATCCCGGGTCTGGTCAAGTGGGATTTGTGGTGGACAAAGTGGCGCTGGGGCAGGTTTNAGTACTTCGGTTTCCCCTGCCAATCTTCATTCCGCCAATTGCTCCACAATCACCCTCACCTATCATCTGGGGCTGGTACAATAGGCCAGAAGTGGCCGCAATGCAAGGGACTTAGTCCCACCCCACTAGCAATAAAAATAATAAAAAGTTCCACGCTCATAGAAAACAAAAGGCAAGACTGTCATTTTCTATATGTTAATGTTTGGATAGAGAGAGGAAGACGTAAGATTATAAACCAAATGGTAGTGAACATTCACCGAATTTCTGTTAATAATTTTTTGTCAATGTAATTTTCTTTTGTTATGCTTTGTGTTTTTTTAACCGGTACGTGGCAGTATGCGTACCAGAAAACAGTTTATTCATACTGGCAGACTTTTCAGGAGTGAGAAGTTACATATTAGTATAGTGGCGTTGGGGCAGGTTTTCTCCGAGTACTTCGGTTTCCCCTGCCAATCTTCATTCCACCAATTGCTCCACAATCACCCTCACCTATCATCNAAAAAAATACATATTAGTATGATTCGACCTTGACTCAAAAACTGAGCATGAGAGTACCAGCAAATATGTTTTCAGGAAAAAAGTTACTGGTTACGCCGTCATTCCCTCAAGTGGCAGAAGTTGTCTGTTTGTGCCTTCAGCATATGTTTTCACAGAGTTCGATGGAATTAAGTGTTCAGTTCGCATGCGACTTTGTGTTCCTTGTTATGTAGTACATGAAGAACTTGTGCGCACATATTCAGAAATGTACTATTTACCTTTATTTGCAGTAGTGTTCTGTTAACTAGTTCACTGCTATGTAGGAGTTGAAGTACATATTACATATTATGGGCTGGGAAAGCATGGAGGAAAATTAGGCATGGCATCTATTCCAATAATTTCGCTGCCACAAATAATGCACTTAAACTTTCTTTGAATCACTCAGCCTTATTCAGTTTCATATTTCAGCATTGAAATTATGTCGTAAGTTTATTTTCTGGTTATATGTATTTGAAGGTAAGTATTAAGCGCTAATTATTACAAATGGCAGGAGCTTTCATCATTCTGTTTATTTGGTCTCGCTGTCCTGAGAGCAGTGATAAAATGGCAAAATCTGTGATGTGTTATCATGTTATCGTATTATCACTGCAGAAACACAGTTTTTCTACATTAATGTAGTATGCAAGTAGCGAATGGTTTAAATAACTGTTCTGTGCATTTATATTCACAAGAAGTTGTGTCATACTCGTATGTTCCCCCTCCATTATGCATGTTTAGTAGTACCAGTAGTTGCAGTAGTAATAGCTAGGTGGATATCATAATCAGTTTTATAATTGTGTTGCAGGAATGAACTGCCAGTCTGTGGAAGCGCCATGGCATCACAGCCACCAACATTGCTGGTCACTGCAGTCTGCCTCTGGCTGCTGCTTTCGGCCACACATCTGCATGCAGGTAACCACGTAGGGGGCAAATCTACATTATCAGGACCCCGTTGATTTGGGCTACTAAGGGTGTCAATTACAATTTTAATTTTGTTATTTCTGAAAGTATGAGGAGTTTGCCTGTGCATTTGTCTTCAGTTGAGGTAGGTCAGTTTGAACTGCATCCTGAGGGCGGAACACAACAAAACTCTCATGCTTGATTTCTATTTTACATGTATTTCCTTGTGTCATTTTGATGTTCCACCCAGACATTCTACAATAACCTCTTTTGCCTTCTTCACTGGCCCCTTTGCATGCTGAATACCTACAAGATTTCCTCATCTTTATCATATCATTTATATCTTTGGGTTAGATTTTATTTGAGTTTATCCCAAGTTCCTACTTTTCTTCTAGTTTCATATATTTCTTTGATATTAAGATCTTGTAAATGTATTAAATAGTGTGACGTATAGACCCATTGCTAGGCAACGACTCAGTAACACATTCCCGTGGAAGCGTATGCTCGCAACAATAGGACGTCCATTGTAACAGATCAGTGAACAAACCTCATCAACAGAGAAGCTGTGTTTTCAGTGTCCTCCATGCTGAAGGGTTGTAAATGGACAAAGATGGTCATTTGAGTTGTTGTTGAGAATTGAGTCGAGTTTTGGAGATGACACCGAAAGTGATTCAGAAGAAATGGCAAGAAAGGAATTAGGCTGAAAAGGAAGACTGCATTTGTGATTTGAAGTTACAGTGAGATGGTTGTAAATCCACTGCCAGGACATGACTAGTGAAGACTGGGAACCTACTGTGTGTGTAACGGTGAATTATGAACTGTGTGGAAATATCAGTAGCGCTGTATTACTTGTAATCCCGAGTTGTGAATGTATAAGGAACAATAAATCCAATCATCCAATCCA
>NW_019725352.1:0-2310 GCF_002891405.2 Cryptotermes secundus | reverse complement strand
AGATATTAATATCAAGGAAATACTTTGTTCATTTCCTTGGTCACAGAGTCTCCAGTGTCCATTTCGAAGATGGCTGGGTGGCCTTATAGCATGCACTTCATGGCAGAGGAAATCCTCTACCCCCATCAGGAATCAGATCATGGCTCTCTAATCTATAGCAACAATTATATGGACTGAGATATACCACTTCTTGGCATGGAGAAAATGCAACAGTGATAACATAATTCTGGTCCAAGAAAACCAGGGGGGACTGAAATTCAATGAGACACATCTGCTTCTGATATATGCTGATGATGAAAACTAAAAGGGAATAACATAAATACCACAAAGAAAAAAAAAACACTGAAGCTCTAACTGACACTAGTAAGGAAGCTGGTCTAGAGGTAAACAGAGCGAACTCTGTATATATGTTTATGCCTCATCACCAGAATGAGGGGCAAAGTAACAATATAAAGATAGAGTTGAAACATTTTTGAATTAAATAATTAGAGGCTGGGGCAAACTGCATAATGAGCAGCTTCATAACTTGTACTCCTTGCCAAATGTAATTAAAATTATTAATTCAACGGTGGTGAGATTGGCAGGGCATGTAGCATGGGAGCCACCAGAAATGCATAATAGGTTTTGGTGGAAAACCTAAAAGGAAAGTAGTCACTAGGAGATCAAATTGTAGGTGGGAAGATAGTATTAAAATGGACCTTAGAGAAACAGGATGGAGAGTATGGATTGGATTATTCTGGCTCAGGATAGGGACCAGTAGCAGGCTCTTGTGAACATGGTAATGAACCTCTGGGTTCCACAGAATGTTCGGAAATTCTATGAGTAGCTGAGTGATGGTTGGCTTCTCATGAAGGTCTGGGTACCATGGAGTTAAACAAGATGGCATAGCTGAAATTGAGAAATGCAAATTCAATGATTGAGGGTACAGTGTAAGTGAAATTCCCACCTTTGAGAGTCCATAATCTTCCTCTGCTCTGAGTACTTCTGAAGTGGACCTCAGAAGAATAGTAGGAGACTTGATCCTCTTATTGTGGTTCCACTCATAGCCTGCAACAGCCTTAAGGCGAACGAAGACGGCCTTACCAACAGCTTTATAGTACTCAGTTTTTTCTTTCAGCATGGGAAGTGAAGCAAGTAAATGATCAAGCTTGTCATCCCAGCTCTTCAGAAGCGTAATCTCCTGAGCCAACTGTAAATGTACACATAATAAGCATTAAAGGCAGGTACAAAAAATACCAAACACTACATTAATACAAGCAAATAGTGGTTGAAAATAAAGAAAATGTTCCAAACCAACGCATTTGAATATGTGCACTTGACATAAAATTCCATTCTTCCAGACTTATAACCCTTCAAGTGGGGCTCACCCCACTAGACTTTGCCTCCACAGGGTAAATTTTCTTTCACACTTCTGTTTCTCAAGCACACAGTTTGAGTAACTTTATGATACTGTGCACACTGTGACCTGTATCATTTAGTGCGTGACCTGTCTTGCCACATGCTTGCAAGGTTGAGCAATGATCTTACCTGTAAAATGGTCACATGGTATGAACCTCATATTCTTCTTCATATTGTCATTTAAATTTCTGAGGAATACAATGAAGCTAGAGATAAAACGGTCATACAGCTACAAGCTTTGTTAAGTTAATAGGAAAATTACTTAGGATATAGCAGTATTAATAAGGTTTAAAACTTCTGACATAAGGCACCTTATTGACAGCTGCTGCTGTGGTTTCATATGGGGCAATGGCGTTGAACATGCTGCATATGAGATTTGTCTCAAATTGCTCTTTGTTGCTACCAGTGCTGTATTCCAGCCGTGCCTTCATGAAGTCTGGAGCACTGTCCACTAGGTACAGGTGTCCCTCCTGCCCCTCTGCCTCTAGTTCCAGGGCCAGTTCCAGTGCCAGCAACCCTCCAAATGAGTAACCCAGCAAAGTGAATGGAGCACCCGGTGCTAGCCTGCTGTGTATGTGCTGCAGGGACAGATCAGTATGACTTCACATGATGTTATTTTCTCTCTGTCACGGTTACCCTGCAGTGTTAGGGCAATCATAACATTAAGGATGAGGTGAGCATGGTGTGTAGCATGCACAGAGAAACAAGACAGGTAAAAANTGTTATTTTCTCTCTGTCACAGTTACCCTGCAGTGTTAGGGCAATCATAATGTGACATAACTATTTAATCCTTGTCCATTGCTTAACAGCAGCCCAATAAGCAAGCAAGGCACCCCTAGGCATAAGCTAGCCAACACTTTGACAACAATAAAGGGAATATGCAAGAATAAGCAGATGACAAGAGAAAAGCCA
>NW_019725351.1:943-1018 GCF_002891405.2 Cryptotermes secundus | reverse complement strand
GCTTGCTTGCTAGATATGCGCTGCTATCTTGCCAGCTTATCGTTGTTAGTTTGCCAACTTTGTGTTGTTAACTTG
>NW_019725351.1:0-753 GCF_002891405.2 Cryptotermes secundus | reverse complement strand
CTTTGCGTTGCTAGCTTTGTAGCCTTGCGTTGTTAGCTTGCTAGCTTTGCGTTGCTAGCTTGATAGCTTTGCGTTGCTATCTTGCTAGCTTTGCGGTGCTAGCTTACCACCTTTTCTTTGCTAGCTTGCTAGCTTTTCGTTCCTAGCTTCGTAGCTTTGCGTTGTTATCTTCCTAGCTTTGCGTCGCTGGCTTGATAATTTTGAGTATTATCTTGTTAGATTTGCCTTGTTAGCTTGCTAGCTTTGCGTTGCTAGCTTGCTATATTTGCCTTGCTAGCTTGCAAGCTTTGCTTTGCTTGCATTATATCTTTTTGCGTTGCTATCTTGCCAGCTCTGCAATTCTAACCTCCCAGCCTTGCGTTGCAAGCTTTCCTGCATTGCGTTGCTTGCTGGACACCTTTGCGTTGTTTGTTTGCTAGGTTTGCGTTGGGAGCTTGCTAGCTTTGCGTTTTTAGCTTGCTTGCTTTGCGTTGCTAGCTTGCTAGCATTGCGTTGCTAACTTCCTAGATTTGCTTTGCTAGCTTTGCGTTGCTAGTTTGCTATTTTGCTAGATTTGCGTAGCTAGCTTGCTAGCTGTGCATTGCTACTTTCTAGCTTTGCGTTGCTAGCTTGCTATCTTTTCGTTGATAGCTTACTAGATTTGATTTGCTAGCTTGCCAGCTTTGCGTTTATAGATGGATACATTGTTAGATATGCGTTGCTAACTTTCTAGCATTGCGTTGCTTGCTTGCCAGCTTTGCGTTGCTAGCTTCC
>NW_019725350.1:0-948 GCF_002891405.2 Cryptotermes secundus | reverse complement strand
CAAATTTCGTCGTGGAGGCAGTCGGTTTTCTCGTTAGTCTAATCGTCAGAAGACGGAGGAACTGTCGTCGTTTAGACTGGTGACGATGAGCTCCATGTTGTCTTGAATTTCGTCTGTATCCTCGTTGTGATTTCCGTCGTTTCAAGTAATTTTCCTTAATTCTCGTAGTAGATGGTGGAGTCCAACTGTGTCCACTCGGCACGACGGCCACTGCTTGGCGTATTGTAGCCTGCCCCGAGTGATTATGATGATGGAGAATTTGGTGGAATGAAGATTGGCAGGGGAAACCGAAGTACTCGGAGAAAACCCGTCTCCAGCGCCACTTTGTCCACCACAAATCCCACTTGACCAGACCCGGGATCGAGCCCGGGTCGCCGCGGTGGGAAGCCAAAGACTAACGGCTTGAGCTACGGCACGGCCTTCGTTTCAAGTATTTACAGTTTTATGCCCTTCATGAATTATTCGATTTCGGAAGTTTTAAATAAATTACTTTAGTTCGATTCAGTTCAGTATGAATCGGTTTGCGGTGATGTGCACTCAACCGAAGAACTGCAGCCTTTTCTTCTTAAGTATTTCGTCGAACTTATGTATGTATTGAAAGTAATTAAATCTTCCTTCGACATTTCTTCTTGAAAGAGCGTATTGCAATTTTCTCTAACACATTTCCTTTGCTGAGCGATTCATTAGGTAACTTTCCTGTTTTCGTGTTTACTAAGATGTTTTGTCCACGAAGGTTACGGATTCAGGTGGGAGATTAGCAAGAAGTGTCTTAGCACTTCTAATACAAATCACCTTCCATTTCATAGTGGGTATTAGCAATGTTCCTTCGGCACAAAAACACAAGCTTCAATATCGACACAAGTCATTTTTTGTTTCCGGCCAAAAGCAATGTAAAGCTTAGCTCATGCCCAGTTAGTTACTTCAAACCAGGAGAGATACTTGCCAGAA
>NW_019725349.1:0-875 GCF_002891405.2 Cryptotermes secundus | reverse complement strand
TGCGTTGCTAGCCTGCTTACTTTGCGTGGCTAGCTTGCTAGATTGTTATATTTTCGTTGATATCTTGCTAAATTTCGTTGCTATATTGCTGGCTTTTCGTTGCCAACTTGCTAGCTTTTCGTTGCTAGCTTGGTAGAATTGCGTTGCTAGCTTGTTAGGTTTGCTTTGCAACTTGCTAGCTTTGCGTTGCTAGCTATTAACTTTGCGTTGCTATCTTGCTAGCTTTGCGCTCTAGCTTGCTAGCTTTGCGTTGCTAGCTATTAACTTTGCGTTGCTATCTTGCTAGCTTTGCGCTCTAGCTTGCTAGCTTTGCGTTGCTAGCTATTAACTTTGCGTTGCTATCTTGCTAGCTTTGCGCTCTAGCTTGCTAGCTTTGCGTTGCTAGCTATTAACTTTGCGTTGCTATCTTGCTAGCTTTGCGCTCTAGCTTGCTAGCTTTGCGTTGCTAGCTTGCCAGATTTGCTTTGTTATCTTACCAGATTTGCGTTGCTAGCTAGACAGATTTGCATTTGTAGCTTGCCACTCTTACGTTGCTAGCTTGCTAGGTTTGCGTTGCTAGCTTCCTAGTTTGCGTTGCTAGCTTGCAGCTTTGCGTTGTTAGCTTGACAGCTTTCGTTGCTAGCTTGCCAATTTGCGATGTCAGCTTGTTATCTTTTTGATGCTATCTTGCTAGGTTTGCGTGGCTAATTTGCTATATTTGCGTTGTTAACTTGCTAGCTTCCCGTTGCTAGCTTGCTAGTTTTGAGATGCTAGCTTGCTAGTTTTGCGTAGCTTTCTTGCTAGCTTTGCGTTTCTAGCTTCCTATCTTTATGTTGCTAGCTTGCTTGATATGCGTTTCTACCTTGCCAGCTTTGCGTTGCTAGCTTGCCAGCTTT
>NW_019725348.1:352-520 GCF_002891405.2 Cryptotermes secundus | reverse complement strand
TGCGTTGCTAGCTTGCTAGCATTGGGTTCCTAGTTTGCTAGCTTTTTGTTGCTTGCTTGCTAGCTTGCCAGTTTTGCATTTCTAGCTTGCCAGCTGTGCTTTGCCAGCTTGCCATCTTTGCGTTGCTAGCTTGCCAGCTTTTCGTTGCTAGCTTGCTAACTTTGCGAT
>NW_019725348.1:0-286 GCF_002891405.2 Cryptotermes secundus | reverse complement strand
CTTGCTAGCTTTGCGTTGCTAGCTTGCTAGCTTTGCATTGAATACTTCCTAGCATTGCGTTGCTAGCTTGAATGCTTTGAGTTGCTAGCTTGCTAACTATCCGATGCTTGCTTGTTAGCTTGCTAGATATGCGTTGCTAGCATGCTACCTTCGCGTTTCTAACTTGCTAGATTTGCTTTGCTAGCTTGCTTGATTATCGTTGCTAGCTTGTTAGCTTTGCTAGATTGCAAGCTTTGCTATGCTAGCTTGCCAGCTCTGCGTTGCTAGCTTGCCTGCTGTGCGTTGC
>NW_019725347.1:0-400 GCF_002891405.2 Cryptotermes secundus | reverse complement strand
TGTTCATAGGGCTAATAACTTCTCTTATTAAGAAACCCAGCACATTAGGAAATGTTACATAAGGCCGCGGACTTAGACGGATTCTTTGCCAAATCAAGGGTGAGATGGGCAGTACATGCAGCACAATTTAGAGAGAAGAGAAATACGTACGACACTTCTATAGGAAAATCTGAAGGAAGGTGACCACTAGCAAGATCTAGGTGTAGATGGGATGAAATATTAAAATGGAGCTAAAGCAGATGGATCCGAGTGTGTGGGCTGGATTCCTCTGGATCAGGACAGTGATCACCGGTGGGCTCTTGTGAATACGGCAATGAATCTTCCGATTCCATCTTTGAAAATTTCTTGAGTTGCTGACAGAATATTGGCTTGTTGACGACTCAGATCCATGCAGTCAGTT
>NW_019725346.1:380-570 GCF_002891405.2 Cryptotermes secundus | reverse complement strand
CTAACCTAACCAAACCTAACTTAGCCTACCCTAACCTAACCTAACTTAGCCTAGCCTGCCCTCGTCTCGCATCGCCTGTTTCGACTCACCTGACGTCAAATTACGTCAAGTCACTTCAAGTCAAATCTAGTCACGCCAAGTCACCTCAACTCACGCCAAATCACTCCAAGTCACGTCAAATCAAGTCAAG
>NW_019725346.1:0-239 GCF_002891405.2 Cryptotermes secundus | reverse complement strand
TTCACCTCACCCAATTTAACAGCAGGGAATGGTACCCCTCAGTTACTGATTGATGCGCACAAGACTACTGCGCAAACCTAACCTACCCTACCGTAACCTAACCTAACCTAACCTAACCTAACCTGAGTTAACCTAACCTAACCTAGCCTCGCATAGCCTATCCTCGCCTCGCCCCTCCCCGTCTCTCTTCGCCACACGTCACTTTACGTAAAGCCACGTCATGTCAGGCAGTCACACCA
>NW_019725345.1:0-484 GCF_002891405.2 Cryptotermes secundus | reverse complement strand
AAATGGCGTCTTTATTCTAACATCCCTAAGGCGCTGAGGAATAACGCGCTAGAACTTTCAGAGCCTGCTGATGGTTAGTCGTAAAAAGCAATTTAACGAGTGTTTTAAAAATCTAAACNTAAAAATTTCGGATAATTGGATTGATGATGTTTAATAACAAATGCATAGCAGAAGTTCCGTCAACACAGGTATTACATATTCTTCAATTAATTATTTATTTTAGCAACGTGTTTAGGTCTATTGGCCATCGTCAAGCTATTTACGTTCCTTGTCAGATTAACTGTCATTAGCTACATACCCTGGCCAGCGTTCACACGTCTTGAATATACGTGTAAAAATAGGTAAAGTTATCCCTGTAACAGGCCGTGAGTGGTCTAGACACTCGGCTCATAGATAGCGGTGAGGTTGTCAGCCTTACGCGCCGGTCGCCCCTTACCCACTAAGAACATCCCTGGTACTCATTTCTGTTATAGGCTGAGTCGAC
>NW_019725344.1:0-585 GCF_002891405.2 Cryptotermes secundus | reverse complement strand
ATCTCCATATTGTGTAGAGGGCGCTCTTTTCCATTCTTTTATTTCTTCTTTCTTGTTCTGCAAGTCTTCCACAAAGAAGGATGTGGTGAATTAGTGAATGCAGTCAGAGTCTGATGCTGCCTGAGAGTTTGTGTGTTCAACCTTCTTGTGATAAAAAGGGACATTACCCTGTCTTGTTCTTTGTGACTTTCTCTATAATGAATACTGTGATTAAACTGGTAAATTGAACTGACAATGTGAATTATTTATACTGCTTCCATCGTCTCAACAAGTCTGGAAGAGTGAACAAAATTTGTTGTAAATTAAGAAGATGAAATCAGATAATGAATTCTCAGGTGTATTACTTGCACACTTTCCTTTTGCTGCAATTTGAGTATCCGATGCAATAACTGGATACCTCCCTAGTGCGTATGCATAATGAACCCAATAGAATAATAATAGGAAATGGGCTCTGTGCAGGCTATCCATCATGCTTTTTTAAAAAAAAAACAATATTTTGGACACTAGAATCTGCCTCCATCCTCAGATAAGCCTAAATCCAATTCATTATGTCCTGTTACTAGAGTGAACACAAGGCAGGGAACA
>NW_019725343.1:0-478 GCF_002891405.2 Cryptotermes secundus | reverse complement strand
AATTTGCGGACTGTTAAACCTAAAGACAGTCTGGCAACCATGTCATAACAATTTCCTCTCAGGCATACCTTGTAAGAAGTCCCAGAATTCATTTTATCCCCACAAATGCCAAGGATCCAGACTTCATCCCCTGAAACAGCTCATTCTTCTGACCGCGTATGACATCTGTCAGCATTCTCTATGACGTACATACTCAAGGAACGGGACAAATATTTGAGAGGTTTCTTTACATTTGAAAGCTTTATGGACTCCATATGTACATACTGTCATTTGTATGGAGTGGTTATGGATGGGGTTTGGTTGGTAATTGGATTTATTGAACACTTACAGATCGTAACTACAATTAACTACAGCGTTATTGCTAATTCACACATTCAGAAGATTGGACACGTACTATACTTTCTTAGTCTTCTGTGCTTTCAGCAGTCGTTGTCTGGTAACGGCTTCAACACTGTAGATCCCTCAGCTTCCATAATCA
>NW_019725342.1:0-504 GCF_002891405.2 Cryptotermes secundus | reverse complement strand
AGAAATAAATACGATTTTAACTCGTGCTCTAACACCATCGTAAAACACAGCTGATTTAAATTGCAAGTATTTTCATTGCTTGCAGTTTGAACATAAAAGGTATTGTTTGATAATCTAGTCCCGTATGTTTTATATTTAAAAGTTTTAACTAATGGAGTAATCATGATATCAGTTCATAAGCTTCATGACCGGAATTCTATTACCAACACAAGCTTTCACCATTATGCCAGGAACGCACCCAAGGTTCACCCATCCTCCTGTCTAGTGGATACTGGGTCCTGTTCTCTAGGGGTAAAGTGTTAATATCCATCCAAAATCAAGGTTAGGAATTGGTGGAAACTTACCGCTTCACCCCTTTACTACTTCAGGGCGCGATGCTTAGGCACTATGGCAGAATCATTACGAACTTTTAGCGAGAGGTGAACAAATAAACATTTCTGTTTAAGAGGGCGTCTCCACAGACCGCCATTAGTAATACGTCATGCACATAGGAGCAGTTTGAAG
>NW_019725341.1:0-588 GCF_002891405.2 Cryptotermes secundus | reverse complement strand
GTAGGCCTAGGCCCACTGGGGCTGTAGTGCCAAGGAGAGAAAAAAGAGAACTTGTAACCAAAATGCTAATAAATCCGATCATCTGAATCTTTTTAATTTTTTATTAATTATCACTCAGTTTAAATTAGTATTAATTATCGGTCATTCGAAGCGCTCAGTCTATTTATTGACAGAATCATTAAATAAACTAAAAATGCATGTAACAGGATACTATTCATAAAGAGAACACCCTTCTTAGCAACACCCTCAGTGTGCATTTGCTACTTCTTGCTAAGTTGCCGACCGACGTGCCTCGTGTGTACGACAGTAGACAATAACAGCCACAAGACAAACTAACATGGAAAATCGCGGCAAAATGTTTACGTGTGCGCTTCATATCAGGGAGACCTCAGCGCTCCTGTCTCGATCCCGATGCTGCATATTCTGGCCGAAGTATCCCTGTGCTTTTTCTAAATTCTTCCCGGAAAATTATCAGGTAGTACTATAAAAATACCGCGACGGCTTCCTTTTCTTACAGTTCATAATTCAACCCTCACAATCATCCTCGCATTCGCACCTATATACGTATAACCTTCACTCCTATGATGG
>NW_019725340.1:0-1114 GCF_002891405.2 Cryptotermes secundus | reverse complement strand
ACCTAAGTAGGAAGGGAAGACATTTTCAAACCAACGATTGGGAATTAGGGTTTGCATGAAATCTGTAATGATAATGGAGTTAGAGTAGTAAATCTTGCCACATCAAAATATCTCACTGTCAAAAGTACAATGTTCCCACATCGTAACGTCCATTAATTTACCTGGACATCTCCTGATGGGAAGATACACAATCAAATAAACCATATTTTGATTGATAAGAGACGGCACTCAAGTATACTTGATGTCAGATCATTCAGGGCAGCAGACTATGATACTGACCACTACCTGGTGGAGGCAAAAGTTAGGGAAAGACTGGCATTGAACAAACGAACAACACACAGAGTTCATATGGAGATGTTCAATCTCAAGAAATGAAATGAGGTAGAGGGTAAAGAGCAGTACCGTGTTGAAATCTCAAATAGGTCTGTGGCTTTGGAAAACTTGGAAACTGAGGTGGATGTTAATAAAGCTTGGGAAATTATTAAAGAAGATATAAAAATGTCTGCCAAAGACAGTGTAGGTCATTATGAACTGAAGAAGCTTAAGCCAAGGTTCGATGAAGGATGCTCAAAGCCATAGCCTAAGTGGTTAGTTGCTTGCTTCCCACCGCTGCAGTCTACTCAAGTGGGATTTGTGATGGAAAAAGTGGCACTGGGGCAGGTTTCCCCTACCAATCTTCATTCCATCAAATTCTCCATCAGCATTATCACCAGTATAGGTACAATAGGACATATGGGATCCAACATGTCGAGGGGACATAATAAGGATTCCACCTCACACTATACGAAATTTTAACTATTGCAATCTACTGTAATCAATTGTAAGTATTGTAACTTTATTCTCTTATTGTAATCAGCCAATGTACAGTAACTGACTTGTCCTATATCATGTAACAAAGATCTATAGAGACAAAATAAAAAATTAATAAATATTAGATCAAAGAAAGCAGGCCATATATGAGACAAACTCTGTCTTAAGTGCAACAATTTAATTGTAGTTCTTTCTTCTTTCCTTCCTCTCCCCTACATGTTTCGGCCCTAAATGGCCATCATAAGGTGTATATTGTTACGTAGCTGCTACACTGCCTGTAGTTTAAAATTTAAAACACCAGTCT
>NW_019725339.1:0-485 GCF_002891405.2 Cryptotermes secundus | reverse complement strand
ATGAGTACCAGGAATTAATTAAATAACTTTTCTGGGGAGTAAAGCACAGCCGGCGTGTAGGGATGACAACCGTACCGCCATCTCTGAGCTGATTGTCTAGATCAAGGGTCTCAAAACTATGGCCCACGGGCCACATCCGGCCCACAATGTGATTTTATCCGGCCCGCGAAAGAATTGTGCAGAAATGCGCCAACTGAACTAATTTTCCAGTGAGTACAGGTAAATGATTCCGAGCTTACTGACCTGACATATTATACTGCAGTTCGATGGCTTAGCTGTGGAAAGGTTGTTTCAGCTTCTTTCAGCTCAGGAATGAAATTGATATATTTCTTACCGAGAAAAACCATCACGAACCACTTTTATCAGATACCGAATGGCTCTGGAAATTAGCATTTTTTGCTGATCTGTTGAATCATATGAACCATTTGAATTCAAAGTTGCAGGACGAAAATAACTTAGTCTGTGATTTATTTGCACTTATCAAG
>NW_019725338.1:243-435 GCF_002891405.2 Cryptotermes secundus | reverse complement strand
ATATATAGATGAAATTATTGGGGATCATCAGTGTAGGTTTTGACGTAACAGATCAACTACAGATCAGATTTTTTACATTCGTCAGATACTGGATAAAAATGGGAGTACAGTGAGACAGTACATCAGCTATTCATGGACTTCAAGTAAGCCTTTGATTCAGTTAGGAGGGAAATACTGTACAATATTCTGATA
>NW_019725338.1:0-183 GCF_002891405.2 Cryptotermes secundus | reverse complement strand
TAAAATGTATTTAAACGAAACGTATAGTAAAGTCAGTATAGGTAAACATTTGTCTGATAAATTTCCTATCAAGAATGGTCTAAGACAAGAAGATGCTTTAACGCCACTCCTTTTCAACTTTGCCTTAGAATGTGGCACTAGGAAGGTCCAGGAAAACCAGATGGGACTGAAATTAAACGGGAC
>NW_019725337.1:0-836 GCF_002891405.2 Cryptotermes secundus | reverse complement strand
GCCTGCAAAAGTTGGCTCTAACTCTGCTGACAAGTGGCGGTCACTCGGTCGTTATAGTTCCCTTGCGGACTATAGGCCACGAAGTCTGTATGTTTTTGATGAGATATCTAGTTTCATTGATGGATTGGAACTAGTTATTAATTGTAAAATGCTCAGTAAGGCCTCTGCTCATAGAAACCCCAAAGTGATAATGTTGGTAAATGGTAAGTGGCATACAGGAACAGACAGTTAACACCATGGCAGCAAATAAACTTGGCTACTGGAACTTGCCCAAAAAGTTGTTATAATAATTTTGGATTTGAAGGAGGAGTTGGTGGTGACTAAGAGAGATTAATCTATCCAGAATTCTAAGTCACAATATGAATCGACCTTAGAACGATGCAGCCATTTAGAAGAACCTCTTGAGCAACAGGGGCGAAATTTCTTGCTTAAGTAGCAGTAGATGTCAGTTCAGTTCTGTTGAATCGGGTTTGTTTAGAATTTGTTTAATGAACCTATGTGAAGCCAAGTCATCATAATGTTATATCTGTGATTAATGTAGGCTGAATCATTCAATAATGAATTATGTGTAGATAATGAGAAGAAACTTTAAGCAAAAAACATNAACATGATAACTGGCAAAGTTGAATGCCAATTACATATTTCTTAATGGTGCATATATCAACTAGCAGTTATTAGATGGATAATTATTTATATAGTAATCAATGTTCTATGTATATGCAATAAAGTATTGCATCTGTGTAAATTTTATCTATACTTAATCAATAAAAAAAATTTAGTACAAAACTTTACACTTACTTTATCTATAGGTATAAATGGAGGGATGCACAGATATA
>NW_019725336.1:0-493 GCF_002891405.2 Cryptotermes secundus | reverse complement strand
TCGGAAACTGCATCTGTTACCGTATTCAGGTGAGGAAGGAAGACAGCTACTTAATTGGGCCATTAAAAAGAGCTAATCTCAATCACTGGACAATTCCTGTCACATTTCCTTCCTCACTTGAGGACGGAAACAGATCCAGTTTTCGAAACGTCCTGTCCTCTATTACCTAGAATTCGTGATGATGGATAAAGTCCAAAAACCCAGTAATCCTCTGTATCGTCCACCATCGTTAGAACCCTTTAGAATATGATTATGTCACCGAAGATGAAAATCTTGACAACAGTTGATTAATTTCACCAGTATCATGTTGGACATTTAAAATGTATATTTAATGAATACTGAATTTCAGAAGTTGGCTGTACTCATATTTTCAGGTTACTGCTTTTCGTTGTACTTAAAGTATTTTTTACTTAAAATTGAAAAACAGAATATTCTACTGCAGTCTTCCTTGTGACGGAATAACATGATAAATGAACTGATATTTAATGTTAGA
>NW_019725335.1:0-1278 GCF_002891405.2 Cryptotermes secundus | reverse complement strand
GGGCAGACTACAATAGGCCAATTAGTGGCCGCCGTGCCGAGTGGACCGTCGAAATCCACCCCCCACTAAGCGAATTAAAAGAAATTAATTAATTATAACAGCTCACAATCAGTGGCTGTCTAAGACTCGATTCATTCCTTACTGGACTATGAGTGTCTTCTCTTCTACGTTGACCAACGAAGAACTCCTTTCGACCGAATCGCTGGACTCCCTTACGAATGCCAAATTTCAAAGTCAGAGTCAGAGTCAGAGTCAGAGTATTCTTTTGTCAAATGAACATTTGTGGTTATAGTCCTTAGGTAACATCCTTTCTGACGAGAGGGTGGATCTGTCGTTTACAATTGGTGCTGGCCCTCGCCAGCGCAATCATTCTCGAATCCGGGTCCCCAGAGACTCGTGACCATATTTTACTGTCTTAGATTTGAGGCTCCTACAACATGGAGGCCCAGGTCCCCGTATTCATATCCCTCAGGAACAGGGTGGCCTGGTTATACCCCCAGTCACTAGGTTGCTGCAGTGCCAAATGACTGAACTCTCCTGACTGAACTAACTTCCAGGAGAACCGAATGTAGATCATCATACCTATCTAACATTCCCTCTATTGTAATCGTTGCTGCGGAAACATGTTTACCGAGCCATTGCCAAGCAACGGATTATTTCGTGGTTATTCGTTACAGCGGGAACGTACTTTCCGAACCGTTGGCTAGCAATGGACTTCCTCTCTGGCTCTACTATTCCAGCTTTAAGGCGTCATGTCACACTAATATGGAATTGATCCAGGTATATTTTGAATGCAAATCAAACCAAAGAGCAAATTAAATATTCGTGATATTTCTCATATCATTATAATAAGGAAATTAGAGTAGTGACAGTTTCATGTTTCTTTATGCCAGTTTTTTTTTTGTAAAATGACATTTCAACACATTTCTGGGAGTTTCCGATCTCTTTTTGCATTCGGTTAGTTTCGTAGGAAACTGCCGTCATGGTAACGCGTGTCTCAAGATGCAGTTTAATTTAAGTTAAATTTGATGATTTTTGTTGAACGTTCCCATCAGTGGTACTCTGAAATCATCCCTCAAAGTCCGGTATATGTTGTGGTAATTCATAAATTATCATAACTTTCATGAAAATATTATGGCTTTCATGGTCCATAAAGCTTTTCTGACGTACAAAGTAGCATTCAGTAATGGACAGCCTCTCAGCACAGTTTCCAGACCCTTTCCGCCTGTTAACTGAGGAAAATCACAAGGCACGAACACAATGCGCGGGTTGATAGGA
>NW_019725334.1:2039-2235 GCF_002891405.2 Cryptotermes secundus | reverse complement strand
TTGCCAGGTTTGCGTTGCTACCTTGCTACCTTTCCATTGCTAACTTGCTAGATTTGAGTTGTTAGCTTGCTAGCTTTGAGTTGGTTGCTTGCTTGATTTCCGTTTCTTGCTTGCTAGCTTTACGTTGATAGCTTCCTAGCTCTGCGTTGCCAGCTTGCAATTTTTGCGTTGCTAGCTTGCTAGATTATATGCGTTG
>NW_019725334.1:1688-1974 GCF_002891405.2 Cryptotermes secundus | reverse complement strand
CTTTGATAGCATGCTAGCTTTGCGTTGCTAGCTTGCCAGCTTTGAATTTCTAGCTTGCCAGTTGTGGGGTGCTAGCTTGCCAGCAGTGCGTCACTAGCTTGCCAGCTTTGCGTTGCTATCTTGCTGGATTTGGGTGGCAATCTTACAAGTTTTGCGTTGCTACCTTGCTAGCCTGGCGTTGCTAACTTGCTAGCTTTGGTTTGCTAGCTTGCTGAATTGCTAGGTTTGCGTTGCTAGCTTGCTAGCTTTGCGTTGCTATCTTGCAAGCTTTGCGTTGCTAGCTTGC
>NW_019725334.1:0-1333 GCF_002891405.2 Cryptotermes secundus | reverse complement strand
TAGCTTAACTTTGCTAGCTTGCTAGCTTTGTGTTGCCAGCTTGCTAGGTTTGCGTTGCTACCTTGCTAGCTTGGCTTTCTAGCTTGCTATCTTTGCGTTGCTAGCTTGCTAGATTGCTAGAGATGTGTTGCTAACTTGATAGTTTTCCGTTCCTCTCTAGCTAGGTGTGCGTTGCAATCATGCCAGCTTTGCGTTCTAGCTTGCCAGCTTTCCTTTCCTTGCTTCCTTGCTTTGCGTTGCTAGCATGGAAGATTTGCGTTTCTAGCTTGTTAACTTTTCGATACTAGCTTGCTTGCATTGCGTTGCTATCTTGCTAGGTTTGCGTTGCTAGCTTGGTAACTTTGCGTTGCTAACTTGAAAGTTTTGCGTTGCTAGCTTGCTAGATATGCGTTGCTAGTTTGCCATCTTTTGCTTTCCTAGCTTGCCAGGTTTGCGGTGCTAGCTTGGCAGCTTTTCGTTGCTAACTTGCTAGCTTTGCGTTCTAGCTTGCTAGATTTGCTTTTTTGCTTGCTAGCTTTGCGTTGTTAGCTTGGTAGCTTTGCGTTGCTTACTTTTAGCTTTGCGTTGCTAGCTTGCTTTCATTGCGTTGCTAGCTCGCTAGTTTTGCGTTGCTAGCTTGGTAGCTTTGCTTTGATAGCTTGTAAGCTTTGCGTTCTAGCTTGCTTGCTTTGCGTTGCTAGCTTGCTATTTTTGCGTTGCTTGCTTGCTAACTTTGCGTTGCTAGCTTGCTAGCTTCCCGTTGCTAGCTTGCTAAATATGCGTTGCCGGTTTGCAGGTTTGCGTTGCTAGCTTGCCATGTGTGCGTTGCTAGCTTGCCAACTTTGCGTTTTTAACTTGGCAGCTTTGTATTGCTATCTATTCAATTTACGTTGCAAGCTTGCCAGCTTTGCGTTGCTTGCTTGCTAGGTTTGCGTTGCTTGATTGTTTGCTTTGCTTATCTTGCTTGCTAACTTTGCGTTGCTATCTTGCTAGATTGCTAGATTTGCGTTGCTATCTACTTAGGTTTGCGTAGCTATGTTGCTATCTTTTCGTTGCTAGCTTGGTAGCTTTGCGTTGCTAGCTTGGTAGCTTTGCGTTGCTAGCTTGTTAGATTTGCGTTTGTATCTTGCTTGCTTTGCCTTGCTAGCTTGTTTAATTGCGTTGCTAGCTTGTTAGATTTGCTTTGCTATTTTGCTTGCTTTGCGTTGCTAACTTGCTAGATTTACATTGCTAGTCCTGCAGCTTTGCTTTGCTATCCAAACAGTTTTCGTTGCTAGCTAGCTAGCTTTGCGTTGCTACCTTGCTTTGCTTCGCTTTGCTAGCTTGAAAAATTTGCGTTGCTAGCTTGATAGTT
>NW_019725333.1:554-798 GCF_002891405.2 Cryptotermes secundus | reverse complement strand
TCCAACATACACTAGGAAACCCAATATGTACCAGCATGCGGAATTCATATGTTAGAACTGACTGGACAACAAAGTTTCACTAGGGAACAGAAATCTACAGTTTTGTTTCTCATTTTTACTGCTATGAAACTATACTACTTTTTTACTTTTGAAATAATTTTACAATCTACTCAATATACATAAATAGAGTAATCAGTAAAAGGGATGGGTATGTGTAATATTGAAGTAGGTATACCGATGATTC
>NW_019725333.1:0-222 GCF_002891405.2 Cryptotermes secundus | reverse complement strand
ATTACTGGATTCTGTCTCAGTCTGCAGGAAAAACCTATTCAGTTGGGTCCAATCTCCGGAGGTAGCGACTAGCTATATCGATTGGGCTCAACTGAGTAGATTTTACCTGAAGATGGAGACAGAATCCAGTCTCTGAAACGTTGTATTGTAAATAAAAACAGGACAATGGATAACGTCCAGAAGCATATAAACTGTATTAAAGTGCCATCAGCACAAATTCTT
>NW_019725332.1:0-900 GCF_002891405.2 Cryptotermes secundus | reverse complement strand
TCAAAGAATTTATAAAAAGATTTTACTCCAATATTAGGTATTCCCGCAAATTTCTCATAATTAATGAATTGTTTAATGAATTTTAATAAAAATTTCAGTTATTCTAAGTTAATTAAAAGAATTTTAAAAAATATGAACGTAATCAACAAATTTTGTGAAAATTTTCTGAATATTCTTTGACGATTTCACGTAAATATAAGGAAATACACACAATATGTGAAAGTTTTCTTCTTATTAAATGGAATTATGTACAAATTATTGATGTTTCTGCATTATATTAGGGAAATTTAAGTAAATTCCCTTTGATGTTATCTTAAATTTAACGAATTTATACAAAGTTTTGAAAGATTTCAATAAAATTTAAGAAATTTTAACCAAGAATTATTACAGATTTCAAGTTAATATATAGTATTTCAACAAATTGTCAAAGAATCCACATAAATTTATGGAAATCTATCGATTTTTTAAGTTATTTAATTATTAATAAATTTTAATCATATTTTGAGTGTTTTCATTATAAATTAAGGACTTCTAAACTAATTTTTACCTTCTTCAACCTAATTCATTTAATTTTAACCAAGAATTATCTCTTGATTTCAACATATTGTCGCGTTTCTAGCGTATATCGCGACAAATAAATTCTCGATGTATTTTATTTAGCGAATTTTATTACACATTCGCTCTCACAATCACCCAAATTACAGATTTACGATTACTGCTATCTGCAGTATCACAAATAGTACGCTNCCTAATTTTTTCGAAAATTTAAAGAAAATTAGAACGATTCTAAGTTAAATTAAGAAATTAATTGAATTTTCAACGAATTCAACGAATTGTATATAATTTCAACCTAATATTCTTTGAAATGTTCACATTAAAATAAAGAATTTGTAAAAATTA
>NW_019725331.1:246-444 GCF_002891405.2 Cryptotermes secundus | reverse complement strand
AGGCCACTCCAAGGAACTTAACGGAGAAGAACCATTGCACGGTTCACCCGTGTCTCTGGGAGTGCTGCCTATGTTCTTGAGGTGTATGCTGCTTCAATGTGCAGAGTTTTGCTGGAAAGACTGCTCACATTCAAAAAACAGCAACACACCATGACACTTTAAAACCAGTAACATATTTTAGTAAGTGGTATATTTACA
>NW_019725331.1:0-210 GCF_002891405.2 Cryptotermes secundus | reverse complement strand
CCCTGGTTCAATTCCTGGCGCTACCAGATTTTCTGAGAAGTAGTGGGTCTGGAACAGGGTCCACCCAGCCTCGTGAGGATAATTGAGGAGCTATTTCAAGGAAATAGTGGCTCCAGTCTAGAAAACTGAGATCCGTTGTGCTGACCACACGACACCCTTTATCCACAAAATATTGGCACTAACTTCGCTGACAAGTGGCAGTTGCTCAGT
>NW_019725330.1:0-474 GCF_002891405.2 Cryptotermes secundus | reverse complement strand
TTTAGTTAACCCTTTTACGGGGCTCAACTACCCACAATTGAGTGGGACAGTGTTTTAAACAGGGACACGAAGAAGAATGAGGCAAGGATAAGAGGGAGGATATGCAGAACAAGTATAAAAGGGATAGAGAAGACTCAGACGAATGACGAGGGGAGAAAGAATAAAAGAAGAGGAAAATTTTTTGTGGCTTGCATTACGACGTACTTAGTATCGAGGCTATATATTGTGGAATTGCAGGGTGACTGGAGAAATGGAACGGATCTGAAAGGAAGCGATCGTGGACAAATTGACAATTGCCTAGAGGAACTGCGAAAAATGAAGAGAAACCTCGGCCAGGACAGTGAGTAATGGTAACGCTTCTGAGTTCTGGTGGTACTCGGTTCGAATCTCAGCTGGAACATCTACTGTCATGATTGAAATTATTGTTAGTTTTCCTCGGTTACTCCAGAAAATGTGGGGTTCGTGTCTGCAGTT
>NW_019725329.1:616-743 GCF_002891405.2 Cryptotermes secundus | reverse complement strand
TGCCCTCATGACGTGATCGAGGTTGCATCAAGTCGTGAGGTTAATATTGTGTTTGTAAATTTGGAAACGCCAGTAAGTGACTTACTGATGTAGTTGGTTTCCTTTTCATCACGACGCCGTGTGGCGT
>NW_019725329.1:0-589 GCF_002891405.2 Cryptotermes secundus | reverse complement strand
TAGCCGGTCGCCCCTCAGGCGTGTGAGTGTGAGCGTATATTTTCTTGTGCCCTTAAGGCTTGTGTACCCTTAAGGCTCGCCAGAGTACAGTCTTTTCCTAGTAAAGTTGATAGATGCCATGAGGCATGCCTATACTTGCGTCTGTGCGCTTAGCCACAGAGTAATTCTGCATCAATTGTTGATTATCTTTTGACCAGTCACTGCCCATCAGGCAGAGTGCACCTGTATACCTTTGTTATCAATATATACATTTATTTATATGTTGGAAACGCCAGTCGTATTTGTGTATACTTGGGTTGTGTGTGTTCCCTACTAGTTCAGACTAGCAGATCCGTCCAGCTTGGCCCATAGTGCCGACAGTGGTTTTCCTCTCCCGAGATCCCCTACTCGACCTTGGGGAGGCATAGTGCAACACATACAAGCAAGTCGTCTTATGAGCCTGTCCCTTACCCACATGGAATAGGAGTTCACGGGTCAAAGTGGTAGCAGAGCGTGGTTCTCGACCACAGAGGGGGAAGGGACATGGCTCAAAATCCAATCCGGAACCTGCCTATAAGTCACGTACAACCGCTGCATGTGACAGTATTAC
>NW_019725328.1:0-690 GCF_002891405.2 Cryptotermes secundus | reverse complement strand
TCGGGCAGAGAGAACGAAGCATTTGTTCGGCTTAACCAAGAAGCCGCGCATTTCTTCCAGGGGGGGGACAAGGTCAGCTGACCTGATGTCAGCTAAGACTTTATGCGGAAAGAAGAGGAACGGCTCGCAACCTTGCGTATCGGGGGGGGGACTCCAAGGAACTTCACGGAGAAGAACCGTTGCACGGTTCACATGGTACTTTTGCGTTGCTAGCTTGTTAGCTTTGCGTTGCTAGCTTGCTTGCATTGCGTGGCTACCTTGCTAGTTTTGCGTTTCTAGCTTGGCAGCATTGCGTTGCAAGCATGAAAGCTTTGCGTTCTAGCTTGCTTGCTTTGCGTTGATAGCTAGCTATCTATGCGTTTCTAGCTTGATAACTTTGCGTTGCTAGCTTGCTATCTATGCGTTGCTAGCTTGCTAGATATGAGTTGCCTTTTTGCCATCTTAGCGTTCCTAGCTTGCCAAGTTTGCGAAGCTAGCTTGCCAGCTTTGCGTTGCTAGCTTGCCAGCTGTGCGTTGCAGGCTTTCAAATTTGCGTTGCTAGATTGCCAGCTTTGCTTTGCTAGCTTGCTAGCTTTGCGATGCTTGCTTGTTTGCTTTGCGTTTATTGCTTGCTAACTTTGCGTTGTTAGCTTGCTACCTTGGCGATCCTAACTATCTAGCTTTGCATTCCTAGCTTGCTGGCTTTGCGTT
>NW_019725327.1:0-5575 GCF_002891405.2 Cryptotermes secundus | reverse complement strand
ACAATTAATTAACTAATAATTTTCAACATCCTTCATCGAACCATGTTTTATGCTTTTTCAGTTCATAAAATTTCAGCCAAAGAGAGTCTGATAGATCGGACATCAAGTGTACTTGAGTGCCGTCTCCTGTCTATCAAAATATGGTCTATTTGATTGTGTATCTTTCCATCAGGAGATGTCCAAGTAAATTTATGGATGTTACGATGTGGGAACATTGCACTTTTGACTTTTGATATGGTAAAGTTTACTACTCTAACTCCATTATCATGACTAATTTCATGCAAACTCTCATTCCCAGTCGTTGGTCTGAAAATCTCACATCCATTTTCTTTAGCTTAGGTCGTTTATCCAAGGAATCCGTCCAGGTCCGAGGCTTTGTGTTCATTTTCGTAACAAGGTTGTTTTTCAGGGTGAGGAGTTATTAGCCCCACGTCCAACCCCCAAGCAGGAGGACAACCCTTGTCGGCTTTCCGCGACTGCTCATTCAATATATTCGGAACTACCCTCTATATCTGGAGGCCTCAACCTCAACCTGAGACCCCACCATGTCGTGGTGACATGGGACCCACGTAACATGGAAAAACAGGCATATATAAACTCCAGCTCCGTAAGAGTCTAGGTATAGGAGACGTGAATGCTCATATTCAGAAGTTGGTTTCAGTAGCGAAAACAGCGACTATGCTTGTGGTCTATACTACCGAAGAGCAACGTTCTGTTGTCGTTTTCTGTGGACAAAAGTACACAATGCCAAGGATATACATAAAGAAATATTTCCTGTTTACGGCGTGACGTGTTTGTCGCCTAAAGCGGTTCACAACTGGGTTGAGAAACGTGGCAAACGTATTGCTGCTGACGAAGAGGTTTGAAACGAAGGTGCAGAAGTGGTTGAGACAACAGTCAAAAGACTTCTCTGCTGCGGGATTCGTAGCACTGGTAAGCGATGGGACAAGTGTATCAATGCTGGTGGAGGGTATGTCGAAAAATAAGTGTTTTCCCCAGGTTCGAATATCACATAGCTTACGTTTTATATTCATTTGTGACCAACTTACTGACACTTCCTCGCATATGAAGGTTATATGTAATTGTTGCCGTGCTACAAATAATCTTATGAAAGAGAATGAAGGAAGGAAATGTCCTTGAATGGATCTCATGCAAAATTAAGATATAGCCCAGGCTTATCCCTGTAATGCTAACATTTTCTGTATTTACCATTTTTCCCTACAATGCACTCTTTGGGAGAAAAAGCAGCCTCGATGGCTCGGATGATAATCTTCAGGAAGTCCTTGCCAGAAGAGACGGGTGGGCGAATAAGAGCCCGCAACAAGCAGAGATCCCTCGATCACCCTAACAATGCAACTTTTCTAGTGGACGAGCAGCCCACGTACAAAGCTCAAGATCCTCTCGATTCGGGGTTTCCAAGAGGCCGCCACCCCATCCACGTGACGAATGTCACTCTCGGATATATCGCAGGGACATCCATCTGGATTACAGTGGAAAACGTCAGGACAAGAAGAAGTGGATACAGACCTCGGAGAAGAATAAATTTTGGGAGACCTCAAAGCAAATGTTCTGATAAGCAGGGAGACCAGAAACAATCTGGTTATAATGTTATAGGTTATACATATTATATTCGTTTTTATATTATCATTAATATGAATATTAACTACTATAATAAATAAAAGCCGGGATAGCTCAGTCGGTATAGCGACTGCCTACAGGTTGGACGACAGAGGGGTAGGAGTTCGAGTCCCGGTGCAGTCAAGAATTTTCACTTCTCCATGTCCTTCAGGCCAGCTCTGGGGTCCACTCAACCTTCTATCCAATGGGTACCTTGGGCTTTCTCCCCAGGGGTAAAGCGGCCGGGGCGTGAAGCTGACCACTCACCTCCAACTAGTGCCGAGCTCAAGGAAATGTGGATCTATACATCCACTCCCTCATACGCCTTAATGGTGTAGTGCTTAATTACTTAAGAACAGTGACAATTTTACTTTAGTACTGGCTGTGCCCGGCCACGCCTTGCTGTGGGTCATTCTGCCCGTTCTTCCCCAGTTTGATTTGAAATTACTCGACGCATTGCTTCCGCTCGGCTAGACGACGACCTAAGCTTGTTCTTCTGCGAGGCATTATTTGGATGAACTAAAGCAGAACGATTGCACTGATGAAGAAAGAAAGTTATAACAAAACCATATGAAATTGCAAAACATTAAAAAGAAAGAACACGAACTGGAAAACAATGAAGGAGCGAAAAAATTAAAAATACCTACGAAATATTTCAAATCAAACGCAGATCAATTGATACAGCTCAATTCCACCGCCAATGGCACCGAAAAATAAGGAGAACAGTGTAGAAAACGAAATGAAAAACAATGAAAAATAAACTATACTCACGAAATAACTTCCACGCACGTCTCGGATTCAGCGAATAAGTTACTGAACGCTCACTTTTACACCACCGAGTACAAGTATTATCACGTCCAGTATCACCGAAAAACTCTTCGGAGCTGGACTATTATAACCCGGTTTCGGACGCAATAGAGGGCACTTTCGCCCAGGGTTCTGTGCTCGTTGCCGCAGAAATGCATTATTTCCGCTGTTTCAACAGTTCGTTCCCACGGTTATTCCTAAGAAACGATCAGTTGGTATTTGATGAACGACGTCTAACACGTTACAGTATATTAATATTGAGTACAATTAATACTTTAACAACCAACCAACCTGTCACAGATGTGCCATGTATATAATAGGTATAAAAACACGCGCGTGTTCGAATGCAACGTTGTATCAAAATTTCGAAGCAATCGGTGAAGAACTTTCGGAGATCTTCGAGGATTAACAAACCAACATTTACGTTTTTATATATATAGATAATTAATTATGATTAATTGATAATTATTTATAATGACAATTTAATTGATGATTAATTATTAAAAGAACAAAATAACAGGAAGGTACACAAGAAAGTTCTGCTTAATTTTGTTAAAGTAACGGTAAGACTGGCATGTACTGTCTTAGCTCGCTTGAAAATCGGGATCGTGGGTTCGAATCTCACTCAGGGCACGGATGTTAATTTGTGTATATGCGTTTTTCTGTGTTTGTGTACAAGTCGAGGCCTTGCGACGAGCTGATTACCCGCCCAAGGAGTCCTACCGAATATGTAAGATCTAGAAAAACCGAAGTGAACGGAGAAGTTCATGGAGCTGTAGTGCCAAGGGGGAAAAAATTATTAAAAAAGATAATTTATAGCTCTTTCGTTATCAGTTAAAGTAAGTGACGAAGGAATTTAACGAAGACTCGTTTACAATTAATTTCTTCTTGTTTACGACGTGGGCTAAATTTCAGTGCCCTTTAATGAGAGTCAGTTGTAATATAATCCGCAGTCCGCTCTTTCCGACGATCTTTAGTTTCATTCCTTGTGCCAATTCAACTGATTACAAATAGAAACCAGGCGACTGGATGCCTTGGATGAATACTGACTTACGCTAAATGTACGGAGTTTCATCAGATTTCAGAGAGGGACGCTTATCCTTATTGTGACGAACATTTTGGTTCAGCAAAGTCAGGGAGCATCAACACCACCGCCCACGGAATATCCTGTACTGTGATTGCCCGACACCACTCAGTTCCTATAGCTACAAAGGTGTACGTACCTTGCCTGTCAGGGTCGCGGTCCCCCCGTATTTTAACGCGGGACACAAGTGCCATGTAGTTTTCTCCGTCCTTGCAGCAAGGACTGGTCTCGATCCCGATGACACGAATGCTGGAATCATCCTCCGTTACACGGAGCACTTTCTGGAGGAACTCCATATCTTCCTGTGGGTGCTCCATACTGCGCGGAATTACTGACGGTTTCCACTTGAACTTCCTTGTGACGTCATGCAACTGGCACCGTGGAGGCAACTCATGACCATTTTGCAATCCCCAGAGTTACAAGCGTATAACTTAGCCCTCGGAGTGTGTTCAGTGTCATTCAGTGCTTTCAAGACTGAAATGATCTTTCCATCTGAAACTGCAGGTTGCAGGCACAGAACTGAGTTCAGATAATTTACGCTTCATGACCTGAGTAGCCTTGAGTGAAAATGACATCACGTGTTGCATAAGTACAGACACCCGCACGTCTCTTGGCAACTCCAAGTAGTCATTGTTTCCGTCACCGCACTAAGCATGCTGTTTTTCTTATTATTCATCATCTCTTTCCTTATTTTTGTCGACAATCTTCCTCTCCATTTTATTTCTACTCCGTATCCGGTACGATGCGATGGCTAGTATCACCACGCTATGATGCATTGCCGCCCGATAGCCTCACAGTACAGTAAGTAACAGCCCAGCTAAAACTCAGGGCTCTTCTTCGGTTGTAGTCAAAATAAATATTGTGACGTGTATACCCATTGCTAGGCAACGACTCGGTAAACATATTCCCGGGGAAGCAAACTCGCTCAACAATAGGACACCAACTGCTAGGCAACGGATCAGTAAACATGCTTCCATAACAATAGAGGTTGTGTTTTCTGCGTAGTCCGTGTAAAGTGGTTATAAAGAAGGGCTCAGTTGAGAAGAGTCATTTGTCGTCAGAAGATGAGCGAGTTCACTTGAAGAAGAGTTAATCTGAGTTAGTTGCAGTCGAGAATTGGGTCGAGTTCTGGAGATGGCAGTCCAAGATAATTGAGAAGAAATGGCAAGAAGTGAATCAGGCTGTACAAAGAAGACTTCATTTTCAATTTGAGGGACGGTTATAAATCCGTTGCCAAGATACGACTAGATAAGACTGAGAAACCTATTGCGTTTTTAAAGGCGAACTGTAAAATAGAATGTAGATCAGCGATAGCGCTGTATTGCCTGTAGTCCCGAGTTGTGCGAATAAGGTGTCAGTAAATCCAATCATCCAATCCAGAACCCGTCTTGCAAATCACGCACAGACACCTGACACGTGTCACGTGACAATTATTTCTGTAATACTATCTTCCATCTATTTACTATCCAAAGTACAGACGATTTTCACGAGGCCACTGACCTGCAGTAAAAGTACAAACAGAACAAGTAACATTTTGTTTTACATATTCTGTATCTTTTATTGTCTAGTCCGTTATATGTATCTCTAAAGAAAATAAAATACATGAAAAAATTCACGTAAACCCGCAGTAAGCCACATTCATGAATACTTACAGCTCGTAATAAGTAGAGTGCGCAGTCACCCAATACCAACTCTAGTAACAATGGTATAAATGTTACATCTAACATGACGCAAAAGCAAAATCTTAATTTCAGACGAGTCTGTTGCTTATAACCATTACAACTGGTGTGGAGAAAACGCCACTGCCAAATTTAGAAGGCAGCTGGAAAAGTCGAAAATTTTGATCATGAACGCACTTACCTTAATTCTGAGGCTGTTATTGCAGCCGAGGTCCACGTTCCACCCCACAGCAGGCCATCTGGGGTTTGTGGTAGAAAAAGGAAATGGCGCTGAGATGTTATGAAATTATTTGACCACACCGTCCATTGTGACTCAGAATATATTTATATAATGCTTTACATGTTTCGATCAGTTGTGGCCATCTTCAGAAGGCAATAAGAATATGTT
>NW_019725326.1:0-882 GCF_002891405.2 Cryptotermes secundus | reverse complement strand
GGAGCCGAAGATAGCCGAGCCCCCGCATCCTGATAGCTATGCAACACGCCACGCGCGGTGACGTAACGCGCAACGCTACGTACCCGGAATCAGCTTTCTACTGTGTCGTGGCACTCATTACGCAACATGCAAGCACTGCAGCTATATAAGTGAGCTACACAGAGGCTGTGAGGCAGTTGTACTGTGACAGCCGCCGAGTTATAAAGTAACAGTCGCCGAGTCGAGTCGTAAAGGCAGCCAGTCAGTGCGCTACCAACGAGTTCTCAGTTCGCAAGTTACGAGCTACAGACACGTGTGCGATAACCAGCGATAACCAGTTATATCTGGAGTGTGTAATTCAGGGAGACTTGTATAGCTCCCGCGTTATTAATACGTGAAGACACTTGAAGATAGTGTTAAGAGATTTTGTTGTAGGGTTTGTAAAGTGTGGAAACCCGTAATATTGTGATAATTGTAGCCGTTATTTGTAGTTTGTTAAATAAACCAATTAACCATCTCTACGGCCTATTCAGTAACGAAACACGTTACAATATATATATATAAATTGTGACATGTTGCGCTAAGGAGAACAACCTCCACCAGCAGTGACGCGGCGGGTGAGTCAGCGTTCCCCTCCCCCTCCGCCGCACGGTAACGAAGCCCGCCGCGCCACTCCCCTCCGCGGTGACATCACGCGGTGACGTCACGCGGTGACGCGGAACTGCTTCCTACTGTGACGTGGAACGTAACAGGCAAACCTGCGGCTATATAAGTGGACGGCAGATCGGCTACCAGCCAGTTCTAATGTGGCTACCAGCGAGTTGTAAAGTAACCGTCAGCCGACTACAAGTTGGAGTATCGTAGCCGTCGCGGAAAGAAGAACCGGACGTGTGAGTGATTGTG
>NW_019725325.1:0-480 GCF_002891405.2 Cryptotermes secundus | reverse complement strand
CCTAAGAAAAATACTGAGGGAACCCGAGAAGCGCAGTCGATATAATTTCACCACTTTTCTAGAAAGATCATTGTCTTCTGGGATTCGCGTCATGTGGTAAACTACACGGCATCACTTTCTTATTCTAACCCTAAAGAAGAATGAATGAAAGAATGTGTAAGGGCTGAGCTTTCTTAGCCCTTGCACTGAGACCACAGTGATATATTGTGCCTCCCCTTCTGATTATCTCCTCAACAATCCTGCACATCAAATGAAGCGAAGGATTATGTATGTGGGGACGTCGAAATAGTCACTTGGTTCCATAAAATATTGACCCAAGTGACGCAATCTTAAACAAGGTAAGGCCTCACATTCGCACAGGATGTGTGTGGCTGTTTCATTTTCTTCTTGACACCTCTCACAACTTGGACTATTACTTATTCCCAGTTTGAAGATGTGTCCGTTGAGGTGACAGTGTCTTGTAAGTAGTCCCAACACCCA
>NW_019725324.1:0-1707 GCF_002891405.2 Cryptotermes secundus | reverse complement strand
GTGACCTGAGTTGACGTGAGTCGAGGCGAGACGGGGCGAGGCGAGGCTAGGTTAGGTTAGGTTAGGTATGGGTACGTTATGTTTGGTTAGGTTAGACTAGGTTAGGTTGGGTTGGCTTAAGTTAGGTTTTGATAGGTTAAGTTAGGTTTGCGCAGTAGTATTGTGCGCATGAATTACTACCTGAGGGGAAGCATTCCCTTCTGTTAAGTTAGGTGAGGTGAGGTGAGGTCTGATGTGGTGTGGTGTGGTGAGGTCTGGTGAAGTGAGGTGACGTGACGTGACGTCACTTGGCGTGACTTGCCGTGACTTCGCGTGCCTTGGCGTGAATTGACTTGACTTGACGTGACTTGACGCGACTTGATGCGACTTGTTGTGACTTGACGTGACTTGTCGTGACTTGATGTGACTTGGCCTGACTTGACGTGGCTTGATGTGACTTGACGTGACTTGACGCGATTTGGCGTGACTTGTCGTAAATTAACGTGTCTTGGCAAGAATTGACGTGACGTGACCTGAGTTGATGTGAGTCGAGGCGAGACGGGGCGAGGCGAGGATAGGTTAGGTTAGGATAGGTTATGTATGGTTACGTTAGGGTAGGTTAGGTATGGGTACGTTAGGTTAGGTTAGATTAGGTTAGGTTAGATTAGGTTAGGTTGGGTTGGCTTAAGTTAGGATTTTATAGGTAAGGTTAGGTTTGCGCAGTAGACTTGTGCGCATGAATTACTACCTGAGAAGAAGCATTCCCATCTGTAAAGTTAGGTGAGGAGATGTGAGGTGTGGTGAGGTGTGAGGTCAGGTGAAATAAGGTGAGGTGACATGACGTGACGTGACTTAGTGTGACTTGCCGTGACTTCGCGTGCCTTGGCGTGAATTGACTTGACCTGACTTGACGTGACGTGGCGTGAATTGACACGACTTGATGTGACTTGACACGACTTGATGTGACTTGGCGTGACTTGCCGTGACTTCCAGTGCCTTGGCGTGAATTGACTTGACGTGACTTTTTCGTGACTTGGCCGGATTTGACGTGAGTTGAAGTGACTTGAGGTGACTTGGTGTGACTTGACGTAACTTGGCCTGACTTGACGTGGCTTGATGTGACTTGGCGTGAATTGACGTGATTTGGCGTGACTTGACGTCACTTGACGTGACTTGTAAATTGACATGTCTTTGCATGACTTGACGTGACGTGACCTGAGTTTACGTGAGTCGAGGCGAGACGGAGCGAGGCGAGGCTAGGCTATATTAGGTTAGGTTAGGTATGGTTACTTTAGATTTGGTTAAGTTAGATTAAGTTATGTTAGTTTAGGTTTTGTTAGGTCAGATTAGGTTAGATTAGGTTGGGTTGGGTTAGGTTAGTTTTTGTTAGGTTACGTTAGGTTTGCGGAGTAGACTTGTGCGCATCAATCAGTACCTGAGGGGCACCATTCACTTCTGTTAAGTTAGGTGAGGTGTGGTGAGGTGACGTGACGTGACGTGATTTGCCGTGCTTTGGCGTGACTTGTCTTTACGTGACGTGACGTGACTTGGCGTTACTTGACGTGACTTGGCGTGACTTGACGTGGCGTGACTTGACTTGACTTCCCGTGACTTCACGTGACTTGTCGTGACTTGTCGTAAAGTGATGTGTCTTGGCATGACTTGACGGGACGTGACCTGAGGTGACGTGAGTCGAAGCGAGACGGGGCTTGACGGGGCGAGACGAGG
>NW_019725323.1:0-400 GCF_002891405.2 Cryptotermes secundus | reverse complement strand
TTGCTTGCTTGTTTGCTTGCTTGCTTCGTTTGCTTTCTTGCTTGTTTACCGTTGTTTCCTTGTTGCTTTGCTTTGCTTGCTAGCTTGCTTTGCGGTTCTTGTTAACTTGCTTGCTCTGCGTTGCTTGTTTGAATTATGGTGCTTGTTTGCATGCTTGCTTTGCGTTGCTAGTTTGGAATCTTTGGTTGCTTGCTAGCTTGCTTGCTTTGCGTTTATTCATTGCTTGCTTATTTGCGTTTCTTGCTTGCTAGCTCTTCGTTGCTAGCTTGCTAGCATTGCGTTGCAAGCTTGCTAGATTTGCGTTGCTAGTTTGCTAGATTTGCAATGCTAGATTTGCTTTTGCTAGCTACCTAGTTTTGCGTTGCTAGCTTGCGAGCTTCCCGTTGATATGTTGCTAGCT
>NW_019725322.1:0-2540 GCF_002891405.2 Cryptotermes secundus | reverse complement strand
AGACAACGACTGTTGACACGGCAGACTGAAAAACTTAGTGCGTGATGTAGTGAATTGTGGAGTGTATGGATTAGAGATAGCGCTACAGTTACATGTTACGTTCTGTAAGTGTTCAATAAATCCAATTAGCAATCCAAACCCCGTCTATAATCACTCACACACGTGACGTTGTATTTCAACTTCTACACCCGTGAACTGTACTTACATAATAGTGGTACAGTAGTGCACGTAAGTTCTGACATGTGAGAGAGAAGGCCTCTCAGTTCCTGAGTTTATGTGACTATGTGAAACCTCCGAAACCTGTACCTACCGGAAACTTGTTAAAAGCCGCATGACATGTCGCTGTACATGACTTCAGAATCTTTAAAAGAGGAAACGTAACGTATATTTGTTAGAGCGTGATGCTGTCAGCCCGGTTATAAGAGTCCGGAGAAACTTGAGGCAGCTGAGCTTGATAGACGTAACGAGGCAGGAATTCGGTAACGGCATCATTACAACTCCCTTTCTAAGCAAAACTGGGCGATTTCTTGGCCTCGGTAGGTATCAGTTGAGCTCTATGACAGAACTGCTGTCACATGACTGGACACCTGCATAAACTGGATTAATTTGACGGTCCTCTTTGAGGCAGGTAAACAAATGCATTTGCGTGCTGGCTGTTGTATTGTTAGAGTCCCATCACTGCAGGGCTCATTTGCTGAAATCTGGAGACTGTCAAAGTGTCCCATTGGTGAGGTAATTCTGTTCATTCAGGACACAGGAATCATTGCGTTGGACGCGGGATAACTGCAGTTCGGTGACGCGAGGTCTGTCGGACCCACGTCCCTTGTGTTCTGTTCTGCTGTGCTGGTGGCCATTATATCTTTACAGCCCGTCGAGTGGGACTTGATCCATTCAGAGTATCCACCGATTGATACCGAATGTAATTCAGCGCAACAAGTTAGGAGCTGATTGCAGATCATAATCAGGTTGTCACAAATTGCTATTGAATTCACTGCATCACAATGGGTGCTGTACTATGGCCAACATTTAAACTACAGTTGCACAAGGAGCTCATGTCATGGCTTCACTTTTGGCGTGTTATTCGATTGTAGTGATTAATTTAAAAATGTATTACTCGCTGAAAAGTTAATTTATTTGAACACAGGAGACGTAACCATAGATCTGAATGGCTACATCAGCGAGACTCACTCTGCTAAGCCTTTGTGATCACGTGTAGAGTCCCAGTTCTGCTGAGGTGACATGCTCAAACAGAGAACCCAGGTGACTGTCACGAGGAGCAGAAGGCGACATTCTAAATCCATGTATTAAGTGACTGCAGACCAGCCAGCATGGCCAAGTTTGGTGAAATACTGTTGGCAGGCAAGCTCTGTATGATAAAGCCAAATAGCAAGTTGAGCTAGACTTTATTCAAACATAACTAGACCAGTAAATCTCACATCACACTAAAAGTTCCCCCGTCGACTNGTAAGACGCGTAGCCATTACTCCCAGTGTTCGGTCCTAGAATCTGCTGACTCTATAGTGCCCGAATCTGTCCTCTTCTTTCGATATCCTGTCCAGTTCAATATTCACTAACAGTTCATCCATTCGATGCTGTTTTCTGACTACGAGCAGGGTGTCATATACCTTCTGTAGGCAACCTTATGGAACAAAGTGCTATGTAAATATGTCTGAATTTCTCACCTGCATACGAATACCGGATCTGCGTTGAAAATGTAATGATGACATCACTGCCTGAAAATTACGCGTCCTCGTTTCCGAAGTAGATGTAGATCTCTAAATCCTGCAGTCTAGACATCTCCTTCACATTGCGTGTTTAGCGGGACCGCATCTCACGTGGTTCAGGGGCTCGCGCAGCGATGAATGCGACTAGCCTTTGTTTGTGTCCAGCTTACCTGGGGAGGAAGAGTACACCACTCCACTTCCCCCTCCGGAATGCAGTGCTCACTCGATAAGGCACAGTGTTAATAAGCACCGTGCACTGATTGATGTACAGAGAATGGGGTATAGATCGGCTCTACTTGGAGAGGAGTGGTTGCTGCACCCCCTGACAGCCTTATTCAGGGGAAGAACCCCAGGTACCCGTTACACAGGAGGCTACATGGACCAATGCATGAGGACTGTTAGCCCTCTTCGCTAAGATGACATGAACTTACTGTGATACACCCTGTTTCTCTATTCACAGGCGTTTCCTGCAATATAGTCAAGTGTATTAGTGACTATAGACGGGGTTTTGATTGGTCAGTAAATATATTGACCACTTACAGGTCGTAAATACAAACAACTATAACAATTGATTTGTTTCATTCTGGTAAACATTGTATGTATATATACGTGTTTTACCATTCAGAACACCCATTGTAATAGTGATTTCCAAACTGTATCGATGTTCCTCTGATGATGGTCTCTAAGGACCAAAACATGTTAGGGCATAAAGAATTGAATTAAGAAAAACTTCACCAGTCACACTGGACGGAATTTTTCTATTTTTTATAGAACTATAACATTGTTGCTCAATTCCATGCTATAAATCACTCCACG
>NW_019725321.1:0-1158 GCF_002891405.2 Cryptotermes secundus | reverse complement strand
GAAGCGATGCGGCCTTCAACGCTCCCTAGACTTAGTTTTCCTCAGTGTTACCGGGGGGCCTTCCCCGTGCGTCATTCTCCCTCTCATTTTCTGGGTTTCTCTCACGATTTCCGAAATTTCTGCGGTCCCTGGGGTATTCATCTCTCCTAAAGTTGCCCCTACCACTAGAATTTCGCCATCCTCCTTGGTAACTTTGGTCATTTTGTCTCACTTGTCTGACTGGTCCGGGGCCTTCTTGCCTATAATTTCTACCTCTGTTGGCTTGGAAGGGGGGTTGGTATTGACCTGACCTTGGAGGGACGTCCGAAACGTCTTCTCTTTCTTCCATTAGTTCTAGTCGCTTTAGCACTTCCAAAAACTCGGCGACTGTGTTTAATTTGGTACTGACCAGAAGCTCCTGAATTTTTAACGGGTAGTGACTGCGAATAGCTTCTATAATTTCTTGGTCCGTGAGTCTAGGCTCTAAGTACGAGGCCATGGTAGCAAATTTAAGCAAATGTGCTGACAGGGTCAGGCCTCCTCCCTTCTCATATCTACTCTGATACAACTTGCACTTAACGAGCCCTTGTTGAGCTGGGGACCACCAAGTGCCCAAAAATTCTGATTTAAATTGCTCATAACTGGCTAATTTGGAACTAATGGCTTCTAACCATTGCTTAGACACTGAACCTGTTATGGATCTCTTTGCTACTATCAACCAATGTTGCGGCGGGATTCCTCGAAATTGCAAAAACTCTTCCCACTGGCCTCATACGGTATGTCGTCATCCAAGTGGTGAAGTCCCTTATCTTATTGCGCACAAGTTATAGCGTGCGTTCCTGGGCAAGAGGGGCCCTAATTGGGTTACCTAAGGGCAGTTCTAAACTACGTTCGGCTTCACTCAAGAAATTATGTTAGAAATAGCAAAACATTGGATTTCCTGCAGCCTGCTAATTTATGTCTGCGTAAGACTTCTTGTCTTCTAGTCTGTTGGAAAAGTCTTTACAAAAAATATTTCTACTAAAATTTTAATATTGATTTTAATATCAATTAGCTTTAAAAGTTGAGGGGCCGCATGTTTGACACGGCTGATCTACACTGACATTGACTTCAGGTGGCCGCATTGTAACGTGTCCTCTAACATAGCGTCACTTAGAGAAGAGAGAAAATTCCAAAAAG
>NW_019725320.1:0-469 GCF_002891405.2 Cryptotermes secundus | reverse complement strand
TGCAAAACTAGCAAGCTAGCAACGCAAATATAGCAAGGTAGCAACTTAAGCTAGCAAGCTTGCCACGCAAATATAGCATGCTAGAAACGTAAAGCTGGCCAGCAAGAATTTCAAATCTGGAAAGTTGGCAACGCAAAGCTAGCAAGCTAGCAACGCAAATCTGGCAAGATAGCAACGTAAACCTGGCAAGCTAGCAACGCAAATCTGGCAAGATAGCAACGTAAACCTGGCAAGCTAGCAACGCAAATCTGGCAAGATAGCAACGTAAACCTGGCAAGCTAGCAACGCAAATCTGGCAAGATAGCAACGTAAACCTGGCAAGCTAGCAACGCAAGGTTAAATAGCTAGCAACGCGAAGCTAGCAAGCTAGCAACGGAAAGCTAGAGGGTAGCGACGCAAAGCTAGCAAGCTAGCAAACGGAAACCTAGCAAGCTTGCAACACAAAGCTTGGAACATAGCAACGAAAAAT
>NW_019725319.1:0-683 GCF_002891405.2 Cryptotermes secundus | reverse complement strand
GCATGTGTCTATGCCTAAGGTGTATGTACCATGTGGACCAGAGGTACACCACTCAACAGAGAATGTAGTGAAACTGTCGTTTTCGAACTTTTCAAAGTTAATGATCTGCATATTCAGTTAAACTCTAATTTCAGAGGGTCCATACTAAAATGTAGATTGGAAATTAGATTTTTTTTTTTTACAAAGTGGATGTTGGTACACACCAAAAGGATTCAGAATGGCTGTTATAATATGTGGCATAATGAGCCTATATAAAGAAGTCTGAAATATAAAGTAACCTAAAGTTGCAAAAAATGTGAACTTCTAGTGCTTATAGGCAAATTCAGTGTGACAGCCATCACACTGAAGGCACACTTCGACTTGTTGAGCCAGTTTCTGAACATTCACTGAATATGTAGATTACTGTCTTCTGGGTGTGATATTGTGGGTAGTCTGCCTGAAATGGAGGCATTGCTTATTGGCATATTTTCATGTTTTGGTTTACTCATTGCATTTGTCATGACCACCAGTAACAGTCTGGTAAGAGCCTTCCATATCCTTTGCAACTTACCATTCACACATATCTCTGCTCAGCTGCAGCTCTGCTGTTAAATGAAGCAAACAACATCATTTTCATTACATGCAGTCAGTGAATTACCGTACACACTTTTATTTTATAAGGGGCAGTCAAATGAAAATGGGTC
>NW_019725318.1:0-561 GCF_002891405.2 Cryptotermes secundus | reverse complement strand
GCTTGCTGGATTTGCTTTGCTAACTTGCTAGGTTTGCGTTGCTAGCTTGCTAGCTTTTCTTTGCTAGCTTGCTAGTTTTGCGATCCTAGCTTGCTAATTTTGCGTTGCTTATTTGCTATGTTTGCATTGCTATCTTTCCTTTTCTAGCTTGCTACCTTGCTAGCATTCTTTGCTAGCTTGCCAGCTTTGCGTTTTATCTTGCTAAATTTGCGTTGCTAGCTTGCTAGTTTTGATTTTATATCTTGATAGTTTTGAGTTGTAGCTTGCTAGCTTTGCGTTGCTACCTTGCTAGCTTTGTGTTGATTGCTTACTAGCATTCCGTTGCTAGCTTGTTTGCTTTGCTTTGCTTGCTTGACATCCGTTGCTAGCTTGATATCTTTGCTATCCTAGCATGTTTTCAATGCGTTGCTATCATGCTAGCTTTGCTTTTCTTTGCTATTTTGTTTGTTGCTTGCTTGCTTTACGTATCTTGCTTGCTAGCTTTGCGTTGCTAGCTTAATAGCTTTGAGCTGTTAGCTTGCTTACTTTGCGTTTCTAGCTTGCTAGCTTTGGTTTCCTAAC
>NW_019725317.1:0-1493 GCF_002891405.2 Cryptotermes secundus | reverse complement strand
CCAGCTTTGCGTTGCTAGCTTGAAAGCTTTGCGTTGCTAGCTTGCAAATTTGATTTGCTAGCTTGCTAGCTTTGATTTGCTAGCTTGCTACGTTTGCGTTGCTAGCTTGCTAGCTTGGTAGATTTGAGTTGCTAGCTTGCTTTCTTTGCGTTGGTAGCTTGCTATCTTTGCGTTGCTAGGTTGCTAGCTTCCAGTTGGTAGGTTGCTAACTTTGCTTTGCTAGCTTGAGAGCTTGGCTTTGCTATGTTGCTAGATTTGCGTTGTTGGTTTGCTTGTCTGCTTTGAGATCCTTGCTTGCTATCTTTGCCTTGTTAGCTTGCTAGCTTTATGTTGGAAGCTTGCCAGCTTTGCGTTTTTAGCTTGTCAACTTTGCGTTGCTAGTATGCACGTTTGCGTTGTTAGCTTGCCAAATTTCCTTGCTAGCCTGCTAAATTTGCGTATCTAGCTTGGTAACTTTGCGTTGATACCTTGCTAGCTTTCCGTTGCTAGCTTGCTGGCTTTGAGCTTCTAGCTTGCTAGCTTTGCGTAGTTTGTATGCTTGCTTTGCGTTTATTGCTTGCTAGTTTTCGTTGCTAGCTTCCTAGCATTGCGTTGCTAAATTGCTAGCTTTGCTTTGCTAGCTACAAAGCTTTGCGTTGCTACCTTGCTAGCATGGCTTTGGTAGCTTGCTAGCTTTGCGATGCTAATTTGCTATCTTTGCGTTGCTAGATTGCTAGATTTGCCTTCCAACTTGATAGATTTCCGTTGCTTTCTTGCTGGCTTTGCGTTGCTAAGTTGCTATTTTTGCGTTGCTAACTTCCTACCTTTGTGTTGCTAGCTTGGTAGCTTTGCGTTGCTAGCTTCCTAGCTTTGCGTTGCTAGCTTGTTATTTTCGCATTGCTATCTTGGTAGTTTTGCGTTGCTAGCTTGCAAGCTTTGCGATCTGGCTTGTTAACTTTGCGTTGCTAACTTTCTATCTTAGCGTTGCTAGCTTGCTAGCTTTGCGTTGCTAACTTGCTAGCTTTGCGTTGCCAGCTTGAAATCTTTGCTTTGCTAGCTTGCAATCTTTGCGTTGCTAGCTTGCTTGCTTTGGTTTCTTGCTTGCTAAATTTCCTTGGTAGCTTCCTTGCCTTCCGTTGCTAAATTCCTAGCTTGCGTTGCCAGCTTCGTAACTTTGGGTTGCTAACTTGCTAGCGTGGCTTAGGTAGTTTACTAGCTTTGCGTTGCTGAGCTTCTTAGAATGCTAGATTTGCGTTGCTATCTATATAGTTCTGCGTTGCTATCTTGCTGGCTTTGTATTGCTAGCATGCTAGCTTTGCTTTGCTAGCTTGGTAGCTTTGCGTTGCAAGCTTGCTAGCATTGCGTTACTAGTTTCCTAGATTTACGTTGCTAGCTTGGCAGCTTTGCGTTGCTAGCTTTCAAGCATTGCGATCAAGCTTGCTAACTTTGCGTTGCTAGATTGCAATCTATGCGTTGTTAGATTGCTAGTTTTGCGTTGCTAGCTTGCTAGCTTT
>NW_019725316.1:0-993 GCF_002891405.2 Cryptotermes secundus | reverse complement strand
CTGACTGGAGAACTGTCTTCAGCCGCTGATACACTTTAACTCTCTACGGGGATGGCTATAAGTTAACTCGACTACAACTGAAGTCACCGACGGCCACATTATAACTAACTGTGAATAGCCTTCACTGCTCCTTTTGTAGCCTCGTTCCGGACAACACAGAAAACGGCCACGTAATAGGCACCATTGTTGTGTGGTGCCATGTTGCTAGCAACGCTGTCCGGAGTTGTTTACTGCTGCCTAGCAACCGCGGTATCCCTTGGTGACGTCACCGCTGTTGACTCACGTTGCATACCTACCAGGATGCTGGGACTCGGCTAACTTCGGCTCCGCTCGGCGCATCACCACTGGCAGGGGGGAGGGGAGGGAGGATGTTGACCTGCCTATTACCGTTGCACAACACATCACAATATTCTTAACACAAAACTTTCCATTTTTGGACAGGTGTTAAAATTTGAGAAACACAACCTTTACCCGTCATCAGATCTTATGCTATCACTCTCATAGTCATTCCTCAATGGGTATCAAGAATCTTCTAAGAATCTGTAATTTCTGGTGGGCCTTTTCTTCATTGTCACAAGAAATTTTAAATTAATGCAGTGTTCACACAAATTTACATTATCGATATAATTTCATAGCATGAAACACACAAAAATCCATGACCACTGAAACTACAGTTGAAGAAGCATGTTACAACATGCACCAACAGGTTTGAGACAGGGTGTGACAGCAGTTCTGCAATGTGGCCATTTGTAGAACTTTCTAGCCGTACCTCATATATAGTTTTGACCTTCCTAATGGTAAGCACAGTGTTACATATTATAACATTCCCAACAGTCCGCATTCTTCAGATTTTCTGACTAAAATTTTGTATGCATTTCTCATTACCTCAGTGTTTGCTGTGTGTACTATGGACATGTCTTCCTTGCCTTCACCACCCTAATAATATTTGGTGAAAAATACAAATCATGAAGAACCTCATTTTTTAATTTTCTT
>NW_019725315.1:419-713 GCF_002891405.2 Cryptotermes secundus | reverse complement strand
TAACTTCAAAGAAAAATTATTTCTCGATTTTAATTAATATAAATATCATATATTTTGTCAAATATTTCACTTAAAATCCAGGAATTCTAACACATTCTTTGACGATTTGCATAATATTGTGACATGTTGACCCCTCCCACCCCTCAGCGGTAACGTAACGCTCGCGGAATAGGCGAGTAATCACCCCGCATCCTGGCAGCCATGCGCGGTGACGTCATGAGCGGAGCCGAAGAGAGCCGAGCGGAGCCGAAGATAGCCGAGCCCCGTAACCGGGTAACTATGCAAATCAACAGC
>NW_019725315.1:0-311 GCF_002891405.2 Cryptotermes secundus | reverse complement strand
AGTTCGAGTTCTAGTGTGGCTACCGCAGAGTTGTACTGAGTCAGTCAGCGAGTCCTGGACCTATCGTCGAGTTAGCCAGCAACCAGTCAGTTGTATTGTGGCATTTGGAGTGTACTAATTGTGATACTGCAGGTAGCAGTAATCGTCAGATTGTAATTTGGGTGAGTGTATGAGCGAATGTGAAATAAAACTCGCTACATCAAATACAACGAGAATTTATTTGTCGCGATATACGCAAGATACGTGATAACTGGTGTCAGAAGTGCGATGAGACACTCCAACATGAAATTGAAGCAATCAGAACAAGGATG
>NW_019725314.1:0-821 GCF_002891405.2 Cryptotermes secundus | reverse complement strand
CTCTTGGACTGCCACCATTTATTTTCTCCTTTTCCTTAATTTGGCATACGCCTATACTGTGTTGAATTTTATGTCACTTTTTATTTTATTTAGATTGGCATCCCCCTTGGCTTGGTTGCTTCTCAATCCTTTCCTGATCTCTACTCAGTCGGTTCCCTTTTTAGCCAGCAGCTAATTCCCAAGCGGGACAAGCATAAGGAAGTTAAGACGTGATCAACGTCTTGTGGGAAGTTACTTGAATGATGATGCTCACTTCTGAAAAGGGAGAAGGCCGTGGCTTCAATCATTTCTATGTGCAGTCTTCATGTATTCCTCATATAGAAGATTATACCTACATATTTTATACGGTTGACAAAGGGGATAGTCGGTTCATTCATTATGTAGAGCGACAGATGTTCTAAGTCTATAAGAAAAATGGAAGTCCTGATCCTTATCTTCATTGATTCTTATGTTCTAGCGCTCACATCACGTCTCAACAGAACTGAGACCTCGCTGCAGCTTTCTGAGAACATAATCCTCATTGTTCTCTGTCGCATATATACAGGTGTCGTCAGCATGGAGACCTAGCTGTGAAACAAGACTTCGAGGTGTGTATTCTTGTGACTTCACTTTATTACAGTATGCCGTAACTACAATTCAACGTAACTATAACACAAAATATTGAACTAGTTGTTTCACTGTCGCTCCTTCGAATTATCAACTCTCATTATACCACAGACCAGTCGAACTCTCCATGCTGTCTTCAACTGTATTCTGTCTGGCTTCACAATCCACATTGGCTCACACACCACTCAGCCGGCTACTTATACTGTTCCCTGTTG
>NW_019725313.1:286-426 GCF_002891405.2 Cryptotermes secundus | reverse complement strand
ATCATTAGGATCATTCGAGAGAAATTAAGTTTCCTCATATTTTTAGAAATTGTGGTGTTCGTGATATTCCGCAGTTGCAAGTTCTAATTGGTATTCTGCTTAACTTGGCAACGCCCATTCTGAGGGTGATTTTACCAGTA
>NW_019725313.1:0-244 GCF_002891405.2 Cryptotermes secundus | reverse complement strand
TACAAATCCAACTTGTAAAGGAAGTCGTCAGAGCTGGTGGTCTATATTGAACTGGTTGTTGAAGTTGCAGCGCAACTGTTGATATTTCTGGGAAGTAACTCCGTGCAGTCTGGTAGGCAATTACCCACGTTTTGGAAGCAAGAGATTCTCTCCAAATGGGTGAACGACCTGCCTTCCAAACGTTCCAAACAGAGCAACTATCTGTTAAAGACTACACAACGTGTAATAAGACACCAAGCTTCAG
>NW_019725312.1:0-468 GCF_002891405.2 Cryptotermes secundus | reverse complement strand
TTCCTATTCCTATTCCTATTCAGAATGGTCTAAAACAAGGAGATGCTTTTTTGCCACTCCTTTTCAACTTTGCCCTAGAATATGCAATTAGGAAGGTCCAGGGGAACCGGGTTGGACTGAAATTAAACAGGACACATCAGCTGTTGGTCTACGCCGATGATGTGAATCTACTGGGTGGTAATGTAGATACCACAAAGAAAAACACACAGACTTTAATTGACGCAAGTAAAGAGGTTGGTCTAGAAGTAAATACAGAGAAAACTAAGTATATATTACTGTCTCGTCACCAAAATGCTGGGCAAAATCATTACATAAAGATAGGAAACAGATGTTTTGAAAATGTGGCACAGTTCAGATATTTGGGAACGATGATAACAGATCGAAACCTGATACAGGAGGAAGTTAAGAGGCGATTGAACTTGTGTAATGCTTGCTACCATTGAGTCCAGAACCTTTTGTCTTCTCGTC
>NW_019725311.1:0-235 GCF_002891405.2 Cryptotermes secundus | reverse complement strand
TGTCAAAAAATTTTCTGAAAAATTTTTAATAATTATGTTTATTTCCTTCAAAAGTATTTTAAAATTTTTAAATAACTTTGAATGAATAAAAATTTTATTAAAATTGATAATTATTATAGTAATTAACAGAAATTTAAAGGAATTCCTTAATTAGTTTGTACCATTTTTTGTATTGGTAGAAATTATTTACCTTAACATGAAGAAGTCAAGATATTTATGATAAAATTATATAGAT
>NW_019725310.1:0-596 GCF_002891405.2 Cryptotermes secundus | reverse complement strand
ACGTAAAGCAAGAAAGCTAGGAACGCAAAAGTAGCAAGCTTGAAACGCAAATCAAGCATTTTATCAAGCTACGAGCGCTAAGCTAGCAAGCTAACAATGCCAAGCTAGCAGGGTAGCAACGCAAAGCAAGCAAACTAGCAGCGAAAGCTAGCAAGCAAGAAGCGCAAACAAGCAAGAAAGCAAGTAACGCAAATCTAGCAAGCTAGAAACGCAAAGCTAGCAAGATAGAAACTCAAAGCTAGCCAACTATCATTGTAAAACTAGCAAGCTAGATCGCAAACATAGCAAGCTAGCAACACAAAACTGCCAAGCTTGCAACTCAAATGTAGAAAGCTTGCAAGCTATAAACGCAAAGCTAGAAGTTAGCAACGCAAAACTTGCCAGCTAGTAACGCAAACCCTGCAAGCTAGGAACGCAAAGCTAGTAAGATAGCAACGCAAAGCTAGCAAGCTAGCAACACAAAACTAGCCATCTTGCAAGCTAGCAACGCAAAGCTTGCATGCTTGCAACGCCAAGCTTACATACTTGCAACGCCAAGCTAGCAAGCTAGAAACGCAAAGCTAGCAAACTAGCAAAACTAAGCTAGCAAGCTAGCA
>NW_019725309.1:0-863 GCF_002891405.2 Cryptotermes secundus | reverse complement strand
ACTTGCTAGATATGCGTTGATAGCTTGCAAGCTTTTCGTTGCTAGTTTGTCAGGTTTGCGTTTTTAGCTTGCCAGTTTGCTTTGCTAGTGTGCCAGCTTTGCGTCACTAGCTTGCCAGCATTGCGTGGCTAGATTGCTAGCTTTGCGTTGCTACCTTGCTAGCTTTACGTTGCTAGCTTGCTAGCTTTGAGTTACTTGCTTGCTAGCTTTGAGTTGCTTGCTTGCTTGCTTTGCGTTTCTTGCTTGCTAGCTTTACTTTGCTAGCTTGCTAGCTTAACTTTGCTAGCTTGCTAGCTTTGTGTTGCTAGCTTGCTAGGTTTACGTTGCTACCTTGCTAGCTGGGTTTCTAGCTTGCTATTTTTGCGTTGCTAGCTTTCTAGATTGCTAGAGATGTGTTGCTAACTTGATAGTTTTGCGTTCCTCTCTTGCTAGGTGTGCGTTGCAAGCTTGCCAGCTTTGCGGTCTAGCTTGCCAGCTTTGCTTTGCTTGCTTGCTTGCTTTGCGTTGCTAGCATGGAAGCTTTGCGTTGCTGGCTTGTTATCTTTTCGATGCTAGCTTGCTTGCATTGCGTTGCTATCTTGCTAGGGTTGCGTTGCTAGCTTGGTAACTTTGCGTTGCTAACTTGAAAGTTTTGCGTTGCTAGCTTGCTAGATATGCGTTGCTAGTTTGCCATCTTTTGTTTCCTAGCTTGCCAGGTTTGCGGTGCTAGCTTGGCAGCTTTTCGTTGCTAACTTGCTAGGTTTGCGTTCTATCTTGCTAGATTTGCTTTTCTTGCTTGCTAGCTTTGCGTTGTTAGCTTGGTACCTTTGCGTTGCTAACTTGTTAGCTTTGCGTTCTAGCTTGCTTGCTTTGAGTTGCTAGCT
>NW_019725308.1:630-810 GCF_002891405.2 Cryptotermes secundus | reverse complement strand
GTGCTAGACATTTTGGTTCACAAAAATATCAGAATGTCAGAGGTCATCTTCTGATATTTTGGATTCAGATCACCTATCAATAATATTTCACATACTGGATCACGTTAAAAATAGCAACCTTTCGGAACCCATTGAAAAATTTACAGATTGGGAGCGGTTTTAAAGCCTTGCTTCTGAACT
>NW_019725308.1:0-509 GCF_002891405.2 Cryptotermes secundus | reverse complement strand
GAACAACGATCTTCCTGGTCTAGATCGTTTGATAAAATATAAACAGAGGCTACGAAAACTGTGGCAAGAAACCAGGGATCCAGCGTGTAAAACGGCAGTCAATTGGGTCACCAAATCAATCAGGCGAATGACCCGTAAAAAGACACTTGAACGGTGGGAAACAAAAATAAATAACGCTAGGTCATACCTCAGTGTATATGGTCCATTGCGAAATCTCTCTGTTACAACTCAGGGGGAGGGGGTGAGAACTTATAATTACTTTCGTCGGTTATTCACTTTCGCTAACATCTATGTTGCACTCGGCTGCCGTCGGCGGTCTTGGCTAGGGAAGCTCGGGCTCGGTTGAGGACAGGATGGTTACTAATGGGTGAATATGAACTCCCAGCGTACATTTTCCACTATGTACACCTGTCTATTTACAATAATAAATACCTTAAGAAAAAGGCCTGCACTTATCTGTTTACATGACCCTTCTCGCTAAACCCATTCTACCGTCCTAGTTGTGAAGG
>NW_019725307.1:0-478 GCF_002891405.2 Cryptotermes secundus | reverse complement strand
CTGAAGCCAGGTTCCCGTTTAATCTAGGTTTACTATAATAACTAACCCAGGACATAAACGTATTTGAGACAAAACAAAATACCATGCTCATTAATTTATTCACACTATGATCATTGAACAAATGCAAACATTACACTGAACAGGAAAAATTTGCAGTACTCACTTTTTATAATTTTACCAGAACTCCGGCAGAGTTTTTTGCACGCAGTTTACTCTCTTGGCGGCCTGACTTTCCACAGACACTTTAGCTTGAGAAATTAGAGTAAGCATGTCTGAATCATTCCGTTGCACGGCAAACTCCTGCACTACCTTTAAACTGTTGGTAGCATCCTTATAAGTCTTGACTCTACACTTTTCTTCTTCTATCACAATGTCATTTTCCTCTTCTTCCTCTTCCTCCTTCTCCTCCTCTCCTCCTTTTCGATTTTCTCTCAAATTCTCAACTAATACATCAATATCCATTGTGTCTGGTTCTGTT
>NW_019725306.1:0-703 GCF_002891405.2 Cryptotermes secundus | reverse complement strand
TTGTTTGCGTTTCTTGCTTGCTAGCTTACGTTGCTAGCTTGCTAGATTTGTGTTGCTGGCTTGCTAGCATTGCTTTGCTAGCATGCTAGTACTTAGTTGCTAGCTTGCTAGCTTTGCGTTCCTACCTTGCTAGCTTGGCGGTGCTAGCTGCTAACTTTGAGTTGCTAGCTTGCAAGCTTTGCGTTGCTTGCTTGGTAGGTATACGTTGCTAGCTTGCAAGCTTTGCGTTGCTTGCTTGCTTTGCCTTTATTTCTTGCAAGTTTTCGTTGCTAGCTTGCAAGCTTTGCGTTGCTTGCTTGCTTTGCCTTTATTTCTTGCAAGTTTTCGTTGCTAGCTTGCAAGCTTTGCGTTGCTTGCTTAGTATCTTTGCGTTGCCAGCATGCTAGCTTTGCGTTCTCGCTTGCTTGTTTGCGTTGCTAGCTTGATATATATTTGCGTTGTTAACTTGCTAGCTTTGAGTTTCTATCTTGCTACTTTCCAGTTGCTTGCTTGCTAGGTATACGTTGCTAGCTTGCCAGCTTTGCGTTGTCAGCTTGCCACCTTTGCGTTGCTAGCTTGCTAGATTTGCGTTTCTAGCTTGCCATCTTTGCGTTGCTTGCTTTGACACTTTGCGTTGCTAGCTGGCCAGCTTTGCTTTGCTACCTTTCTAGATCTGCGATGCTAACTTGCTAGCTTTGCTTTTCTAGCTTGCTAGTTTCCCGTT
>NW_019725305.1:368-462 GCF_002891405.2 Cryptotermes secundus | reverse complement strand
GTCTAGGGTTTATATAACCTCTGGTTGCTGACTCGTCGTGTTCCGCGTATATTGGTCCTCCTAATCTGACGTGATTTTAGGTCGGTGTGGCTTG
>NW_019725305.1:0-268 GCF_002891405.2 Cryptotermes secundus | reverse complement strand
TCTTCCTCAGCGTCAGAGTTATTACGCTGCCGCGTTAACATTCTGATTAGTCAGGAATTGCTTGTACACTTCCTTGTAAACCCAAGCTTCCCGGTTCATGTCCTCATTACTGTTTTTTAATCATACAGTCTAATTATTGTGATTCCAAATTTACCCCAAAAAACTACATCTACATGTACGTAACCTTTGATCCATCACATTATATTAACTTGAAATATGAAATATTTTTTTGTCAAAATTTCATAAATTACTTTGAAATCGTTCAAAA
>NW_019725304.1:1730-2019 GCF_002891405.2 Cryptotermes secundus | reverse complement strand
CGCAAAGCTGGCAAGCTAGCAAAGCAAACTTGCAAGCTAGCAACGTAAAAATAGCAAGCGAGCAACGAAAAGCTGCCAAGATAGTAAAGCAAATCTGGCAAGCTATAAATGCAAACCTGGCAAGCTAGCAACGCAAATCTAGCAAGCTAGCAACGCAAACCTGGCAAGCTAGCAACGCAAAGCCCTCAAGATAGCAACGCATTTCTAGCAAGCTAACAAGATAGCAACGGAAAGCTAGCAAGCTAGCAACGCAAACTATCAATCTAGCAACGTAAAGCTAGGAAGGTAG
>NW_019725304.1:0-1717 GCF_002891405.2 Cryptotermes secundus | reverse complement strand
AGTAACGCATAGCTGGCAAGCTAGCAACGCAAAGCTGGCAAGCTAGCAAAGCAAAACTGGTATGCTAGCAACGCAAACATTGCTAGCTCGCAACGCAAATCTGGGAAGCTAGCAAAGCAAAGAAGGCAAGCTAGCAACGCAAAGCTACCAAGAGAGCAACGCATATGTAGGAAGCTAGCGAGCTAGCAACGGGAAATTAGCAAGCTTGCAACGCAAAACCATCAATCTAGCAAAGCAAAACTAGGAAGCTAGCAACGAAAGCTAGCAAGCAAGAAAAGCAAAACAAGCAATCAAATAAGCAACGCAATGCTAGCAAGCTAGCAACTCAAAGATAGCAAGCTAACAACGGAAAGCAGGCAATGTAACAACGCAAAGCTAGTAAACTAGCAAAGCAAAGCTAACAAGATAGCTACGAAAGCTAGCATCTTAGCAACGCAAATCTAAGAAACTTGCAAGCTAGGAACTCAACGCAAGCAAGCTAGCAACGAAAGCAAGCAAGCAAGAATCACAAAGCAAGGAAGCAAGCAACGCAAACAAGCAAGGTAGCAACGTAAAGCTATCAACATAAGAACGAAAGCTAGCAAGCAAGCAACGCAAAGCTAACAAGCTAGCAAAGCCAAGGTAGCAAGCTAATAACGCATAGTTAGCAAGCTAGCAACGCAAAGCTATCAAGATAACAACGAAAAGCTATCAATCTAGCAACGCAATCTTGCAATCTAGCAACCTAGCAACGCAAAGCTAGCTAGATAGCTAGCATCGCAATGCTAGCAAGCTAACAACGTTAAGATAGCAAGGTAGCAACGCTTCCCTAGTAAGGTGGCAACGAAAAGATAGCAAGATAGCAAAGCAAGGCTGCCAAGCTAGCAACGGAAAGCTAGCAAGGTAGCAACGCAAAGCTATCAATTTTACCACGAAAATCTAGCAAATTAGCAACGCAAAGCTGGCAAGCTAGCAAAGCAAACTTGCAAGCTAGCAACGTAAAAATAGCAAGCGAGCAACGAAAAGCTGCCAAGATAGTAAAGCAAATCTGGCAAGCTATAAATGCAAACCTGGCAAGCTAGCAACGCAAATCTAGCAAGCTAGCAACGCAAACCTGGCAAGCTAGCAACGCAAAGCCCTCAAGATAGCAACGCATTTCTAGCAAGCTAACAAGATAGCAACGGAAAGCTAGCAAGCTAGCAACGCAAAGCCCTCAAGATAGCAACGCATATCTAGCAAGCTAACTAGATAGCAACGGAAAGCTAGCAAGATTGCAACGCAAACTATCAATCTAGCAACGTAAAGCTAGGAAGGTAGCAACGAAATCTAGGAAGAACAAACGCAGATTAAACAATCTAGCAACCCAGCAACGCAAAGCAAGCAGGCTAACATTTAAAAGCTGGCAAGATTGAAACGTAAAGCTGGCATGCTAACATCGTAAAGCTAGCAAGCTTGCAACGAAAAGTTAGCAAGATATTAACGCATATATTTTAAGCTAACAAGCTAGCAACTGATAGCTTACATGCTAGAAAAGCAAAGTTGGCAAGATAGAAACGCAAAGCTGGCAAGCAATCAATAAAATGCTGGCAAGGTAACAAGGCAAACCTGTCAAGCTAGAAACGCAAGCTGGTTAGCTAGCAAAGCAAAGCTGGTAAGCTTGTAACGTAAAATTGGCAAGCTAACAACGGAAAGGTAGCAAGCTATCAAAGCAAATCTAGCAAGCTAGCAACTCAAATCT
>NW_019725303.1:0-392 GCF_002891405.2 Cryptotermes secundus | reverse complement strand
AATTGGACAGGCAGTAAACACAGCTTCCTTCAGTGTTGCATGATGGCGTGTTTACAGAGGCAATGCTGCCACTTTCCTTACTGTTGTGTAACTTGGCAACTGACTGGTTATCAAGAGTCTGTCCTCATGGTAACTCATTCCACATCCCGTTGCCCAACAGCGGTTTGGCATGTCACAGTATCAACAAAATTAATTTATATAAAAGCACCAAATGTGACATTTGAAGAATTTATTTCTTGCGAAAATATGAGCTCATATTCTAATATATACCTACATTTAATGAGACACTGTCATTTTCTTCAACAAATGTTGTTTACAAGAGCTGTGTTCCAACATTCTAAACATCTTTCAAATGAAAGCAAATTAATGACACTTCTGATTTTATGGAAACA
>NW_019725302.1:0-504 GCF_002891405.2 Cryptotermes secundus | reverse complement strand
ATGGAAATGAAATATTTTGTGATAGCTCTTTAAAACCTTGTGACCACTACATGCTGATGTGATTTTCTGGTAGTAGGTTGACGCACTATGCTACAAGCCGAAAGGTTGCAGGTTCAAGTCCCGATGAGGTCATTGGAATTTTTCAATTGACCTAATCCTTCTGGCCGCACTTTGGCCCTAGGGTCAATTCATCCTCTAACAGAAATGAGTACCAGGAATTAATTAAATAATTTTCCTAGGCAGTAAAGCGTGGCCAGAGTGTAAGGCTGACAAACTTACCGTCATCTATGAGCCAATTGTCTAGAATCTAGTAAATGTGGGACCCTCACGTCTCACAACCTTATGGGCCTTCATGGCATGTCACACGGATAGCTTCACTTTATTTTTTTTTTTTTTTACTTTAGAAGCAACTATTGTGTGGGGCGCCCGTGTATTGGGATTTTCTCACATGAGTTAGGCCGTGTGGTCTTGAACTTACCATATCCTCTTGTGGAACTTATGCTC
>NW_019725301.1:0-504 GCF_002891405.2 Cryptotermes secundus | reverse complement strand
AACATAAAATGTCGATGAGTCTGAATAAGCATTATTGCTGTCTTGTTTGTTTATCCATTAACTGTATGACGTTCTAAGGTCTCCCTTCTCTTTCTCCTTCTCTTTACTTTCAGCTCTCGCACATCATTCTCATTATCTTTGCGAATGTCAGTTTTCTTTTTTAAAGTTGTGTGCATGTTTTATCGGAAGTATTGGAGTTTGCCTTATTTTTCCTCAGCTTCTTGCGTAAGGCCTTGTGACCTATTCCAATTAGCAAGCAATTTATGAAAATATGAACTTTTATAGACATTTTTATAGGATACTTTGGAATAAAGACGGCCTATGTTATGGTATCTGCCTACATAGGGCAACACAAAGCATCTCGAACATGCGTACATAAGGCTCGAACCCATGATACCAGTGTTTGTGCAACCGGAAAAATTGCTAGCTTTAGATAATTGCAGTAAGTGCAAATACATCTGTCTTTAGTAAGACCTATAATCTTTTACAAATGTTTGGATTAGA
>NW_019725300.1:0-2108 GCF_002891405.2 Cryptotermes secundus | reverse complement strand
AATGTATTAACAGATTTGGAGATTACTTTTGAGGTAAGAAATGTTTCTTTAAAATGTTTTGGCTTGTGACTCATTTTCATTTGACTGCCCTTCATAATTTAAAATTCGTTAATCTTCGTCGTCAATGCACTGGGGGTCGGCTGGAAGGTCTGCCGATATTTGGGACAACTCTGTTGACACCAATTCCAGAATAAAGCGTCTGAACAAACCATCAGTGTGCTCATATTGGATGACAGGAGGCAGTGGACTTTAGTTTCAAGTTTTAGTGCTGATCACATACCCATCAATCAGAACGAGCCATTTCTCGCTGCCTTCTGACCTAACAGTCAAGGCTAAGTTTAGTAATTTTATCTCGGAAATGCGCACAGCCTGGTACTCAGAACCGTGAGCATAGAAGCCCAGGACATCTCGATGTCATCACTCAAGAACGAGGAAAGAAAATATGTGTGTGGTGCTGTTTAAATACTATTTTATGTAGTTGAAAAAGGAAAGTGGACATATAAATGCTCTTGACTTCATGTGATCTAGCTGCTGAAATAGCAGAACGTCCATTTCACTGAAAATTATGGAATTTGAAGTACATTTTCATCAGGACTAAATATGTGTTTGTAATCATGTAAGTTCAAGCGGCCTGTTTATATTCATTTGGCCCTGATATAACACTAATTTGAGCTACAAATTTAACATCAAAATACACAGAACTATATTTAGCTGTTGCCGGTCACGGTAGCCGAGCGGTCTAAGGCATGCACTGTCTTCGCTCGCTCGGAAGCCGGGTCGCGGTTTCGAATCCCACTCAGAGCATGGATATTTGTGCGCGTTTTTCTGTGTTCGTGTACAGGTAGAGGCCTTGCGACGAGCTGATCACTAACCCAAGGAGTCCTACCGAATGTGTAAGATCTAGTAAACCGAAGTGAAACGGAGAAGTTCATGGAGGTAGGCCTAGGCCCACTGGGGCTGTAGTGCAAAGGGGAAAAAAATATTTAGCTCTTATTTTATGCGAATGAATTTTTTTCTCCATAAGAGAGAATATATATTTTAACTTAACGACAATTACTGAATTTATTTGAAATAAATCTGACACTAGAAAACGCTAGTAATATCGAAATATAAAACGTGTTGTATTGTTATAAAATTTTATATAAAACACATATATAATTATATGCTAAATAAAGCAGAACGAGTGGAATAAATTGGAGGGCAAATGCAATGGCTCATAATAACGAAAACAGTTTATATAAACTTGGGCACAAAATTTCTTCGACAATGTGCTAGAAGCATTCGAAATTTTCCTCGATAAATTTCGGGTACCAGGACGTCGGTTTCACATGCAATTTGTGCTAAGGTTACTTGTGTTGGAAAATGGAGCTGAGGTTGAGGATGCCAATACCTGCTTCACTTTCATCTCTACCGCCTACCTCAACCAATAAGAAGCAGCCCTAGAACAGTAGGATAGAAAAACTTCGCTTACTAGATCAACCTATGCGTCAAGATAGCAGAAGTTTAGTTAAACATTTGTAAGGCAACGTTATCAGCATCAACATTTCTGTCCAAGGAATAAAGCACCAGTTGTGTAGAAGACATCCATGCCATACCAGTGACAGAAGCTAACACTTGTTAGGGCATAAAGTGGATGCCCAAGATGTGGGCCTTGCAGAGCCACACAAACTTCGGACAGACGATGAAGAGATTGACGGACGCGCTGCGGCACTTCGGCTGCGATGTTTACCACTGAAGTGGTCACCAAGAGGACAAATCAAGGGGATTCGGGCCTGGTGAACGACATGGCCAGATTGGCTCCAGCCAATATCTGGTGGCATAACTGAAAGGGGCTGAGATGCCGTCATTTATAAACCAAATAATTAATCGAATATCATGCGAATGGTGTATCAAAACTCGGGCAAATTATGCTCGAAAAGGAGTCTGTAAGCAGGGCCATTGAGTCTATGAGGCAAACGTATGAACTTACAAAACAGTCCCCAATAATACCAGCCCAAACGATACTTGAGAACTGTTATGGATGTCAGGATGGAATTGTTCTATGTGGGTTTGCGTCACTTAAAATGCACATGCTATGGAAATATAGCATGATGTCCTTGTGAAGACTG
>NW_019725299.1:347-944 GCF_002891405.2 Cryptotermes secundus | reverse complement strand
CGCCATGGTTTCCAATCGGCCATCATCTGTGCGTGTCGGGCGTCCACCTTGGTCTGGTTTGCCTCCATTAAGGCCAGCAATTCGTTCTTCTCAGCCTGNGGGATCAGACCGTCACAAGGGCACTGCAAATACAGAATAAAGGACACAGATATCCATGCCTTTATTGAGATTTGACCCGCCATCCCAGCGTTCAAGCAAGTGAAGACAGTTCATGCCTTAGAACACATTGCCACTGTGTTTGACCAGAGCAACTTTTGTATCAGTGTAAATACAGAGCACAGTAACTTTCTTTCATAAAGAATAGGAAGATGAAAATCAGTGATTCTGTTGGAATGGACTGATGCCACTCTCACTCACCTGGCGGTGTAACGTTTCTTTCTTCTTCTCCTGGAGTAGAGTGTGTACCTTTACCTGATAGATCTGCAGTTGGTATTTAAAATCGTTACCCTCGGCCTGTGCCTTCTCCACCTCATGTGCAAGCTTTGCTCGTTCTTCCTGGCGGTCTAACGTTTCTTTCTCCTTCTCCTGGTGTAGAGTGTGTATCTTAACCCCACAGATCTCCAGTTGGCATTTCAAATCGTTAATCTCGGTTTGTGC
>NW_019725299.1:0-271 GCF_002891405.2 Cryptotermes secundus | reverse complement strand
TATTGTCAGAATTTAAGGAAACCATTTTTAAATTAATCCATTCATTCCTTAATATAACCACTATATTGAGTTTCCTTTCCAGATATATAAAATTTATTTCATTTATTATTACAATCGTATCCTCGGCAAATAGCACAGCAGAAGTGTTTCATGAGTCAGAACAGGGTATAAATATTTGTAAGTTATTAATATAGATCAGAAATGACAGCGGTCCCAAAATCTCTCCTTGTTGAACACCTATATTTCTTTATCCCAAATTTGAAAACTTATT
>NW_019725298.1:0-530 GCF_002891405.2 Cryptotermes secundus | reverse complement strand
CTAGCAAGTTAGCAACGCAAATCTAACATGCTAGCAAGCTAGCAAGGGAAAGCTAGCAAACTAGCAACGTAAAGCAGACAAGATAGAAACGANTAAAGCTGGCGAGCTAGCAACGTTTATATAGCAAGATAGCAACGCAAAGATAGCAAGCGAGCAACGCATAGCTAGCAAGCTAACAACGCAAAGATTGAATGCTAGCAATTCAAAGCTAGCAAGTTAGATCGCAAATCTTGCAAGATAGCAACACAAAGCTAAAAAGCTAGCAAAGCAAAGCTAGCAAGCTAGCAACGCAAAGCTAACAAGTTAGCAACGCAATTCTACCAAGCTTGCAAAGAGAAGCTAGCAAGCTAGCAACGCAGAACCAGCAAGATAGCAACGAAAGTTAGCAAGGTAGCAACGCTAAATCTAGCAATCTAGCAAGCTAGCCTCGCAAAGTTAGCAGGCTAGCAACGCAAGCTAGCAAGATAGCATCGAATATCTAGCAGGCTAGCAAGCTAGCAACGGATAGCTAGAAAACGTAAAATGCAAAG
>NW_019725297.1:0-444 GCF_002891405.2 Cryptotermes secundus | reverse complement strand
TTATTAAGTGAGTCGAACAGACGACTTACACCACTGGCTGCTCACCGTCGACTGTCCTCATGAAGGTTATATTCAAAAAAGTAACATNCTTTGACCCAGTAATAAGCATAAAAACTAATAACCTCTACCTCCCTCTCAATAAGTGAGAACTGCTCACTAACGCTTTGTTTATACTGTGGAAGGGCTGTCAGGTTTATAGCTGTGCGTGATTTTACCCAACAGCCATACCCAATACTAATAAGTTATCCTGTGGCATGTTAAAAGTCGTGGCTATCGCTGGGTCTTTACAGCTTAAAATAATGGGAGGGTTTGCTGCCTGGTCCCTATGACACTCTGAAAGAACAGAGGGCTCTGTTCCTTATGACACAACAGCAAGACGCTGAAACTGTTGCCAAAGCTTTTGTGGAAGAAATTGTGTTGAAATTTGGAATACCACAGACAATC
>NW_019725296.1:323-780 GCF_002891405.2 Cryptotermes secundus | reverse complement strand
GACAACGCTCTCCGGCCAAAGCTTCTTCCAGGCAGAAGTGAGGGTGCTCTGGGTAACCCCTTCCCACGCCTTTTCGATCATCTTGAGGCAGGCAACGATGTGGAAGTGATATTTCCAAAACTCTCTGAGAGTGAGATTGGTCCCTTCAGTCACCTCAAAACAACGCTCGAAGAGTGCTTAAAGTTAGAAATAACCTGCTGGTCCATAGGCTGGAGTAACGGAGTGGTGTTGGGAGGCAGAAACTGGATCTTGATGAATTGTAAATTCTTCAAGGAGGTCATCTTATAGGTCTGGAGGATGGGCAGGAACGTTGTCCATAACAAGCAAGACATGGAGTGGCAGATTCATCTCAAGCAAATATTTTTTCACAGAAGGACCAAACATTTCATTGATCCAATCAGTAGAAAGGTCACGTGTCACCCAAGCCCTGTTGTTGGACCTCCACATCACATTTAGC
>NW_019725296.1:0-200 GCF_002891405.2 Cryptotermes secundus | reverse complement strand
CTTGCATTGGCTTATGGCCGGGCAATGCATTATCCTCTACTGTTATATAGGTTCGCTTCGGCATCTTTTTCCAGAAGAGACCCGTCTCGTCACAATTAAAAACCTGTAGCGTCAGGTAACCCTCAGAATCTACGAGCTTCTTGAAGTCGCCGATCAAGTTCTCTGCTGCCTTTGTGTCGGAGCTTGCTGCTTCACCGTGC
>NW_019725295.1:0-698 GCF_002891405.2 Cryptotermes secundus | reverse complement strand
GCTGGCAACGCAAACCTAGGAAGCTAGCAACGCAAGGCTACCAAGCTAGCATCGCAAAGCTAGCAAGCTAGCAAATCAAAGCTAGCAAGATAGCCACGCAAATCTAGCAAGCTAACAACGAATAGCTAGCAAGGAAGAAACGCAAAGCAAGAAAGCAAGCAACGCAAAGCTAGCAAGCTAGCAAAGGAAAGATAGCAAGCAAGCAACGCAAAGCTAGCAAGCTAGCAACGGAAAGCTAGCAAGTTAGCAACGCAAATGTAGCAAGTTAGCCGCGTAAATATAGCAAGCTAAGAACGCAAAGCTAGCAAGCTTGCAAACCCAAATTTGGCAAGCTAACAACGCTAAGCTGGCAAGTTAGCAACGCATATTTAGCATTCTAGGAAGCTAGCAACGAAAATCTACCAAGCTAGCAACGCAAATCTACCAAGCTAGCAACCCAAAATTAGCAAGCAAGCAACGCAAAGAAAGCAAGCTAGCAACGAAAAACTAACAAGCTAGCTAGGCAAACTATCCAGCTAGCAACGCAAAGCTGGCATGCTAGCAACGCCAATGTAGCAAGCTAGCAACGCAATGCTAGCAAGATAGGAAAGCAAAGCTAGAAAGTTAGCAACACAAATCTAGATATCTAGCAAGTTAACAACTCAAAGCTAGCCAGATAGCAACGCCAAGCTAGCAAGGTAGCAACAAAAAGCTAGCAA
>NW_019725294.1:0-960 GCF_002891405.2 Cryptotermes secundus | reverse complement strand
TGCAAAGCAGAGGTAGCAAGTTAGCATGCTAGCAACGCAAAGCTAACAAGCTAGCAACGCAAACATAGCAAATTAACGCAAAGGAACCAAGCAAGGAAAAAATGGAAATCAGGCAAAATATCAAAGCAAAGCAATCAAGCTAGCAAAGCAAAGCTAGGAAGCTAGCAAAAGGAAGGTAACAAGCTAGCAACTGGAAGCTATCAAGCTAGCAAAGCAAAGCTTTTTTATTAAAACCACAAAATTAGCAAGCTGACAACGCAATGTTAGCAAGATAAATACGCAAAATTAGCAAGCTACCAACGCAAACCTAGCAAAGCTACCAACGCAAATCTGGTAAGTTAGCAACACGAAGATGGCAAGCTATCAAGCTAGCAAATTGAAGCTAGCAAGCAACAACGCAAAGCTAGCAAACTTGCAACGTAAATCTAGCAAGATAGCAAGCTAGCAACGCAAAGTTTACAAGCTAACAATGCAAAGCTAGCAAGCTAGCAAGGCAAATCTAGCAATCTAGCACGTTAGCAACTCAAAGTTAGCAAGCTAGCAAAGCAAAGTTGGCAAGCTAGCAACTCAAAACTGTCAAGCTAACAACGAATATCTAGCAAGGTAGCAACGCAAAGATAGGATGCTAGCAACCCAAAGCTACCAAGTTAGCAACGCAAAACTAGCAAGCTAGCAACGCAAAGATAGCAAGATTGCAACGCCATGCTAGCAAGCTAAATCGCAATGCTTGCAAGCAAGCCACGCAAAGTTACCAAGATAAAAATCTAGCAACGCAAAGCTAGCAAGCTAGAAACGCAAATATAGCAAACTAGCAACGCAAAGCTAACTAGCTAGCAACTCAAAGCTAGGGAGTTAGCAACGAAATGCTAGCAAGCTATCAACCCAAATCTATCAAGCTAGCAACGCAAATCTAGCAAACTAGCAAGATAGCAACGCAGAGCTAGCAAGCTAGCAACGCAA
>NW_019725293.1:0-403 GCF_002891405.2 Cryptotermes secundus | reverse complement strand
ATCCGAGAGCGTTGGTTGATGAAGCACGTGCTGGATCGTTTTCAAAGGCCGNCTGAGGATTTGTTTCATTTCGTTACGTCAGTAGTAAGTGCCGCGGAGATCTTGGAATATCAAGTTTCTGAGTCGGCTTTAGTTCGCCGTATAGTTCAGAACCTACATCCCAATGTTCGTTCGTGGCTGACGTTCGAGTCGGAGCCGAAAACTGTAGAGGAGTTGAATCTGCTTGCGACTCGTGTTGCCGAGGCTCGTCTGGTCGAGCAAGTTAGAGGTTTAGAGCGTCGCGTTCCCATTGATGAGGTTTCGAGAGAAGAGAGCAATAGGTGCCCCCGTTAGTATGGTGGCAAGGGAGAGCCCTCGAGTGAATGATCGCAATGTTCGCTGCTATAAGTGTGAACGAGTTGGT
>NW_019725292.1:1044-1125 GCF_002891405.2 Cryptotermes secundus | reverse complement strand
TTTTCGTTGCTAGCTTGCGAGCTTTGCGTTACTAGCTTTCTAGATTTGCGTAGCTTTCTTGCTTGCTTTGCGTTTCTTGCT
>NW_019725292.1:0-990 GCF_002891405.2 Cryptotermes secundus | reverse complement strand
GCTTTGCTTTGCATTGCTAGCTTGCTAGCTTTGTGTTGCTAGCTTGCTTGCTTTGCGTTGCTACCTTGGTAGCTTTGCGTTGCTAGCTTTCTAGCATTGCGATGCTAGCGTGTTAGCTTTGCCTTGCTAGCTTGCTAGCTTGGCGTTGCTAGCTTGTTAGGTTAGCGTTGTAAGCTTGCTAGCTTTGTGTTGCTAGCTTGCTACTTTTGCAATGAAAGCTTGCTCTCTTTGCTTTGCAAGCTTGCTTGTTTTGCGTTGCTATCTTGCAAGTTTTGGATTGCTAGCTTTATAGCAATGCGTTGTTAGCTTGCTAATTTTGCGTTGCTAGTTTAGTAGGTTTGCGTTGCTAGCTTGATAGCTTTGCGTAGCTAGCTTCTTAACTTTGCTTTGCTAACATGCTATCTTTGTGTTGCAAGCTTGACATTTTTGCTTTGCTATCTTGAGAGCTGTGTGTTGCTAGTTTGTCAGCTGTGCGTTGCTAGATTGCCAGCTTTGCGTTGCTAGCTACCCAGCTTTGCGTTGCTAGCTTGCCATCTTTGCGTTGCTAGCTTGCTAGCTTTGTGTTAATGCTTGCTAACTTTGCGTTTCTATCTTGCTAGCTTTGCGTTGCTACCATGTTAGCTTTGCCTTGCTAGCCGGCTAGCTTGGCGTTGCTAGCTTGCTAGCTTTGTGTTAATGCTTGCTAACTTTGCGTTTCTATCTTGCTAGCTTTGCGTTGCTACCATGTTAGCTTTGCCTTGCTAGCCGGCTAGCTTGGCGTTGCTAGCTTGCTAGCTTTGTGTTAATGCTTGCTAACTTTGCGTTTCTATCTTGCTAGCTTTGCGTTGCTACCATGTTAGCTTTGCCTTGCTAGCCGGCTAGCTTGGCGTTGCTAGCTTGCTAGCTTAGCGTTGTTAGCTTGCTAGCTTTGCATTACTAGCTTGCCAGTTTGCGTTGCTAGCTTGAAAAGTTTGCGTTGTTACATTGCCAGTTTTGCGTTGCTATCTTACT
>NW_019725291.1:0-541 GCF_002891405.2 Cryptotermes secundus | reverse complement strand
CATTGTAATAGTAGTAGTTTCCGCTTGTGCTGACATATCCTTCTGTAGATGGTCTCTCAGACTGAAACATTTCAAGGACAAAAGATTAAAAAGGGGAGGGAAAAAAAATTATCAGTCACACTGCATAAAGTGGGTAACCTTTTATAATAACCTGAATATTAAACATTTTAATAGTGGTTTGTAATTAACTGTTGTGCTGACGGCCCCTTTGATATGTGATACGCAACATAATACAGAAAATAAAAAGATTTTTATATTACATTTTGTATCACTGCATCACTATTCAGAACATATGTATACATTGTTCATACATGATCACATGCTTATTCAAATATTCTTGTTTTCCACTAGAGACTTCATTTACCCACAATCCAATTCTTTTTAATGACATGCTTTCTGTACCTAGCCTATATAGCATCGGATGGCAGAAAGTGACTAATAAATGAGGTACTATCCCAGCATTTCGCCGGAGGGGCTGAGAAAAACCATGAGAAATTCAGGATAGCTGTAGTCCTGGCCAAGACCTGAAGTGAGCACTTCT
>NW_019725290.1:0-398 GCF_002891405.2 Cryptotermes secundus | reverse complement strand
ACATCTCGCTACATAATGCCATAAAAATCTCATTACAAAAATTCTGGCGGTTTCGAACCCCGGACCTTTTATTTGCGACGCCGGTGCCTTACCTCTAGGCCAGCAGAACATCTATGCTACAACTTTCTGCGATCCTCCTCATATGCTACGACTTGGTTTATAGCTGCAGAAAAATCATATTTATTTATTCACTTTTCAATTTCTATTGACAAAAGACACTGTGGTCTCAAACCTGGTACCTTCACAATACTAAGCCAATGTCTTACCCATGTACCACCAAATCTATACAAATTTGTTACCTTCGCCTTCCTCATATAGTACCTCTTACTTCCTACATGCACAAATTTCTTACATTCTTTCACAAAAATAGTCATTTCTTCGAACCACGCAACTTCTAA
>NW_019725289.1:0-403 GCF_002891405.2 Cryptotermes secundus | reverse complement strand
GAAGCCGTGCACACCCGCGAAACTTCCAGGGTCGAAAATCGACGCAGTAAGGTCATTCTATTGGTGGGGTCGAATTTNAAGGTAATCCCTTCCTGTATATCAATCATCAAGCCAACCTTGCCCAAGAAATCGGCCCCCAAAATAACTGGTTGGATCAAATCCGCGACCACATAAAAAGGAAACTTCCAGGTATACCTGTCAATCCTGAGCTTGCATTCAACTCCAATGTGCACCGGAAAGGTGTGCGCCGACGCAGTGACACATCTCACAGTGACGGGATACGTGGGGAATTTCCTCTTAAGGTTCTCAAAAACGGTAACCGATGTTAATGAACGTCCAGCCCCTGAGTCTAAGAGCACGTGCACTGGCCCGAAACCAAATTCCACTCGAACACAGGGCAAAT
>NW_019725288.1:0-487 GCF_002891405.2 Cryptotermes secundus | reverse complement strand
AACTCCTCACTCTTCGTTGCAAATTTGGGAAAGTTCGTGTACCTTGCAAGGCAAGAAAAATTTGATGAATTTGGAATATTTGTTTTGGCGCTTCTAGCCATCAGCCTCCTTCTGCAGGTAAATGTGGTTATGATGAGTGGTGTAATATATTCCTCTGAAATGCAATGTATAGAGTGAACCAAAAGTCTGACACTTCTGCATATTTAATCCTTTGTCACACCTAACACCATACGCATTCATTCATTCATATTTCCTGTTGCTCCCTCTGAAGCATAGGGCATCTGTGAAATGCTTTGTGGGTTGTCGTATGGAAGGTCTGTGCGGCGTTGCGCAGGCCGAAGGACATGAAGGGGAACTCGAATAGGCCGAATGGAGTGGTGATGGCCGTCTTTTGTATATCACTGGGATTGATGGGAATTTGGTTATAGGCTCGTATCAAGTTGATTTTGGAGAAAAAATGGTACAGCCATGGAGCTGGTGTGCGTAG
>NW_019725287.1:0-349 GCF_002891405.2 Cryptotermes secundus | reverse complement strand
TTGCTAGCTTGCTAGCTTTTCTTTGTTAGCTTGCTAGGGTTTCGTTGTAGCTTGCTAGTTTTGCTTTGCTAGTTTGCTAGCGATGCTTTACTTTGCTTGCTTTGCGTTTCTTGCTTGAGAGCTTCCGTTGCTAGCTTGATAGCTTCCGTTGCTAGCTTGCTAGATTGGCGTTGCTAGCTTCCTAGCTTTGCGTTGCTATCTTCCTAGATTGTTAGAATTGCGTTGCTAGCTTGCTAGAATTGCGTTGCTATCTTGCTATCATTTCTTTGCTAGATTGCTCGCATTGCGTTGTGAGCTTTCTAGATTTTCGTTGCAAGTTGCTAGCATTCCGTTGCTAGCTTGCTAGCTT
>NW_019725286.1:0-1020 GCF_002891405.2 Cryptotermes secundus | reverse complement strand
TTAGGTCAATTGAAAAATCCACCTCATCAGGACTGGAACCCACGACCTTCCAGCTTGTAGCATAGTGCTTCAACCAACTACGTTACCGCGTACCCAATTAAAGAGATAAGTGTAGAAAAGTATTTTAACCCTTATTGGCCTAAAGTAACCGGAGATTAGTTTATTTCTATGGTTACAGATCATTGAGGTTAGATACAACATTAACAATAACACCTCCCATCCTATGCGAAGTATATACTGCCACAGTCAATAAGTTCGTGGACTGGCCGCAAAGTGTCGTTGCAGTGCACTACAGCGGATAGGTTGAGGCACGATCTGATGCCCTGTCAGTTCATCTCTCGTCACAGCAAGAGGCAGTTGTGTGCAAACAGGGTAAGCAGAACTACGGCCTCTATTGTGAACTGAAGTTAAATGCAAGTGGCGGAAGTCGAAAATGTGGCAGTTTGAAGAGTGGGCAAACATCAAGTTCTGCCAGAAACTAGGCAAATCCCCTCGCAAAACATTTGGCGTAGGAAGATTTGGCTTTTGCTACAGGGCAACGCCCCTGCACATCGCTCTGTTCTTGTCCAAGAGGAACTGGCAAGGCAACAGGTCACCGTTTTGCCACACCCTCCGTGCTCACCTGTTCTCGCGCTATGTGATTTCTTTCTCTTTCACCCCTTGAAAGCAAAGCTACGTTATCGTAGATTTCAGTCGTCCGAGGAGGTCGTCAATGCCACAAGAGACGCCGTACGAGAATTTCCTGCCAATATGTTTCAGCAATGTTTTCGGCAGCTATATCAACGTTGGCAGATTTGCATAGCGGCCAACGGCAACTATTTTGAGGGCCGATGTGGATCTGTGTAAGTGTACGTGAATACCTTGTAATATAATGCGATAAAACCACAGTCCACGCACTTAATGACTCTACCACGTTTTAGTCCTTAAAATGCCATATGGGAATACCATTGGCCTAGAAGGGGAACAACTTTCCAAATTTGTTAGATGTTTCACACGCTTTCGTTAGAGATGTAACAACTC
>NW_019725285.1:0-999 GCF_002891405.2 Cryptotermes secundus | reverse complement strand
TGGAGCTGAACCCTTCTTGAGGAACTGCCAAATCTGTTTATTATCATGTTCACAATAGCCCTCCAATGGTCCCTATCATTAGCTGGATCAAACTAATTTGTACCATCCCATCTTATCTTTCTGAGAACCATTTTAATATTGTCCACCCAACCACACCTTGGTTTCCCAGTGGTCTCTTTCTTTCTGTCTTTCCCACCAATATCCTATATGCATTCCTCCTCTCCCCATTATTACTACTACATGCCCTGCCCACCTTATCCTCATTGACTTCATCATTCTAATTATACTTGAAGAAGAATACAAGTCATTAAGCTCCTCATTATGCGGAGGTGGCCCACCTTAATTGAATGGTGCAAAATATCACAGCTGTCATTAAGAAGTGCATTGACTTCGAATGGATTAAGTGTACTGGGTGTTCACTTGATCCCGAAAGAATAGTAAATGGTATAGTGACAGGTTTCACAAGAAGTTACATTCCTTGATAGTGTAAGTGAACAAACAGTTTGATGACTGCAGCAGACAGGCAGAGGACTATTGCAGTGCAGCAACAGAGACTACCATGCATTCACATGCTTTTGTCTCAAACCTTTGGTCCTGAGTTCTTTGTTGATAACTTCATCATCATCAGCGCTCAGGGATTATGTATACAAAAACCTGTTTTAACTTCAGCTCATACCAGTATATTATTAAGCTATTTTATTATTATGGGTACACTGAACTTGTGGACATGTATATATAAGCTATAAGCAATATTATGTCAATATTTCAAATGTGAATCCTAAGTAAATTTATGAAATTGAATACAAGTGTTTATTGATGGAAACAGAATTTTCTTTCACATTTACCCACCTTCAACTTCCTAATAGACAAGTACTCTATGTATATTATTATTCACAATGTCAATGGCATTTCAGTAAGGGGATTTGGATTGATGTAAATATAACATTAATAATATACAGGCACTGGTAAGGAACTTTCTCCAAGTGAGCACGAGTAAAG
>NW_019725284.1:242-851 GCF_002891405.2 Cryptotermes secundus | reverse complement strand
TTCTTTTATATTGTTCCACTGCACTTCAGCATTTCCACTTTTACTTTCAGTTGCACTGAGTTTCTCTTCTAGGGTGTCCTGCAAGCTTTGTCTTTGAGCATATAACTTCTCCATATCCCCTCTAGGTCTGCGCTTTTGGAATCTTATAATTTTCTTCAATCTGGTTTGAAACTTAGCAACCAGTAAATTGTGGCCAGAGTCCATGTCTGTCCCAGGCAGCGTCTTCACATCCTTCACACTGTTTCTGAATCGCTGTTTCACAAGGATGTAGTCCAGCTGATGCCGCCTTCAATCCCCAGGTGCCTTCCCTGTGTAAAGTCTTCTCTTTGGCTTCTTGAACCAAGTGTTGGTAACAATCAGTCTATTTCTTTCACAAAAGTCAATAAGCATTTGGCCCCTGTGATTCCATCTTCCTAGTCCATGTGATCCAACAATATTCTGATATGATTCATCTCCAACAATGCTATTCCAGTCTCCCAATATGATGCTCTTTGTGTCACCTCTTCCATCTTCCTGAAGAATTTCTTCAGTTGTGTCATACAGTATTTCCACTTCATCATCTTCATACTCTGATGTTGGCATGTACACTTGCATAATCAGTATATCTAC
>NW_019725284.1:0-197 GCF_002891405.2 Cryptotermes secundus | reverse complement strand
CAATCTTCTTAACAACACTCCTCACTACACTTTTATGCACCACTATTGCCACACCTCTTTCAGCCCGTTCACCTCCAGAATAATACACTGTATAATCACCACTTCTTATTTCACCTTGTCCTTTCCACCGCACATCGCTGACACCTAAAACACATTCTTCTGCATTTCCATTTTCAAATTCTCCAATTTGCCTGCTT
>NW_019725283.1:0-754 GCF_002891405.2 Cryptotermes secundus | reverse complement strand
CTCCAAAAGTGAAAAAGTGCAATCTATAATAAAATTGAACTTTAAATCATAAACGTTTAATTAATAATAAAACTAGTTAAAGTGAACTTGACGCAGTGATGAATGTAAGTAGGAAGTGACTGAATACAAGTGAAAGTGAAGGCATAACTAGTGGCCTGAATTGAAATTCGATTCACAAACTTTTAATTTTTTAGGAAAATTTTAAATTTAAATTTTAACTTTTGACATTTAAAACAATTTTAACTTGTGTTTTGTGAGAGAACTTGATATATTATTGAACATGAGCCTGAATAAGATACAGAATCGAATAAGTGAGAAGACGAATGTGATTGCCTGTAATTATACAGCTCTGTTCGTACACCTGAGGATGACCTCTTGAGGTCGAACACGTAGTGTAATAATAATAATAAAAAAATGTGTTGTGTGGTCAGTAAAATTGACTCTAATAAAGAAATTACAGTTTGTTGGGTTCCCTGGTGGAGCTACTGTCAAACTATGGACACCGACAGTCTATAGAGATCATAGAGATCAAGGATCTTATACAGCTATATGAATGGCGGAAAGGTGAATACGTTGGAAGGATTAAATTTGAGTATAGCGATATGTGCAGTCTCCTTATCACAGAGTTTTCCAGGGTAAATGTCAGTGTTTTTATAATTTGTATTATATGTGGTCATCTTCTTTTCTTTGCTCCTGACCTTTACTTACAGCACGAGTCTCTGTCGCTGCTGGTCACGGTTGTGACATGCACACA
>NW_019725282.1:309-525 GCF_002891405.2 Cryptotermes secundus | reverse complement strand
ATTTTAGTATTTCGCACGGTGGACAAAGGGACCTGAGGCAACGTGCACAATACAAGGGACATAAAATTAAGGAAAAATGTTATTCTGGAAGCTCAAATAAACTTTCGAAATACTTTGTTAATTTAAACAATAAAGAAGAATATGACAACAGCACCGCGTGCGAACTTGGTTTAGTGTATCATGCAGTGAAACACAACTTAAGTTATTCCAGTCTGG
>NW_019725282.1:0-286 GCF_002891405.2 Cryptotermes secundus | reverse complement strand
TTCAGTGATTCCACGATTGCTTCCAAACTTTCATGTGGACGCACTAAAGCGGAAATGATAGTGAAGTACGTTCTTGCTCCTAAAAGTGTAAATGACTTTGTGTCTATTTTAAGATGTCCAGAAAATACTTCAAATTTTTTTTCGTTGGCTACCGATGCGTCAAACAGAAGCAATCGAGAAATGATCCCTGTTTGCATCCGATACTTCGACCCTTTAAAGGAAGCGCAGAATAAACTTGTACATTTTGTTGAAACTGCTGAGGAAACGTCTATGGCAATTACTGGTT
>NW_019725281.1:0-423 GCF_002891405.2 Cryptotermes secundus | reverse complement strand
GCAAATCTAGGAAGCTAGCAACGCCAAGCTAGCAAGAGAGGAACGCAATGCTAGCAAGCTAGCATCGCATAGCTAGCCAGCTAGCAACGCAAAGCTAGCAAGGAAGATATGCAAAGCAAGCAAGCAAGAAAGCAAGTTAGAAACGCAAAGCTGTCAAAATAGCAACGCAAAACTAGCAAGATAGCAACGCAAACCTAGCTAGCTAGCAACGCAAACCTAGCTAGCTAGCAACGCAAACCTAGCTAGCTAGCAACGCAAACCTAGCTAGCTAGCAACGCAAACCTAGCTAGCTAGCAACGCAAAGCTGGCAAGCTAGCAACGCACAGCTGGCAACCTAGCAACACAAATCCAGCAAGCTAGCAACGAAGAGCTAGAAATCTAACAAGCTAACAACGGAAAGCTAGCAACACAAAGCTAGGACGA
>NW_019725280.1:0-323 GCF_002891405.2 Cryptotermes secundus | reverse complement strand
AAAGCAAAGCTAGCAAGCTATCAACGCAAAGCTAGCAAGCTAGCATTTCAAAGCTTGCAAGCTAATAACGCAAAGGTAGCAAGCTAGCCTTGCAAAGCTAGTAAGTCAGCAAGCTAACAACGCAGAGCTAACAAGCTAGCAACACAAAGCTAATAAGTTATCAACGCAATGCAAGAAAGCTAGTAACGTAAAGCTAGCAAGCTAGCAACGCAAATCTAGTAAGATAGCAATGCAAAGATAGCAAGCAGAAAAGAAAATTTAGCCGTTTGCAAGCTCGCAACGCAAAGCAACAAGCCAGCAACGCAAAGCTTGCAAGCTAGCAA
>NW_019725279.1:0-431 GCF_002891405.2 Cryptotermes secundus | reverse complement strand
GGACCTTCTGAACACTAGCCTGATGTCTTACCCCTAAGCCACCAGAGCCACTGAAATTTGTCTTCTTTAATCTTCCTCTTGAGCTCCATCTTCGGTTATAATTCAAGAAAAATCTTATTTAACTCCACTTGTATTTTGTAAAACTTTCGTTGGTTCCGAACTTTGGAACTCCGTCACATTAGGCCAGTACTTTACCAATAGGCCACCAATTCAACGGGTTTTTTTTAACTTTAATCTTCCTCTTATGTTACATCTCGCTATATAATTCCATAAAAATCTCATTACAAAAATACTTGTGTTTTCGAACCATGAACCTTACATTTACAACGCCTGTGCCTTGCCTCTAGGCCACCGTAACATGTATGGTGTAGTTGTCTGCGATCGTTCTTATATTGTACGACTGGGTTTATAGCTGCAGGAAAATCATATTT
>NW_019725278.1:0-570 GCF_002891405.2 Cryptotermes secundus | reverse complement strand
AGAACAGCGTTACAGTGAGTAGCAGGTTCCTTGATCACAACAACCAGTACACCTGAAGATGGTCGGTTAGGCCAGAACATGTAGTAACGACAAAGAGAAAACTGAGAGAATGTTAACTGATGTTGCACGCAGACGGCATCAAAGCAAAACGCAATGTCAGATCTAGGCAGTGCAACAGGATGATGCAATGTAACATTATGCCTGATATCAGTTTTATGTAAAATTCCTTCATGGTCTTCTGGCTTATGACATGGTGACCAAAGTTTTCTGCNNNNGTCTGTTGAAGCCAGGGGCAGTATGTCCTCTGGTAACCATCTACCAGGCAACACAGTGTCATAACTTAGGAGACCAGAATAAGATTTTTCACCATTGTGAAAGATTAAAATCTGATACTGTGTAAAAATGTTTGTATATTCAAATCTGGTGGATACTGTAAGGAAGTAATCACTAAACCATAGTAGTTCTGTTTTTCCTTATAAAGGAAAGAACTTGAGCGGTAAAGCTACCCCTGTAACAGGCTGTGGTGGCCCCTAGGGTTGTCAGATGTCGAGGCTCCCACATTTTCTCTAG
>NW_019725277.1:0-242 GCF_002891405.2 Cryptotermes secundus | reverse complement strand
AACGCAAAACTAACAAGAAAGATACGCAAAGCAAGCAAGCAAGCAACGCATAGTTATTAAGATAGCAACGCAAAGCTATCAAGCTAGCAACGCAAAGCAAGCAAGCTCTCAAAGCAAAGTTAGCAAGTAAGCAACGCAAAGTTCGCAGGCTAGTAACGCAAAGCTGGATGCTAGCAACGCAAAGCTGGCAAGCTAAGAAAGCACAGATGGCAACCTAGTAACGCAAAGTTGGCATGTTAACA
>NW_019725276.1:4845-6536 GCF_002891405.2 Cryptotermes secundus | reverse complement strand
AGTGACCTAATATTTACTTTCTTACAATGAAGAGAGACAAGTTTCAACATGTCACATATTTGTCACAAATTTGCATATTTCATGAGCCTTATCATAAGATATATTCCTTTTATTCCATGGGTGTGATGTTTTTAAAATGCATTGTCATACATTCCTGAAATTATTTTCTCTTTACTTCCGAAGTCAGCCTATGGAAAAGACTTACAGAATTCTTTATGCTGATTTCAGATATATTATGCCTTGAACAGCCATCTTCATTGTATATTTCCTTATGTGAGATTTGAGGATCTCGTGACAGGGACTATGGAGATTACCATCTTCTGGGATGGGACGCTGTGTAAATTGGTAGAAGTTTATTTATTTTTTACCCTGAAGTTAAAAATACATGGCACATACTTTCCAAATGTCTGTAAACTTCTACCAGACTACATGCTGACATATCCCAGAAGACAGTATTTTTGTGCTTCAGTAGTTTTGTATACCACTTTTACATAATAATGTGACATATAATCCTGCTTTCTTAAGTCCAAAGATTGATAAGTATCATCTTATAGCGCTGAATAATTCACGGTAATGAGCTAAAACCATTACAGGAACTAGAATTACTGATAGGTTATAATGATTTCGTAATCATATAACATATTATCCAGTATATTCCTGGTTGTAAAACTGTTTGTTGACCGAGCTCATCAGTCAATCTGAAATCAAATGCTGTGTAATCTGGAGAAAGCCATTTAACATTTCAGACAAACATATTACCCCTTTTCCAGGTTTAAGATTATGCTAAGCGAGAAACTAGCATTAATTCACCATGTATTATTTCCAAGGAAATTAGAACATCTCATGGACACAGCTGTGAGAATCTCAGGTCCAATGATGTCATAGAACAATTGTAATATGCACTGAAGATGTCTGTCTGATTTGAGACACATCTGCAGTACACCACCTTATGGTGTTTATAAGTGTTGAAGGAATAAACAATGTTCGTGGCAAGTTGTCACTGAATTATAACTATTTTGTTGTCCCTGACTAAGGGACTCCATATTGAGACACTTTGACAGCAATCATCAGTGCATCTTGCCTTCAGTGTCTGTCTACTTATGCATCTGTAAACCTTAGCCAGAAGACCAGATATCATGTTGAGGTTTCTTGTTTTTGTCTGTTTCATCACATGACAGTTGTACCATCAGATGAATTGTGACACGTTGTTAAGATTAGGTTGACTCCAGCTTAATACTGTATTGTCGCGTATCGGGCGTATATCGCGACAAATAACTTCATGCCGTATTTGATATAGCAAATTTTATTTCACATTCGCACTTACAATCACCCAAATTACAGATTTACGATTACTGCTATCTGCAGTATCACAAATACTACCCTCCAAATGCCAAGATACAACTGATTGGTTGCTGGCTAACTCGGAACTAACTCGGAGGTAGCTCGAGGACTGACTCATAGGTAGCTCCAGGACTAACTGTGAATAGCCTTCGCTGCGCCTCATGTAGCCTCGATTGGACAGTACAGAAAACGGCCACGTAACAAGCACCCTTGTTGCCTGGCGCTGTGTTGCTAGCAACGCTAGCGGTAGTAACCGCTGTTACTACCGTCGTCTCTCACAATCCTGTTGCGTCACCGTTACGTTACCGTGCGGAGGAGGGGGAGGGGAGCGCTGACTCACCCGCCACGTC
>NW_019725276.1:0-2130 GCF_002891405.2 Cryptotermes secundus | reverse complement strand
CCCGACAGCTCCACAATTTCTTCAATGGTCCGTCGTCGATCTTCCTTGATGATTTCACGAATTTTTTCAACATTTTCATGTGTTCGGGCCATTGCAAAAACGACGATCACACAAAACAGTTGTCACTATAAACTCTGCCGAAACTAGTCCTTACCTTCTGAAGCAACGGTAGTCGGCTTATCGACTCAGGAATGTTAGCTCTATGCGCTCATAGCGGCAAAACGCGGTACTACAAAAGCTCTGCCCACAAAAAAATTAGTTCGGTTTCTTTTGGGTACCCCATCATATGAATTGTCCATTGTGGCTAGTCTGTGATTTCACATGATTTTATTGAACTTGTGCATGAACACCTAGTTGCATTGGAAATCTGAACTAGTTCATACTCTGTGATAAATTCTTAGTTCATCAGACCTACCATATAATTTTGTGCACTGAAGTGAAATAGGTTCTTATATTAGTCACTGAATAATGGTGTTCTGTGTTAGTGTAGTTTTACAGGTTTCATGAACCTCATTGCGAAATATTTCGTTCTCTGACATTGGGGTGTTATTGGCTCTCAGATGTGTGGTTATATTTCTGTAAGTGCTTCCATGCACTGCAAATTTCAACCAGTGGAAGATGCTTACAGCATTCTTTGTACTTGTATGTGATGTGTTTTTCGTTGAACAGTCATCGTAAGTACGTATTTTATATGTGATATTTCAGGTCCTCATGGCAGGAACTGTGGAGATCAGTATCGAGTTGGATGGTCTGCTGTGTAGCCTGGTAGGTGTTTATTTGCTGCCCACTTACTCAGCTTAGTCAATGACCCTGAAGATGATGGTTGTGCATCATAGACATACTAATTAATTTAACACACTATTTGTGCAATATTGTTGTATAATTAGTTCACATTTAACTCAGTGCTGTGAAATTCTGAAATCCGAATTTGTACGATATTCAATAGTATGACTGAATCCGCAATTAGATGCAGCGAAGTGATTTATGGTAGCAATTTCTCCATATTAACTGTGGTCCTATAAGTTTTATTACAGGAACCGTGCCATCACTGTCTTCTGATAAATCATGTGTAGACAGTTTTTCTTTTCCAGAGTGTCAAAACCAAGTTTTAGAGTCATGTGCAAAGTAGCACAGTGAAATCACAATAATGGAGAAAAAACAGATTACATATTGCAAACATTTCTGCCATTCAATATGCAACATTTTTCTTTCTTTGTCCATTTGTAAAGGTAAAGATCAAAATTCACAATTTTATATTTCTCTTGAAATTGTATTTTTTTAATATTGCTTATAGAAATTGTATGCATTAAGTTCCATAGGTGAAACTTAAGATTCACTGAATTGTATTAACGCTTTACTTTTGCTGGAGCTCTGTTCTAGGGATGCAACTGGTGAGGATAACATACATGTATTGAGGAGGTTGCAAGGAGCTGATTGTTACTTCAGTCTACCTTCCATATGACTCAGATGAACCACCGCCAACTAGGGAAATGAGGGACATCACAGACTACTGCTATAGCAGGAAAAAGCAACTCGTCATTGGGTGTGATGCCAATGCACACCACATTTTGTGGGGGAGCACCGGCACCAACCCAAGGGGAGAGAGCTTTATGGAATTTCTGGTAAGTTTGAACCTGAATATTCTAAACCATGGTAACAAACCTACCTTTGTGGCCTGCAATAGGAAGGAGGTTATTGACTTGACACTAGGGACAAATAAAATAGAAAACCTGGTAAGTAATTGGCATGTATCTGCTGAGCCGTCTCTATCGGATCATAGATACTTATGCTTTCAAACAGGTAACATAACAACAAAACAAGTTACCTTTAGGAATCGTAAGAGAACCAATTGGGAGTCATACAAAGACAACCTAATGGTGAATCTGGAGATTATTTCGCAAAGTATATGCACGATAAGGGACATAGATCATCTGTTAACCAGTCCTGTTATCATAATTGTCCACCCAAGACCACTTGCTTACCAAGAAATTCGCCTTGGTGGAATAAAAAGCTGAGTGGGCTAAGAGCTAAAACAAGAAAGCTATTTAATACAGCTAAAAGAACAGAACAGTGGGACACCTACATTTCATTTCATTTCATTTTATTATCATTCAACAATCCATACATACA
>NW_019725275.1:644-809 GCF_002891405.2 Cryptotermes secundus | reverse complement strand
TTTATGTATGTTATAGTTCACAATGTCAATGCATTTGGGTAAGGATATGGTCGATTGGTAGGAATGAAATGTTATGACTTCACAGGCACTGCTGAGAATCTTTCCAATTTTGCAACCCTGACCCCTTGTGCTGCAGGCGTTCTAACTCCATTGTTTTTTTTTTTT
>NW_019725275.1:0-571 GCF_002891405.2 Cryptotermes secundus | reverse complement strand
CATTCAGAAAAAGAAAAAAAAGAACAACAGAGTAAGTATCTCTGCAGCACAAGAGATATGGTTGCAAAATTATTTATTGCTATTCATGTGAACTGTTGGGTCCATGAGATGGTAGAGGGTTTGAGGGGGAGAGGACGAGGCATAGGATGGTATGTTAGTATTCTATTTTATTGATCATGCTGTCGGTGTTGGTGACCATTTCTCATTTAGTTAGGGTACGTCTGTGTAGAGATGGCAGGAGCAATGCCACATGACCAGGGGAGGGAAACATGCAGAACATCCATCTATATTCAGCTACATGAACTAGATCAGCGATGGCCAACTGGCGGCCCGTGGGCTGCATCCGGCCCGCGACTTGATTTACTCCGGCCCCCCGCCAAGTCTCAGGTTTATTTTCAAAAATCTTAACTTCACAGCTGTATTGGCATAGAATTTAGTTTTTAATAGGACGTTTCATTAGCCTACAGCATTTTGCAATTAACTGTATACGTTCTTACCGAGTTGGACAGTTCAAACTGTTTTCTCTTAACTGTGTTCATGTCATGGAAATTCCAAGTCCCCCAACCCAACT
>NW_019725274.1:563-738 GCF_002891405.2 Cryptotermes secundus | reverse complement strand
TTTGCTAAGGACTCGGTGTACACACTGAGATACATGCATCCTGGATTCGACGCAGATACTGCTGCACAGTGTCGCGGCAATTCTTTGCGACGGCCAGACAATCTTTCTCTTGAAGGAGATATGAGTTTTGAAACAACTTACAGTGCATCCTACCAGATAATTGGGAATGGCAGAC
>NW_019725274.1:0-445 GCF_002891405.2 Cryptotermes secundus | reverse complement strand
TTGCGACGGCCAGACAATCTTTCGCTTGAAGGAGATATGTGTTTTGAAACAACTTACAGTGCATCCTACCAGCAATTGGGAATTGCAGACCTGCTGAAAGTTGTAAGGCGCAGAGATTTTACAAGGCACCTTCAACGCCATTTGCTAAGGACTCTGTGTACACACTTAGCTACATTCCTCCAGGAGAATTTGTGTAAGTAGGAAACGAAGAGACAGACTCGACAGACCAACAGTGCCATTCCTGTTGTGAATGCTGCTTATTGTATCACGCAGGGTAAGGATGTGAATGCACGTGGGAAAAAGTATCCTGTATTCACCTATCGGTGAAGGAAATGCTACATAATTTTTCCATATTAATTTTTTTCTACCGGAAGACTCCTGGGCGAAGCATCGTGAAACGTCGACGGTCCGCCTTCGGATCTGGACCACCGAGGTTCTTGCTTGT
>NW_019725273.1:230-452 GCF_002891405.2 Cryptotermes secundus | reverse complement strand
CATATCCAATTATGATGCGGTAATTTATTTATCTCCAAGTTCTTCGTCGTTACCATTTTACACTGTGCACTATGACACACGACGAAAATATGTTATTTTCAGAAACTACGCTCACTGAAAGTTGAAAATATTTAAATAATTCCAAGGAGTTCCAGTGTAATCTGCTTGTACAATATAAGCAAAAGTATACGTTATTCTCCCGGGATATTGCAGCCTTACTTG
>NW_019725273.1:0-122 GCF_002891405.2 Cryptotermes secundus | reverse complement strand
AAGTTGGCAGTAACTTCGTCGACAAGCGGCGGTCGCTCGGTCGGTATATTTCATTTGCGGACTAGAACCACAGGGTTTTTTTTTTTTGTTTAATATTTCAAAGAAGAAATTACACTAGGGTC
>NW_019725272.1:0-610 GCF_002891405.2 Cryptotermes secundus | reverse complement strand
CAAGCTAGGAAGCTAGCAACGCAATGCTGGCAAGCTAGAAAGTCACAACTAGGTAGTTAGCAACGCAAAGCTACCAAGCTAGGAACGCAAAGATGGCAAGATAGCAACGCATAGCTGGAAAGCTAACAACGCAAAGGTAGAAAGCTTGCAATTCAAATCTAGCAAGCTAGCAAGCGAGCAACGCAAATATTTGCAAGTTTGAAACGCAATCTTAGCAAGCTAGCAATACAAATCTAGCAAGCTAGCAAGCTAGCAAAGCAAAGATAGCAAGCTAGCAACTAAATGTTTGCAAGCTAGCTACGCAAAGATAGCAAGATAGCAAACAAAGCTAGCAAGGTAGCAATCGAAATCTATCAAACTAGCTACCAAATTTAGCAAGCTAGCAAAGCAATCTGGAAAGCCAGCAACGCAAAGCTGGCAAGCTTGCCACGCAAAGCTAGCAAGATAGCAACGCTAAGCTGGCAAGTTAGCAACTCATATCTAGCAAGCTAGCAATCTAGCAACGCAAAACTAACTATCTAGGAACGCAAAGCTAGTAAGCTAGCAACTCGAAGCTAGCAAGGCTGTTACGCAAAGCTAGCAAGCTAACCACGCAAATCTAGCAAGATAG
>NW_019725271.1:0-734 GCF_002891405.2 Cryptotermes secundus | reverse complement strand
CTTGTTTCAATTTACCTCTGCGCGATCACCTTACTACATCCGAGATCCCAGATTTGCTGCTGAGTGTCTCAGTCCCCTGAGGCTTCAGTCTTCACATATCTTACGGAGCGAAACATGGATGAAACGTTGTTAACGAAGCATGAAGCATATCAAGCATATTATTTTCCGTGAGCCTTAGAATTTTAGGGGCAATTAAACAAAAGTAATTTATATTCTGTTCGGAAGTCATCACAGAGCGAACCCACCATAAGACTTAGTCTAACTCAGATTTCCTGACTTGTTCTATTTTGAACTTTTTCCATCGTCCGGAATTCTAAGTAATAAAGGACATTCAAGGTAAAATATGACACGGAGTTTCGGAAACTGGATCTGTTTCCGTGTTCAGGTGAGAAAGGAAGACACCTACTGCGATGGGCACCTTAGAAATAGCTAATCTCAATGACCTCTATTTACTAGAATTCCGGAAGATGGAAAAAGTGCAAAAACCCAGTAATTCTGTGTGTCATCCACCACTCACCTCCAATTAGTGCCGAAGTAAAGAAAACATGGGTCTATGCATCCACTCCCCCATACGCCTTTATGGCGTAGTGCTTAATTAGTTAAGCACAGACACAGCTTTGCATTTTACCTTAAAGAGTTTAATACATGATTATTTTTCACTGCTTTATACTGCTGCAAGTGTCCATAAATGATCACCCGCCCAAGGAGTCCTACCGAATGTGAAAGATCTAGAA
>NW_019725270.1:0-554 GCF_002891405.2 Cryptotermes secundus | reverse complement strand
TGTTGTGTACTGCACAAACACGGCATCACCTAGAAGGCTGCTTCCTCTTGGCATGTTCAGTCTTCACAATTTTCACGATGGTATGTTTCCACATATCACCCAAGAGTCGCCCAGGGGTCCACATGAAGCCTGCGTGCAGTGGGAGTTAATGGACCTAGTCACACTAAGTCTGTGTCTGCCACTGATTCTGCCGCCACCATGTGGTCTGTAGCCCAGGCTTTTGCCACATTCAGCAGAAATGCCTTGTATTTCAATTTTGAATGAGGGTTTAGATTTTTGAAAACCAAAAATGTAGTGAAAATGGCACAATTTTTAAGCAAAAAGCAACGTTCTTTGTCCACTTTACTGTTTTCCAAGAAAGAGAATAATAGGCCAAGTACTGATCCGCTCTGTCAACATATTATACTCGGAAATACAAACAGGCTTCTTTACCTGTCCATTTCTCCTTTGAACATAAACCATGCTCGAATTGTAAATTATGGAAATCATATTCACGACATGAAGACTGAAGGACTGAAGAAGAATATCCCCCTTCCTCCTGAATGTGGTTTCAC
>NW_019725269.1:0-566 GCF_002891405.2 Cryptotermes secundus | reverse complement strand
GCTTAATTACTTAAACACCACACCAGAAAGGCATGGATGTATAGAGCCATATTTTGTTAACCTCGGCACTAGCTGGAGGTGAGTGGTCAGCTTCACGTTCCGGCTCATAGACGGCGATGAAGTTATCAGCCTTACGCGCCGGCCGCCCTTTACCCCAGGAAGATTCCTGGTGCTCATTTATGTTAGAGGCTGCGTCGAACCCAGGGCTATAGCGCGGCTGGAATGATTATGTCAATTGAGAAATGCATTGATGTTATCAGGAACCGAACCCCCCACATTTCAGCTTGTATCATAGTGCCTCAGCCAACTACGCTAACGCGTGGCCCTTTCTGTGATGTACGAAATGGATTTTTTAAATTATCAGAACATTTTCCGTTTTTAAAGTGTTAATTATTACTTAAGAACATCTGTCTCCATCATCAGGGATTTTTGAGTGCAGAGATGTACGAAGATGAACGACAAGTAGTGATTTATCCAACACGGAAACACGCTTTGATACTGACTGACACAAGCACAGCAAATCTAACACGTGTCTGTATAAACTTGATTGTTATCCAATGATTGAT
>NW_019725268.1:0-6442 GCF_002891405.2 Cryptotermes secundus | reverse complement strand
GGGAAGAAGAGGTTCGGGAAGTCGGTATCTTATACATATAACGTACAGTGAAACTGGGGGGGGGGTAATGTGAACTACACGGGTGAGAGCGGGTGGCGGTTGTAGGCAACGAGGTCGAGTGAAGGGTTGGTATAGAAGAGGGTGGGTTCTAGTTGGACGTCGAGCACCACGACGACCGCCTCAGGGTAACAACCGTGGAGAGAGAACCACCCTCTCCACCCACCCTCCTTCGTCCGCCCAGCATTTTTATTAATGCATAGCTCTCGCTGCCCTAACGGTTCCCTAAAGGCAAAAGCCAACCAAAATTTAATTATTTCCGGAATTCTATTCTAATTAACTTTGATTGAACGTCCCCGTGAATGGCAAAACGTAGCAGTACAGCGGGTGGCTGGTTGGGTATAGTCAGGCAGACCGGGCGACTAGGTTCGGGCAACTTTAGCAGATATTTTCTCTCGTTGGAACAAAAAAAAAAAAAAAAAACTCCGCCAGGAGCTAAACTGGACAGGGTATAATATTAAGTAGGATATATGTGATAATAAAATGTTCATTATTGACGCAATCGTTTTCTGTTTTTCAGCTGAACTCCAGATAGGTTCCTGTTTTGTATCTTCGAGGCAAATGATTCGATTTTGCTTTCTGTGTAATTTAATATTCTATATGGAACGATATTTTAGAGTGTATTGCAGTAACGTTCACAGAATCTCTTGCTTGTGTTTGAGCTTGAGTTTATAACTTTCGAGTGCTACCATCATTTAGAGGTAATATGACAAATTCGGTTTTTCATGACTGTTACACAAGACCGAGGTCTACTTGGTTGTGATATCATTATGTCTTATACGTGGATACAGACATTTCAAATAAAAATGCTTCCTCCATGTTCAGGGTTTAAGTGCGAACTTGGATAAAGCGGCCTGGGCGTGAAACTGACCACTTGCCTCCATCTAGTGTCGAGGTCAAGGTTGGAGGAGCTATACCTCCACACCCATCACGTCATCATGACGTGATGGTTAATTAATTTAGCGCAAGGACAATTTGCCCTTCTACCTTTATATTTAATATTTAAAGATGGAAGCAATACGCCCTTCCGAAGCATCTGTATTCACCTACAAGACTACATGTCATCACAACCCAGGAGACCTCAATCTGGCAATTTTTGGTTGGTGCAACTTGTATCTTTTTTCGTCACAATAGTTTCTGTTCATGGTCTCACATATGAATTAAATAATTCCAGTGTTTGTAAGTATACGTGTATTATAAGCGAAACATATGCAGAAATTAAGTGAAGTAGTATGGCTTTTGCCTGAGATATTTTGAAAAATTGTTAAGTAACTTATCAAGGAAAACCTGAAGATTACTTTAGGTAAATAGACCTAAAAGTAATTGTCCTTTAGTTTTTTAATTAGGCACCATACTAGAAGTGGCGTATAAGGGAGTGGAATTACAACTACATTCTTTCTTTAACGTCGCATTTTCAACCTCATAGGTTATACAGCACCGAAATAGAAATATAGAAGATGAAATAGGGAAGATGTGGAAGGCAGTGGTCATAGTCCCTTATAGGTTACAGCTTGAATGGACAAAGGGCAACCACTAAGTTAATCATTGCCTGGATATAGAATCTAAACTGGTACCTCCAGAATGCGAAGCAGGGATACTACCTAGTAGTTTCCCATATAATATTGTTATTTTGTAATTCTGGAAGGTAATAATCTGACAGTTACGTTGCTTTCCTTTCTTTCAGGTAAGATGAGGCAATAGAAATCAACATTCTGTTAGAGTAAGTACTCGTCTAAATGCCGTTTCTAGCATGCTGCCTACAAGATAGGAAATATAGATTCATTCATTCATCAGTAATCTGTCAGATGACAGGTCCACAGCCTCTTCCAAAACAGTTTCTCCACTTAATGCGATCTTCTGTTTTTGGAAAGAGACTATCCAGGAAAGGTGATAATGTGGTAGTTTTTCCATTTGCTTTCCACATCGCAGTACAACAGCCGTTCAAACCACTCTGGTCACGCCTGTTGCTATACGAACTTGAACCATCTCGAGCATCATTTTCTCTGTGCTTCAAGTCGCCGCTGATGACGCTGCTTCCGGCATCAGTTTTCGGTGTCTCTCTTCGTCTGATGCCTACCCTTTGACCTGTCCAGCAAGGGAGGCCCTGCCAGTAGCTACGCTACCGCTGGTATAGCTCTCAGGGTCCTTGGCATACTCAAACACCCTCACCACGATAAGGTGGAGACACCAACGAGGGGACGAAATATAGATATGAATATTTAATTGTGTCTGGTTGAAACATAAAGATCTGCTGGTGTTACATTGCTTTGTTTCTGCGAATACTTGGCGAAAAACTGACTCGAGGTACGCGGTTCCCGCTTCTCATGGCGGTGAGTAGGCATGTGTTGAACATGGTCTTCTGCGACGTGACGCCATGTAGTTTTTTAAATAGGTACAAATGTTTCTGAGGCACCTGCTGCCTCCATCTTCAGGGTAGAATAATGTACTTGAAGATGTATACAACAGGTTCCTCCGAAACACTGGTACATATCTATAGAACTACACAACACCACACCCCAGAAGATTGTGATAAGATATAGAGATATTTTGGATGGGATTTTTATCTGACGAATATTAGCCTCTATTCCAGTTACTTAAGAGCGACAGCTTTGTGGTCGTTTCCGCTGTCTCTTTGCTTATTTCACACGTCACCAATTCTGTTTCTTCACCATAAGAATTACAGTATTTGAATTGGAAAATTGTCACCTACGAAGGAAGTAGGACGAAATTTGTCACCAGGCGTCGTTAAGCATTGTGTACCGTATTAATATAATCCTCAATTTTTTTTTAAGTTTATTACTTGATAATTGTGAAACGGGAGGCAACCTCTGTGGTCTATTTGTCAGAGCTCTTTGCTACAAATCCAGAGGTTCCGAGTTCGATTCTCGGCGTTACCAGATTTTCTGAGAAGTAGTGGGTCTGGAACGTGGGAAACCGTTGCGCTGACCACGCGACACCTCCTATCCGCCTAAGTTGGCACTAACTTCGCCGACAAACGACAGTCGCTCGGTCGGTATAGTTCGCTTGCGGACTAAAAGCCACCGAGTTCATTGTGAAGCTGGAAATACTTGTTACTTGTTTCTGAAATAAAAATTCAATGGCTAGAAAGGGAGCTTTAGGCTGACATTATGACTGTCATGAAACTGCAAGTGAAGCCTCATCACTGAAGGAGAATTTCTGAATACAAATCCCCAATCGTCTAATTTCTTTTTAGAAAATAAACACATATTGGGAATTTGTGTTCGTCAGCAAGTTTTATCTCAGAAAGTAGTCGATGCAATATGTTGAAATCTGTCGTTGGGGTCCGTACCAAAAGTAGCGGGGACGTTTTAATTGTGTTAGTATCTCTCAGACTTTACGTGCAGTCGAAATGAAACATGCAGAAATGTTCAAAAAGTCCCTTCATATTGGAAAGTTTGTTAACACCATGTATTATTACAGAAGAAGTGCAAAGAGTAAAGTTGTCGTTGTGTTTAACAGATTAAACACTGAACCATGAAGGCGTATGGGGGAGTGGATGTATATTTCCACATTTTCTTGACTTCGGCACTAGCTGGAGGTGAGTGGTCAGCTTCACGCTTCGGCCGCTTTACCCCCTAGGAAAAACCCCTTGTACCTATTGGAAGTTGGGTGGACCCCAGAGCCGATCTGGACGAATTGGAGAATAGAAAATTCTTGGCCCTACCGGGACACTAACTGCTACCCCTCCAGTCGCTATACTGACTAGGCTATCCCGGATCCAATACAGATTACATAAAAATCTAAAACTTTTATTTGAAACTTTTAATTTGAGTCAAAATTAATGAAGTTTGACTTTACTTTAGAAGAACTTTTACCTCATAAATTTGTAATAACATCGTGAAAGTTGTGGGGTAGACCGACTGAACAACATACTGCAACCTTGTCTGAAAATTGTTATTGTGATGCTGGTTTGTCTTTGTTTCCTTCTTTACTCTCATGTCAAAAATGTGTTTCAAAGATACGTATGTACGTAATTTATATCTTAGTAAAATGTATACGCTGATTAAAAACAAGTTGCGGAATATTATCTCTATTAAGACAATTTACATTCTAACCTACTGAGTGCACTTCTAGGAGTAGGCTTCTGTAATATAAAGTATCCTCTTTATATTCACACAAATTCTTAGTAGTCTGGATCCAGGTTAGCCTTTAATTCCTGTCTTAGTACTTGCATGTATAATTTCTACCCGTGATTTCCAATTGTGAAGCTTATCCAAAAGAGGAAGTGACAAATTACGATTTTCCCGTCTTAGATATCAACCACAGAGATTAAAATTTAACTTAAAAAGAGAAAAGAGTCTATGTGGAATACATGAGTTTTGTAATTTCTGCTTCATATTTTCAAATTTAACAGACACATATTCTATCTATTGTTTCAAACATTCAAGTGATGTCCTAAAGGAAAAGTTTCATAATGTTATATAATACAATTAAAATATAATTTTCCTTAGCCGTCTATATGAAAGGAACAAAATCACTTATTTCCGAAATTTCTTGTATTTGATGTGTTTTATTGTATCTGTTCATGCATGTGATTCAAGTCCCAGTTGTGGCCATCAGGTATGGAACTGAAAGCATGTCTATCCCTATTTTATTCCAGTATGCCCAATAGGCCTTTGAAGTGAGGCATTCCGTTATAAGAAGAAACCGAACTGCTTGTCTGATACAACTCGCGAATATTGCACGGGAGAGAGGGTTTTGAGTGCCTCTTTGCAGTTGCGATCAAATCCATTCAGCTACTGCTTCTGTCTTATAAATTTTTCCCCTTCAACTTCCTCTTCGTCTTTTGATATATTCTCCCTTTGGCTCTGAAACTAAGGGAAAAGGAGAAACAAACCTGGAAATTGTCGCATTAAAACGATTCTCTCCGACTACAGAATAAGATGTAAGTAGAATATGATGAAAGTATGAGTCAAATTCATGTAGTTTATTATCAGTATTAAATAGTTTTTGTCCATGCATAGACCTAACACACTAAGATTTCAGTTTACTTCGTATGATAAACAATATATCTCTGCTGGACGAAACTGAACCCAGTTTAATCTCGGAATGTACTGGTAATTAAGCTTATATAGGTTTTATAAAGTAAAGTAAAAAAGTAAAGTAAAGCTATCCCTGTAACAGGCCGTGGAAGCCAATAGGGTTGTGAGATGTTGAGGTTCCCACATTTGCTAGAAAATCGGCTCATGGATGGCGGTAAGTTTGTCAGCCTTACGCGCCGGTCGCCCTTTACCCATAAGAATATTCCAAGAATATTCGTGGTACACATTTCTGTTAGACGGTGAGTCTACCCCAGGGCCATAGTGCGGCTAGGATGATTAGGTCAATTGAAAAAATCCAAATAACTCCTCGGGACTTGAAGCCGCGACCTTCCGGCTTGTAGTATAGTACAGTACCCAACTACGCTACCGCGTGTTCGAGAATAATGTTAATACATTTTCATAAATGAAATTTCTGCTTTTTTCAACGAAGTACAACACTGTGATATTAATAGAGTTATATTTCTTGCATTCGCAAGGCAGTCAATCCAATTTCTGAATGGGTTTATTTAACTTGATTTAGGTTTCCGTAAATTCCGTTCACGATAATTTATAAGTAACGTAAAGATAGAAGTCATGACCAGTTTGACGCAGCCACCCCCCACTCCCTTCAAACGGTTCACCATTTGTATCCTTCACAAGTGTCATTACATCTCGCAACTGACATTGCAGATTTTTGTTAGTTGATTGAGAGAAAGGGTCATTTCGGAGTATAACATCAAATTCCTTCTTGAAATTATACAGCGTTATTGTGTACCCTTTCGTTACAATGGGAAATCTAGACAACTAACGCGAAGACAGTATGTACGTGTATTTTGGAGTTCGTGCTAGAATTCGAGGACTCGAGAATTTAAGGAAAATTGAATTAATGCAGTGAATGATTGTGGGCCTATGTTATTGCTGTCGGTGAATGATTTCGGCAGCCAAGTTTCCGAGAATGCTTTATTTTAATTCTCTTCAATCCTGTATTTATTTAGGCACTTACTCAGCTGCCCGAAAGCGAATTATAAAGTAAGCCCGCGAAAAAGGAAGAAACAAAATATGCACCGAAAAATGACATATAAAACAAGGCAACTTTACTAAATTCTCTTAATGCAATCACGCTAGCCAGAATGCGATGAGACCACTTATTCTTGAACTCAGTTAAGGTTTTAATAAATAAGGAAATAAAAGGTATCACTATGCTTAATTCATTAAACATCACGTCATGAAGACGTATGGTGGAATGGAGGCATACCTCCACCATAACTTGACCTTGTCACTGGCTGGAGGTAAGTGGTCAGCTTCACGTCCTGGCCGCTTTACGCTGGGGGAAATGTCCTTGG
>NW_019725267.1:0-230 GCF_002891405.2 Cryptotermes secundus | reverse complement strand
AGTATACCTTCTTACCGATTGTGCTCTCGGCCCTGGAGGTCATTTGTAATTTAGTCATGTAAGCCTGAACAGAGAAGGCAGCACGGTTTCACCGAGGTGTCATGGCGGCCATGTTGCCAACCAATAACATGGGAGTTTCACAGGCTTCACAGGGTTCACAGGGTTGCTCGAATCGACAGAACGCGTCGGAATGATGGCAGAGTGATATGGTAATGGTTGTAGTATTGGTG
>NW_019725266.1:315-465 GCF_002891405.2 Cryptotermes secundus | reverse complement strand
TGTGAATTGCGCAAACACGGCATTGCCTAGAAGGCTGCTTCCCCTCAAAATGTTCACTCTTCACAATTTTCGCGAGGGTATGTTTCCGCATATCACCCGAGAGTCGGCCAGGGGGGTCAAAATGAGGCCTGCGTGTGGTGGGAGTAGACG
>NW_019725266.1:0-234 GCF_002891405.2 Cryptotermes secundus | reverse complement strand
AGGCTTTTGCCACATTCAGCAGAAATGCCTTGTATTTCAATTTTGAATGAGGGTTTAGATTTTTGAAAACCTAAAATGAATTGCAAATGGCACAATTTATAAGCCACAAGGCAACTTTCTTTGTCCACTTTACTGTTTTCCAAGGAAGTGAATAATAGGCAAAGTACTGATTGGCTCTATCAACTCCACTCATGAACACATTATACTCGGAAATACAAACAGGCTTCTTTACCT
>NW_019725265.1:728-819 GCF_002891405.2 Cryptotermes secundus | reverse complement strand
AGCATTGCGATCTAGCTTGCTAGCTTTGCGTTCCTAGCTTGCTAATATTGCGTTGCTAGCTTGCTATTCTCCGTTGCAAGCTTGCTAGAAT
>NW_019725265.1:0-619 GCF_002891405.2 Cryptotermes secundus | reverse complement strand
TAGCTTGACAGGTTTGTGTTGCTAGCTAGCCAGCTTTGCGTTTCTAGCTTGCTAGCTTCCAATTGCTTGCTTGTTAGCTCTGCTTTGCTAGCTTGATAGCTTTCCTCTGCTATCTTGCTAGATTGGCGTTGCTTGCTTGCTTGCTTGCTTTGCGTTTCTTTCTTGCTTGATTTGCGTTGCTAGCTTGCTAGATTTGTTTGCTAGCTTGGTAACATTGCGTTGCTAACTTGCTTGAATTGCGTTGCTAGCTTGCTAGTGTGCGTTGCTATCTTGATAGATTTGCGTTGCTAGCTTCCAAGCATTGCGATCTCTCTTGCTAGCTTTGCGTTGGTAGCTTGCTATGTTTGCGTTGCTACCTTACTATTTTTGCGTTTCAAGCTTGCTAGCTTTGCGTTCCTAGCTTGCTAGATTTGCGTCCTAAATTGGTAGATTTGCGTTGCTAGCTTGCTAGATTTGTTTGCTAGCTTGGTAACATTGCGTTGCTAACTTGCTTGAATTGCGTTGCTAGCTTGCTAGATTTCTAGATATGCTTTGGTACCTTGCTAGCTTTGCGTTGCTACCTTACTATTTTTGCGTTTCAAGCTTGCTAGCTTTGCGTTCCTAGCTTGCTAGATTTGCG
>NW_019725264.1:0-864 GCF_002891405.2 Cryptotermes secundus | reverse complement strand
ATGACTCGGATGAACCACCACCTTCCAAAGAAGTGAGGGACATTGTTCAATATTGCCATCTTAGGAAGAAGCAGCTCATCATTGGGTGATGCCAACACGCACCACACATTGCGGTGAAGCACTGACATCAACCCAAGGGGAGAATGCCTCATGAAATATTTGGTGAGTTCGAACCTTAATATTCTAAACCAAGGTAACGAGCCTACCTTTGTGGTTTGCAATAGGCAGGAGGTTATCGACTTGACACTAGGGACCAATAAAATAGGAAACCTGAACAATAATTTGCATGTATCTGATGAGCCGTCCCTATCAGATCACAGATATATATGCTTTTAAATAAGTAACATTACAGTAGATAAAGCTACTTATAGGAATCCTAAGAGAACCAACTGGGAGTCTTACAAAGACGACCTAAAGGTAAATCTGAAGACCATCTCATGAAATATACGCACAATAAAGGATGTTGATCAGTCAGCTGACCAGTTGCAACAGGCTATTATCTCATCCTTTAATAGGGATTGTCAGGCTAGGACCACTCGCGAACCAAGGAGAGTGCCTCGGTGGAATAAACAGCTGAGTGGGCTTAGAACCAAAACAAGAAGGCTGTTTAATACAGCTAAAAGAACAGGGCAGTGGGACACCTATAAGGAAGCCCTTACCTGTTACAACAAAGAAATAAGGAAAGCCAAGTGATCCTCATGGAGGAGGCACTGCCAGGAGATCAGTGATGTACCGGGTGGTGTCAGACTCATGAGAATCATGGCAAAACAGGTGACCAACAAGGTCAGCATGATTAAGCTGCCTAACAGGCAGTATACCCAAACAGGAAGGGAGACACTGAATGAATTATTCAGGGTTCACTTT
>NW_019725263.1:170-433 GCF_002891405.2 Cryptotermes secundus | reverse complement strand
TATGAGTGTGTGTGTGTGGGGATCCCCATCAACTGAGGTTATAACTATACGTTATGTGTGTTACTGTACAGCTCGGTAGTGTAACCAGAGGCTATGAATTGCAATTGTCGCATCGGTGCTGTCATCTTGATTGTGTTTGTGTTTTCACGTGCCCCAACTCATATTGCAGTTTGACCCTTAGTTCGGACGGGCTGCGCTGTCCCTTCCCGTGCTACCATCTTTCCAGTGCCTTACGCCGAAGGGTGGAAACCATCCACCGTCCC
>NW_019725263.1:0-131 GCF_002891405.2 Cryptotermes secundus | reverse complement strand
CCCCCCCCCCGGGTGTTTACTGGAGGCTTACTGCATCATCAGGCATATTATGGACGTAACAACGGGACACTTATTAAGTAGCAACAAGTTTGTGGGGTGAGATGCCTGGGCTCTTATCCCTGTCTGCGCAT
>NW_019725262.1:393-477 GCF_002891405.2 Cryptotermes secundus | reverse complement strand
TTACTCCCCAGGAAAATTATTTAATTCATGGTACTCATTTCTGTTGGAGGCTGAGTAAACCCCAGGGATTAGGTGAACTGAAAA
>NW_019725262.1:0-368 GCF_002891405.2 Cryptotermes secundus | reverse complement strand
AACCCGCGACCTTCTGGCTTGTAGCATAGCCCCTCAACCAACTACGCTACCGCATCTAACCCCTCTTGTCTGTGATTTCACGGAAATCTACTGTCATCCGAGATGTGACGCCGTATAGTCTGATAGAACGTTAACTAACGTTTCGGAGCCACTGCGGAGTTGAAGTTAATGAGAGAGCTGACTCGGAGGCAAAGCAAGCAATCAATCAAAGAAGGCAGAGATAGTCAACTGTTATTACCAATGGCAGATTTTAAAGCCCAGTGGAAAAAGAAAGGCAAAGAGGAGCTTCACGATTTCTGTCAAAAGACCAAAATCATCAGAGGAAGAAACTGCTTTCGAAGGTACAGGAATGGCTCCTCTCCGTGGTT
>NW_019725261.1:0-875 GCF_002891405.2 Cryptotermes secundus | reverse complement strand
ATGCCGTTGGTCGCCACTCTGCCGCATGCGGTGGGGTGAGGTAGGTATCCATTGCAGTAGTCAGCTGCTCTGGAATGGGGAGGAGGGCCTGCACAGTCAGCTGTTTGGGGGTTGGGTCGCTGACCTGCTAACATGGATAGAATGTTGGAAGATTCTTTTAACTCTCCACTGTCATTATTGCAAGCGCCTTGCGATGCTGCCCTAGTGGCAAATGTCCACTCTCTTGTTGTTCTGTTACGGACATACGTGAATTTTCCTGCGTTGAAGTCGATGATAACTCCATGCTCCTTCAGGAATTGACAACCGAAAATGGCGTCATTATTCAACTGGGGTGAAACTAAAAAGATGGTCTCGAACACATCTTGGCCTATCGAAAATTCGACTAGGGCCTGCCGACGTATCCGTTTGCTTCGCCTTCCGAACGCTGTTACTAGAACCACTCCTTCAACTGGTAGGGTAGGAACTTTTACACCTGTTTCAGTTAGCTCCTCATAAATTCGTTCTGATAGGAGATTAACCTCACTGCCAGAATCTAGAATGGCTGTGAATTTAATTTTGTTCAACACTTGAACTTCGACCTGAGGACTGTTTTCTAAATTTGCCTCATTAATGAACAGTACTACTCCACCCGTAGTCACCTGCTCTAAGTAGCTATCTTGAGTTTCCGAGTCAGACTCGCCTTCACAACTGGGTTCGCCTGCCATTTGGGATGCCTTGAGCGGACCTAGAAATACGTGGGATCTCACAACGGGAGCCATTCGGTCCTCAATAACTCCAGTTATCGGTTTCCCGAATGGTTATAGCTGTGATTGTTTTGCTCTTGTCGTCCTTGGTACGGGGTTGCATTGGGGTTAAGAGGGCCGGAGCTTCCCTCT
>NW_019725260.1:350-528 GCF_002891405.2 Cryptotermes secundus | reverse complement strand
CTTTCCCATTCAAGTAGCTCCTCAATTATCCTGACGAGGCTGAGTAAACCCCGTTCCAGACTCATTATTTCTCAGAAATCTGGTAGCCCCGGGAATCGAACTCGGGACCTCTGGTGCTCTAAGTGGAAACTCTGACCACTAGACCAAAGAGGCGGTCTCCACACACGAAAATGTGCAA
>NW_019725260.1:0-256 GCF_002891405.2 Cryptotermes secundus | reverse complement strand
AGACTTGCGAAAAGCGTTTCACAGTTATTACAGTAATCTGTCAACACCTGGACAGGCAAATAGGTTAAGAATGTTGATGATCAGCAAGTATGTGTAACCGCAGTAGCAAGAAGCTTGCCTCACTAGGCCACTGGAGTATCGTAATATTACCGCATACACAGCGATGAGACGCCAGGGGTCCGTCCACCCACAATAATAACCAATTAGAATATTACTATGATGATTGAGGACACTGAGGAGGAGTTACCTACCCTCT
>NW_019725259.1:0-788 GCF_002891405.2 Cryptotermes secundus | reverse complement strand
GCCAAGTCAGGTCACGTCACGTCAAATTACGTCAAGTCACGCAAATTCACGTCAAGTCACGCCAAGTCACGTCAAGTCACAAGTCAGTCAAGTCACGCCAAGCCACGCCAAGTAAGTCAAGTCACGCCAAGTCACGTCACGTTACGTCACTTCACGGCACCGCGTCACCTCAACTCACCTCACCTAACAGCAGGAAGTGGTACTCCCCAGTTACTGATTGATGCGCACAAGTCTACTGCGCAAAGCTAACCTAACCTAACCCAACGTAACCTAACCTACCCTACCTTCGCCTCGCCACGTCTCGCTTCGCCTCACGTCAAATTACGTCGAGTCACGTCACGTCAAATTACGTCAAGTCACATCACGTCACTTCAAATTACGTCAAGTCAGTCAAGTCACGCCAAGTCACGTCACGTTACGTCACTTCACGGCACCGCGTCACCTCAACTCACCTCACCTAACAGCAGGAAGTGGTACTCCCCAGTTACTGATTGATGCGCACAAGTCTACTGCGCAAAGCTAACCTAACCTAACCCAACGTAACCTAACCTACCCTACCTTCGCCTCGCCACGTCTCGCTTCGCCTCACGTCAAATTACGTCGAGTCACGTCACGTCAAATTACGTCAAGTCACATCACGTCACTTCAAATTACGTCAAGTCAGTCAAGTCACGCCAAGTCACGTCAAGTCACAAGTCAGTCAAGTCACGCCAAATCACGTCAAATCACGTCACCTCACCTCACCTAATTTAAGAGCAGGTATTGGTAACCCTCATTTACGGATTGAT
>NW_019725258.1:324-519 GCF_002891405.2 Cryptotermes secundus | reverse complement strand
GGCCGAAGAAGAAGCATTTAAGGGAAGCCGTGGGTGGTGGCTATGTGCGCTACAAATTTATTTAATGATAAAGTTGTATCGTATTTTCACCAAATTTTGAAGCATTGGCAAAAACAAATGTCTCTACACAACTTTCTAGTAAAAAAGAATTAGATATGTATCATAAATAATAAACTAATTATTTCGTTTTTTTTT
>NW_019725258.1:0-196 GCF_002891405.2 Cryptotermes secundus | reverse complement strand
TTTTTTTGGCATGGAATGCATTATCGTATTTTACATTAATTTATATGGGAAAAATTGTTTCGCATTACAAGTAAGATTCTGGAACGAATTATGCTCATTAAGCGAGGTTCCACTGTACTTCCAAGTGTTATTAAATAACTTACAGGGAAATGAATAGAAACTTGTGTGGTATAATATTTTAATTACATAGTTATAT
>NW_019725257.1:0-410 GCF_002891405.2 Cryptotermes secundus | reverse complement strand
CCCACGCAGGAAATTGGAGACGAGGTTAGGGGTATAACCGGAGAAGAACTGAGAATTGAGGGTTCCACGGAATTATAATTTTTGATAGGAGACAGAGGCTACGCCCACGAGTTTGTAGTAGCACCCTTCCCGATTAGGAAGGGCGGGATTATAAGACTTGATTTGCTGAGAGTGTTGAGAGCCAACATTGACGTAGCCGCCAGGGAAATAACCCTGGACGGCCAGAAAATTAGACTGGCAAATCACCCGTTAGGTGGCAAAAAGAACAGAAGGCAGTTGACGGTATGTCGGACGGAGCTGCAACCTCCGACAAATACAGAGGAAAGGATACAGATCTCTCCAAGGCCGACCACAGAGCCGAGAATACCGGCAGTGGAAGCGATAAAGGAGGCCGCAGCCAAACCCACCAG
>NW_019725256.1:329-413 GCF_002891405.2 Cryptotermes secundus | reverse complement strand
TATCCCTGATTTACAACAAAATTTACAGTTCACTGTTACACACGCATTAATATTCTCTTCAGTAGTCGTATCCTGGTAACGGAA
>NW_019725256.1:0-224 GCF_002891405.2 Cryptotermes secundus | reverse complement strand
ACATTGCGACTGACGGTCGGTCAGTCAGTCAGTAAATCTTGGTGTCGAGCCCCAGAATATTAATTATTACCGTTTGACAGATACGGTCTTATTTTTGTGGGCCGCCCTCTCTGACGAGAGGACGAGTCTGTCTTTTGCATATGCTGCTGGCCCTTGCCAGCGCGGTTTTTCTAGGGTCAAAGTCTCTTGGGACTCGCGACCATATTTTACTGTCTCAGATTTGA
>NW_019725255.1:0-475 GCF_002891405.2 Cryptotermes secundus | reverse complement strand
CGAGTCAATATTAATAAAGATTTTAAACATAACTGGCAAAATCGATAAGGGGATNGAATATCGGGTGCCGATTGACGACAGAGCAATGAACAATTGGAAATCTGGAGTTTGAATGTTAATATTGAGTGCAGTGTGACAGCTACCTGCAGTAAAATACACCTGATGATGGCCGGTTGCAGCCGAAACATGTAGTGTGAAAGAAGGGGACAAGAACTACAATAAAGTGTTGCATTTACGACGGAGTTTATATTATACATATAGAAGTGTGGAATGTAACAGGATGCTTAAATATAATATACGTTACAATATATTGAGGCACGATATGATGCCCTGTCAGTTCATCTCTCGTCACAGCAAGAGGCAGTTGTGTGCAAACAATATAAGCAGAACTTACGGCCTCTTTTGTGAACTGCCGTTAAATGCAAGTGGTGGAAATCTAAAATGTGGCAGTTTGAACAACGGACAAACATCAAGT
>NW_019725254.1:0-242 GCF_002891405.2 Cryptotermes secundus | reverse complement strand
CCAAGCTAGGCACTCAAATCTAGCAAGTTGCAAAGCAAAGCTGGCAAGCTGTCATCGAAAAGCTAGTAAGGTATCAACTCAAAGCTAGCAAGCTAGTAACGCAAAGCTAGCAAGCTAGCATCGAAAAGCTAGCAAGGTAGCAACGCCAAGATATCAAGTTAGCAAAGCAAAGGTAGCAAGCTAGCAACGTAAACTAGGCATGCTAGAAACGCAATGTTCGCCAGCTAGTAAAGCAAATCTGG
>NW_019725253.1:0-455 GCF_002891405.2 Cryptotermes secundus | reverse complement strand
GGGATTTAGAGGAAGCAGGCCAGTGATGTCGAGCTTCAGTAATATTTATCCCCGCAGCTACACCGGAATAATTATTCACACCTCTCCAGCCACACTGGTCTGGCGGTCCCCAAGTTGCCGACGAAGGTGATGACCCGTTGTCCGCGGAATCAGAATTCCAACTTTGCTCGCCCCTATCATAATCTGTGTCATTGAACAGCTCTTTCTCAATTTCAGGCATCAGAAGACCAACCTTCCACGCCACATTCAGAATCGGTTGAATAGCAGTCCAAATCTGTGTCTCATTTCAGCATTTTCCATACGACATCGTGGTGTATACGGATCTCTAGCAGTGCTAGCAGTGAATCTCTGTGCTTAGACCACGATAAGAAGTCATAAATCTTAACCTCGAGCACACACATACAAAAATATCATTCACGACTTCTCTGAACCCAGTATCTGCTTCATGATGTCAT
>NW_019725252.1:0-644 GCF_002891405.2 Cryptotermes secundus | reverse complement strand
TTCAATAGTTACGGAGTAACAATAGATTTTCGAAACGCATCAATGCGAATGCAGTGCTCTGCTCCCCTCCTGGGTGACCTTGCATTTCAGTCAGCTGTGTCAGCAGATAAACTGACCTGCTGGAATGTTGCGCAATCCTAGGCAAAGCAATCCAGCAGTGAACAGGACGTTCTGTTGGCGACTTTGTGAAGTTAAGATGCCATACACATTTTCCACAGTGGAATACGCTGATAAGGTGTTTGTTTTGGTTGTATGTAATGGAAATGTTAGAGCCGCTGCTGCCGAATATTACCGGCATTATCCTATTCGCAGGATTCCAAATCCTAAATCCATTAGCAGTACATTCAACACATTAAGACAAACTGGTTCTCTCCCCAGTGTTCATATACAATACAAACGAAATCCTCAACATGAATTGTGTGAAGAAGAAACCATTCTCGATTCTGTAGAGTGCAGTCCGCGTGCCAATGCAAGATGTCTAGCTCGGTGTTTCTCAGTCCATGGAATGGAGGACTCTTCATGAGAGCGGGTTGCATCCTTATCATTTACAGCAAGTACAACACCTACAACCAGGGGACCGTGCTCTTCGTCTGCAGTTTTGCAACTGGTTAAATGGAAATTGGCAGTTGTACTGCTGGATAATG
>NW_019725251.1:0-423 GCF_002891405.2 Cryptotermes secundus | reverse complement strand
TCAGCACAAGTATATCCACAGCGTCCCGATCACTATGGACTCTGAACATCCTTCGTCACTGCCCTGTACTAATTAACATTTACACAGGGTATGGAAAGGTTTCCTGTTAAGGAAGGTTGTGGTTTCCCTTTCCGGGATGCCCTTATTTGCCCTCAGTGCAGACCGCATAGAAAACTCTGCTTCCAACAGTTTCTCCATTGTTGCATGTTTACACATCCTTTGCCTAGCAGTGGCTGTTTCTCTGGCTCCCTTATTCTGGCTGTGAGGCCTCATGTTATGATATATTTGAAGATGGAGATGCATGACATGTCTTATATCATGTATAATGATCCATGGACACGAAATAAATGAAACGAAATGGTGGAGGCATTGGACTTCTATGAATGTTGTATAAATAAGACTGAAATAATTAATAAATTAGTG
>NW_019725250.1:0-1017 GCF_002891405.2 Cryptotermes secundus | reverse complement strand
TTTTGTTTGTTATCTTTAAACAAGTTACATTAATGGATACATGATCATTTCTGGTTGCGTTCCTTATGACTTTCCAAGCTGCCCTAGCCTGATTATTGGATGTTGCTACGATTTTATTAAAATACAACTTTTTTGCCCTTAAAATATCCCTATTTAACATGTTACAATACTCTTTGTGGTGTGCTTTTAAACTGGGATTATTATTTCGAGTTTTTATGTAACACATGATTCTTTGATTCCTGACATGACCCATAAGTGATTAATATATGTAGTTCGTGATTTCAAAATCTGACAACACAAGATAAATATCCAAAGATAGGTATTTAAAAATTATTAAATACTGTATCATCACTGTCAATGAAGATATCATCCCATAGCTCATAATTACTAAGCCTTCAAAATAAACCTCACAGTTCAACTGACTCCTGCAGCGGATGTACGTATAACTTTCCAGCTATTTAGATATCAATTGCATGAACAGGGGAGCCCAAATGAAGCATCTGAAGTGACACATACCTCAGGGGATGAACAGGCTGCGTGTGCTCTACACTCACTCACCAGCACTGCTACAGGACAGTGCGAGATCTCGGGTCCTCACGGCAGCAGCCAGGAAGAGAACTGTCAGCAGGGGTGTGAAACCATGCAGTTTGTTACAAGTTTACTAACATTTCAGAGGACTCTCCTTACTCTCTGAACCTGAAGATGGCAGTAACATGTTCCCCTGAAACGTCAGTGTTCTATCAAACTACAAGGTGTCATATCCCAGAATGTGCAGGACTTTCAACAGAGAGAAACAATTACAGTTCCTTCTAACAGTATTTCCAGTCACTGTGAAAAGTACAAGAGAATGACATTAAAATCATAAATGCCTTGTAACTGCACTTACAGTGAGCATGGAAATTCAAGTCAGCTCGTGTTTCTGAATATCCAACCACACCACACACACAGACTCTTAGCTTCTAGGAAAGAGGAAACTTCCTTAGAGAATGCAAAGTTGTTGACATCCTCTGTCACTTG
>NW_019725249.1:0-386 GCF_002891405.2 Cryptotermes secundus | reverse complement strand
GCGGAGTGGGCAAGAAGGGGCACGAATATTTGTCAGGGAGTAGTATCAACAATTGAAAGAACAGAGATTAACGGTGGCAGCTTGTATGACAGAATGAAACTCCGATATAGGAGAATCCTAGCTAAGGGGAAGCTAGGATGATTGCGTTAACGCCTTACAGCATAACCAGTGGAGGCGAGGAGGGGTACCTGCGCAACCCCGACGGCACGACGTTACCAGTAGTACCAGTTTACGACCTAACCAGTGGAGGCGAGGAGGGATAACTCCACGCCCCCCTACTTGCAGTGTTACGGTGGTAGCAGAGGAGGCTGACTCCTCGCACCCCTGCTCCACGGCATTACAATCTACAATCACAACCTTACATTAGCATAAATTACCGAACTTGG
>NW_019725248.1:0-1171 GCF_002891405.2 Cryptotermes secundus | reverse complement strand
TCCATCCTCTGGTACAAAAACCAAAACGTTTCGGTGACTGGATCTCTCTGAATTCTCAGGTGGCTGGGGGAAGATAGATCTACTCAGTTGGGCCCATTGGAAAAAGCTAGTCTCAATCACTGGACAAACCCAGTCACTAGAGAACAGCCTATAAACACTTTACAACAGGTTCCATCATTGAGAGATAAGAATAAAATTACAATAAAAAAGAAGCTAAAACTTTTGTGCCAAGCAAGCACGTGTCAAAAATGTGATAAAACAGTGGTATAGATTAAGTTCCAGGAATGAAGTTAAAAACTAGGGAGAGATTATAGAGGATGTATAGGTAATTATGCAGATAAAGAATCATGCCACCAGGGCGACTTCTCAAAATAAAACTAAAGTCCAGAGCAAAACTAGCACATGTAATGGAAGACACTGATTTTCATAAAATTTTCATTTTCATTTGTTGACCTCTTCATTGATGAGGGGGAACCATAAGGGAGAAATATGCAAACTGGGCTGGCTGATCGGATTAGTTGAACATGCCATGTGAGCTGATTCCTTATACTTTCTGTTACTTTCAATCTCCAAGACCCTAGCTTCGTCCCAGCCTACCTTATGGCCCTCTTATGCATGCTGAGCCAACATGGATTCCTTTAGAAGACCTTGCTTGAGATTATGCCTGTGTTTGCGGATTTGCCCGGCCAGCTGTCTGCCTGTTTCACCAATGTAGCATATCTGTCACATTCACAGGGAATACTATAAACACAATGTGTGTTTATGATCTTTGCTCATGAGAACGAGAACAAAAAAAGGGATCCTCAACAGACAGCACTGTGCTCTTGACATGCAGGCTCTCTCATCAGAAGCATGATATCATGAGCATGAATTATGTCGTAGCAAATTCATTGTACTCTGTTCAGTGACGGATTATTACATGCTTTAAGCCTAGCTGTTTTGAACTTAATGGCAAAAGTGAATGTTTTCATCTCTGTGAAGGATATACCAAACATATACTAAAGGTCTGTTGTTTGTGCATCCTTTAGGAAACCATTTTTCACACTGTTTTAAGGTGTCCACTGCATAACCAACCCATGGTGCACAATCAATCTTGTATCTGGTAGATGGCCAAGAAATTATCTGCCTTTTGTGGATCTCTAAGGTTTGTTACAGTGTTCAAAAGAGCCTG
>NW_019725247.1:0-476 GCF_002891405.2 Cryptotermes secundus | reverse complement strand
GAAACCCGGCGAGAATCCAGGCGAGCATCCCGGCGAGAATCCCGGCGAGCATCCCGGTGAAAATCCCGGCGAAAACCCCTCAGAGAAACCCACTGAGAAACCCAGCGAGGAACCCAGCGAGAAACCCAGCGAGAAACCCGGCGAGAATCCAGGCGAGCATCCCGGCGAGAATCCCGGTGAAAACCCCTCAGAGAAACCCACCGAGAAACCCAGCGAGGAANCCACCGAGAAACCCAGCGAGGAACCCACCGAGAAACCCGGCGAGAATCCAGGCGAGCATCCCGGCGAGAATCCCGGTGAAAACCCCTCAGAGAAACCCACCGAGAAACCCAGCGAGGAACCCAGCGAGAAACCTGGCGAACATCCCGGCGAGCATCCCGGCGAGGATTCCGGCGAGAAACCTTATGAATAACCCACCACTTATTAACAAGCACTGACGTCCCTCCGGAAGTCCAACAGACTGGAGACCATATGCT
>NW_019725246.1:0-424 GCF_002891405.2 Cryptotermes secundus | reverse complement strand
TATGGTGTCACAGTATGGTGGCCCAGAGTTAAATTCAAGACAAGAAAGACGNACGGAACTTGGCAAATTGCAAAGGTTGGCTTGCTTAGGTATGACAGGAGCATTTCGTCTCCAACAGCTGCACTGGAGATACTCCTTGGACTCCCCCCACTGCATATGCAGTTGGATGCAGAGGCCAGGGCAGGAATTTACCGTCTCCAGTGCTGTGGACAATGGCAACCTAGATCTGATGGTTTCGGCCATGCAGACATGACTCAGGACACGAAAAAAGAACCCAAATTACAAATGGGCTCTGACAAAATGATACTGAGACATGTATATGAAAAACCCTTCACAGTCAGATTTCCTGAAAGGGGTGAATGGGAAGATGGGTTTCAGTCTGACAGAAAAGGGGGACTGATCTGGTATACAGATGGTTCCAAGA
>NW_019725245.1:0-436 GCF_002891405.2 Cryptotermes secundus | reverse complement strand
GCTCCCTTTGCAGGAACTACATTCAGCAAATTTATTGCTTTGGCCAATGAGCGTAGCGTTCAAATGGGGCAGAACTGCTGCTGCTTCTTGGTGCTTGTGTGGCACTTCTCGTGGCACTCCACTATGGCTGCACCAATATTCCGGGTCACTGCCTCAAATTAATTGGGTCCTTCATAATTTATGCTCAGTGGCAGATAAATTAAGGATGGTCAAACCATGGCAGGTGATGAGAGGGACATGCAGCACGCACGGGAAGAAAAATGTTTCTAATTGTAAAAAGGTCAGCCTTACGCGCCGGCTGCCCTTTACCCACAGGAAGATTCCTGGTACTGATTTCTGTTAGAGGCTGAGTAGACCCCAGGGCCACAGTGCGACTGGAAGGACTAAGCCCATTGAAAAATCCAGTGACCCCATCGGGAATCGAACCCGCGACCTT
>NW_019725244.1:0-218 GCF_002891405.2 Cryptotermes secundus | reverse complement strand
AGTACCACAAGGGAGTGTGCTTGGGCCTTTGTTATATCTAATATATACTGCAGATCTGCCAACAACCAATAACACCACAATAGCAACCTCTGCAGACGATACTGCTCTCCTAGCAACAGACCGTGACCCGATACTGGCATCGCAATTTCTTCAAAACCTTCTGGACCTGCTAAAAGAATGGTTCAAAAAATGGAAAATCAGGATAAACCAAACAAAAT
>NW_019725243.1:0-548 GCF_002891405.2 Cryptotermes secundus | reverse complement strand
GGACATCTCAAACGACCCATCTCTAATTCTCTAACTAGCAACCAATATCTGCGGACTACTTCAGAGCACAGCTGTGATAGAACTGAAACAATTGTAAAACGCGGGATCTCTACTCTACAAACGGAAGACGTGACACTATACCGAATTATTTTTGAAATATTTATAATGTTAAATGAAGTCCAACAATCGGTGGGTGCATCGTTACAGGAAGAAAGTCATAAAGTTGAAGAAGCTCTAACTTCTAACAAACAGGGGCAAATACCAAAACAGCGTTATAAAAGACAGGAATCTGTCTAATCCCTGCAGTTTTAGGGAAAAGCACGTACACAGAACATGCGGCAAGCATACCAAAGAAGCTGCGTAGATGGGAGAAAAATAAAAATAATTCAGTAATGATATAAAAACAACTGTGAGTAAATAATTTACGTTTAATTTCTTAGAATACAACATTACTGTACATAAAAAAATCATAGCATGTAATAAAGAATAAAGAAGGATCATCATATTTAATCAGTGCAGTGGCTGAGAATAAAATGCAAGCATATGAA
>NW_019725242.1:0-492 GCF_002891405.2 Cryptotermes secundus | reverse complement strand
TCCAATTCTTTACAGTGTTCCCAGTGCTTCAGCCAAGTGCAAAACAATTTTGAAAATCCTGAACAGGAATGTCTGTCAGATTTTTTTTTCACAGATGTTTTAATGTCCTCAGCATTCAGGAAACGCTTCCTTTCAGCACTCTCTTGAGTTTTTGAAACAGCCAGAAGTCTACTGGAGCCAAAGTCAGGAGAGTCTGGTGGATGATCCATGGTAGAGATGCCTTTTCCTACTAAAACTCCCTGTGGGATTGTCGATGTTCTAAAAGACAACCACGTAAAACTGTAACAATTGTATATACAGTAGAACTTGGTTATAACGTCATCAAAGGGACCTAAAAATAGTGTCGTTATAAACGAATGTTGTTGTAACCGAAATGAGCACTTCCACAGTAGCCTTATGTTAGTCATGTAAAAATCTACCACAAACCGAGTTAAAATGTTGTATTTCTTAGTGAAATACGTAGTTAAGTACAGACTAATGTAACATTAACGT
>NW_019725241.1:0-708 GCF_002891405.2 Cryptotermes secundus | reverse complement strand
AAGATCGAGGAGATAAAGCTGAAATTGGCTAGGCAACCGAACCTGGGTCAGAAATATTCACTTCAAGGGGATATCCTCTATTGTAAAGACAATAAATTCCACCCCTATTGGAAGCCGTATCTTCCCGCCGGACTAGAAGATAAGGTTATAAACTTCGTGCATACGCTATCAGGACACCAAGGGACTGATAAATGTAAAGCCCAGATAGAACACTCTTTCTACGTCAGAAATCTCGGTAGAAAGGTGAGAAAGTTTGTCTCGCGTTGTGACATATGCCAACGTGTGAAGCACCCAAATCGCAGTTATGAAATAGAAACCAGGGCCCACTTGCCTTCACAGCCGGATGAATTACTGTCTATAGATTTGTACGGCCCTTTGCCTACAGGACGTGGAGGTGTGAAGTATATTTTTGTATGCCTCGACGTATTTACAAAACATGTGAAGCTTTATGCACTTCGCGCCGCCACCACTAAGTCTTGTCTTAATAGGCTTGTAGACCATTACTTCCGCGATGTAATCCACCCCAAGAGTATCATTAATGACCATGGTAGTCAGTTTTCAAGCCCGCTGTGGGAGAAAACACTTTCAAATCTGGGCGTTTCGGTAAAATTTTCGCCGATACGTCATCCTCAGAGCAATCCGAGCGAGAGACAGATGCAAGAGATTTCAAAATTCTGCAGAATTTACTGCAACATCACTCAGAAGAAA
>NW_019725240.1:0-563 GCF_002891405.2 Cryptotermes secundus | reverse complement strand
GTCCGCTTACAATTAGTATCAGGTTTGTTCATGGGTTTAGGCTTTTTTGCATGAAAACGTCCAGTTTCTTTTTTTCATTTACTCTGTGCATATCAACGAAATATTCAAGCTATGGATTATATAGGAGAGAAAGAGTGTTTGAAATTAAACACAGATCGTTTCAGAACGAAATTGGTCCATTTAGAACCGAAGAACTGTCCAGCTTTGGACGTTTAAAGTTTTTGTATTCCTTTTGGCTTCCATTTTCCAAATACATTTTATGTTCCCCACTGCTGTCATCATTCTTGTTTCATTCACGCCAGAAAATATTTGGGCACCGAGTATTCTAATCCTGTGGCCGCGCCATAGCTCAAGCGGTTAGTCGCTGGCTTCCCACCGCGGCGGCCCGGGTTCGAGCCCGGATCTGTTCAAGAGGAATCTGTGGTGAACAAATTGGCGCTGGGCGGGTTTTCTCCGACTACTTCGGTTTCCCCTGCCAATCTTCATTCCATCACCCGGGGGAGGTACAACAGGCCAAGCAGTGACCGCCGTGCCGAGTGGACCCAGCTGGACTCCACCCCCCA
>NW_019725239.1:288-446 GCF_002891405.2 Cryptotermes secundus | reverse complement strand
GATTGAATGTGAGACGAATGAGTGGGATACAACTGGATCTTCTGGTGGAAGGAAAGGAAAGGAAAGGAAACCGCTCGAAACAAGTTGGTCTTAAGAAGGGAGCGGTTGTAACAGCTGGAGAACAGATGCTGCAAGAACAGCCTCCAAAGCAAAGGAAC
>NW_019725239.1:0-177 GCF_002891405.2 Cryptotermes secundus | reverse complement strand
GGAGCCGAAGTTAGGCGAGTCCCAGCGTCCTGCTAGCTATGCAACGCGAGTCAACAGCGGTGATGTAAGACGGCGTGAGGTAACAGCGTTGCTAGGCTATACACAGACATTGTTACATGGCACGTAACGGCGCTGTTGACGCGGGCAACAGGTAACAGCAAACGGAATATAAGCCGG
>NW_019725238.1:0-462 GCF_002891405.2 Cryptotermes secundus | reverse complement strand
AAATGTTTTTGGTTGCTTTTCTATAGAGAAGCAATGCTTCCACCAAATCCATGTACCCTACGCCCCTGAAGAATATAAACCTCAAGAATAAGAAATATATGGAAAGACCAACAAGAGCAAGGAATGAGGCATATAAAGAAGCAAGAAGGAAAGCAGACAAGATTTGCAGGAAAAAGAAACAGGCCTTTCTAAATGAGCAATTACTGCAACTGGAAGAAGACACATCNAAAAAAAAAATGCCTTCGGTCGAATCAAATATATGAAACAAGGTTTCAAACCAAAACCAGAATTTATCCGAGACAAAAGAGGGATTCTAATAAATAATAAAACAGAGATTATGAATACGTGGAAAGAATATTTTGAACAATTATGATTGCTAGGTTTGCGTTGCTTGATTGCTAGATTTTTCAATGCTAGCATGCTAGCTTTGCGTTGCTTGATTTGCGTTTATTGCTTGCTAGC
>NW_019725237.1:296-433 GCF_002891405.2 Cryptotermes secundus | reverse complement strand
TGAAACAATTAATAAAAAATTTAACAATAATTTTAGGAAATCCTTAAAATTTCTGATAATTTCTATATTTTTAAATGAATATTAATAAAGTTTCCAGTGATTATAAGTTATTTAAATGAATTTAAACAAATTATGGA
>NW_019725237.1:0-172 GCF_002891405.2 Cryptotermes secundus | reverse complement strand
AGATTTCACGTAATACGAGGAAATACAGACAATATATCAAAGATTTCTTTTTATTCAATGGATTATTCTCCAAATTATTGATGATTTCTGCATTATAATTTGGAAGTTTAAGACAATTCTGTTTGATGGCAAGTTAAATTTAAAAAATAAAATCCATATTTTGAATGATTTC
>NW_019725236.1:0-506 GCF_002891405.2 Cryptotermes secundus | reverse complement strand
ATCATACTTTTGCACTGCTCCAGTTCCTTACTGGCAGTCTCTCCCAAATTTCTGCAAGAACCACTTGGTGGTCACTATCACAGTCCACTACCCTGAAAGACTGAATATCTAGTACACTCAAATGCCATCTTCAATCTATGAAAATACAGTTGAAGTGACTGTGTATCTTTCCAACAGGTGATGTCCAAATAAATTTATGAAAGGGTATATTTAATAACCCCCTCATTGGTGTCTCCACCTTATCGTGGTGAGGGGCTTGAGTATGCCAAGGACCCTGAGAGCTATACCAGTGGTAGCGTAGCTACTGGCAGGGCCTCCCATGCTGGACAGGTCAAAGGGTAGGCATCACACAAAGAGAGACACCAAAAACTGATGCCGGAAGCAGCGTCATCAGTAGCGACTTGAAGCACAGAGCAAATGATGCTCGAGATCGTTCCAGTTCGTATAGCAACAGGCGTGAGCAGAGTGGTTTGAATGGCTGCTGTACTACGATGTGGAAAGCAAAT
>NW_019725235.1:0-459 GCF_002891405.2 Cryptotermes secundus | reverse complement strand
CCAGACCCGGGATCGAACCAGGGCAGCCGCGGTGGGAAGCCAGCGGCTAACCGCTTGAGATATGGCGCAGCCCTTTCTACAGAGTAAATTTTGAGATCTCATACAACAAGATGCTGACCTCCTGAATTTATTTGGGCATTAGATTGACCAGCCGGTCACGGTAGCCGAGCGGTCTAAGGCATGAACTGTCTTCGCTCGCTAGGAAGTCGGCATCGTGGGTTGGAATCCCACTCAGGACATCGATGATTGGTGTTTGTATGTTTTTCTGTGTTTGTATACATGTGGAGGCATTACGACGAGCTGATTACCCGCCCAAAGAGTCATACCGTATGTCTAAGATCTAGTAAACCGAAGTGAAAAGGAGAGTTTCATGGAGATAGGCCAAGGCCAAAATTGGGGGGCTGTAGAGCCAAAGGAAAGAAATAGATTGACTATGGTTAACATTTTTCCTATTTTAGC
>NW_019725234.1:0-1070 GCF_002891405.2 Cryptotermes secundus | reverse complement strand
TAAGGGACCTATATTGATACCTGCCATACACTGTGTTCTATAATTCCCAAATTTTGGAACGCATTTGCACTGCAATTTTTTATTTTTATCTCCACTTTTAGGCACCTGTCTTGAAATGGGACTTTATCCAGTTATTCCATAGAAATTAATTTCAATAATAAGATATTGTCACGTGTTGGGTAAGTCACGTGACAAATAACTTTACGCCGTATTGAATATAGCGAATTTATTGCGCACTCGCTCTCACACTCACACAAATACAATTACTGCCATCTGCAAGTATCACAATTACATCCACTGCTCTCGGCGACTGCTAGACTTCTGCTGCAAGAGGCGACTTCACGATCCGCACTGTGTCACTCCTGATCACACTCTCTCTTCATATACTGTTCAGCAGGCATTTTATACCGTTCCCTGTTGCCTGTGTCAACAGCGGTGTCCCGTGTTACGTCACAGTTGGAAGTGCTGATACGTCACTGAGGGGGAGGGAGGCCGAGTGTCAACTGGCCTGTTACCGCAGCAGCGGCAGCGCTGGTGGGGGAGCGGGAGTCCTGCATAGCGCAAATACGTTACAATATTATGATTAACACAAGAAAGAACTTTTGATTACTTACTTACTTACTTACTTACTTACTTACTTACTTAATCATGGAGCTGACCCCTTCTGGAGGAGCCGCTAATTCTACAGCTACAGAATTTCCCAGCATTTTATGGAACCTGAAGCTTTATCACCGTGTTCAGAAGAGCCTTCCACTGGTCCATATCCTGAGCCAGATCTATCCAATCCATACCATCCCATCCTATCTCTCCAAGATCCAATTAATATTGTCCACCCACCTACGCCTTGGTCTTCCCTGTGGTCTCTTTGCTTCTGGCTTTCACATCAATATCCTATACATATTCCTTGTGTCCACCATTCGTGCTACATGACATACCCACTTCATCCTCTTTAACTTGATCATTCTAGTTATAACAGGAGATGAGCACAAGTTATGAAGCTTCTCATTGTGCAGTTTTCCCCGACCTCCCCTCACTACATTTCTCTTCGGTCCAAATATTCTCCTGAATAC
>NW_019725233.1:0-1475 GCF_002891405.2 Cryptotermes secundus | reverse complement strand
TAATTTTGAACAAAATAAACATAATTTATGAAAATTTTTCAGAAAAAATTTTGACAATTTCACGTCAATATAAGGATTTGCACAAAATACGTGGAAGATTTCATCTTCTTAAATGGAATAGTCTGGAATTTTTTGATGATTTCTACATTATATTAGGGAAATTTATGTTAATTTTGATAGAAATCTATCCAATTTTTTGAGGATAAATTATTATTACTTATATTTCATAAAATTTTGATTGGTTTCATGATAATATAAGGAATTATAAAGAAATTTTGATCCCCTTCAACTTAATTTGTGTAATTTTAAACAAACATTCTTTAACGATTTCTATTAAATAAAAATAATCAATAATTTTGGAAAATTTTGACTATAAATTCAGGAATTCTTACAAATACTTTGTCGATTTACATTTCATTTTTGGATATTTAAAGCAATTTTCAACGTCTCGAATGTAACTTAAAAAAAATTTTTATTGAATTTTTAAAGAATTCAACGAAATCAATATAATTAAACTTAAATTCTCTGATTTTTCAAGTTAAAATAAAGAATTTTAAACAAATTTTAAAATGTTTCAATCAAAAAGGAATTCCTTTAAATTTCTGTTAACTACTATATTATCTAATATACTTTAATAAATTTTTCAGTAATTCTACTAAGTTAATCGAATTAAAACAATTTTTGAACGAAATAAACCAAATTTATGAATTTTTCGGAAAACTCGTTGAAGATTTCACGTAAATATGAGGATTTACACACAATGTGTGAAATATTTCTTCTCATTAATTAGAATACTGTCCAAATTATGGACGATTTCTAGTTTATATTAGGGAATTTGAAGTTATTTCAATAAATGATATGTTAAATTTAACGAATATCAACAAGAATTTGAATAATTTCAATGTAATTTATGAAAATTTGACAGCAATTTTTTAATATTTCAAGTAAATATAGAGAATTCCAACAAATTTATAGTGATTCCATATTAATTATTGGAATTTTTACAATATTTTGACGATATTTATTTAATTAATTTTAATGAAAATTTAGTTATATCGTGTAATTTTAAGGAATTCTAAACCAATTTTGATCTTCATCAAAATATTTATATAATTTTGAATCAGTATTCTTTCTCGATTTCAATTAATATAAATAATGTCAATTATTTTGTCAAAAGTTTTCACTCTACGTTTAGGAACTCTAACAGTTTCTGTGAAGATTTACCCAATATTTCAGGTAATTTAAAGAAATTTTCAACGATTCGAAGTTAATTTAGGAAATTTTTATTGAATTTTGAATATTTTCAACAAGATCTATAAATTTTATCAAAATTCTTGACTTCTTCAAGGTATTTTCTTAAAATACATAAAATGGTCCACACTAATTAAGGAATCCCTTTAAATTTCTGATAATTACTATAATAATTTATGATTTTTAATAATATTTTCATCCAATCAAATATATTTAAAAATTTT
>NW_019725232.1:350-521 GCF_002891405.2 Cryptotermes secundus | reverse complement strand
GCCATCGGTGGTCCGTGGGCTGTCGCTCTCTTTCCCTGGGTTGTAATCCTCGGCTATCCCTGGGCCGTCACCTTCGCCATTGGATGGTCCATCTCCGACGACTGTCTCTGGGCTGTACTCGTTGGCTGTCGCTGGACTGTCGTTCTCGGCGGTCATTGGGCTTTCCCCTTC
>NW_019725232.1:0-300 GCF_002891405.2 Cryptotermes secundus | reverse complement strand
TGGTACTCGCCGCTTGCTGCGCTTTCACCGTGGAGAGTCGTTGAGTTATCACCCTCGACGTTGTGAGTGCTGTCGCCTTCGCCATGGCTGGTCATTGGGCTTTCGGTGTCGTTTTTGCCTGGGCTGTGGTCCTCGGCTATCCCTGGGCCGTCACCCTCGCCATTGGATGGTCTTTCTCCGGCGAATGCCTCTGGGTTGTCGTCGACGGCTGTCGCTGGACTGTCGTTGTCGTTGCGTTCACTGTACTGTTACCCTCGACCTTGGCCATGATATCTCCTTCGACGGTTGCTGCTCTGTCCC
>NW_019725231.1:0-425 GCF_002891405.2 Cryptotermes secundus | reverse complement strand
AGCAACGTAAAGTTATGAAGTTAGCAACGCAAAGCTAGCCATCTAACAACGCAAAGCTAGCAAGCTGGTTAAGCAAAGCTAAGAAGCTAGAAACGAAAAGCTAGCAAGTTAGCAACTGATATGTATCAAACGTGAAACGAAAGCCTATCAAGCTAACGCAATGCTAGCAAACTAGCAACGCAAAGCTACCAAGCTAGCAACGCATATCTAGCAAGTTAGCAACGCAATTATAACAAGATAGCAACGCAAACTTAGAAAGCTAGCTACAAAATTTAGCAAGCTGGCAACGCAAGATAGCATGCAAGCTAAGCAAATCTGGCAAGCTAGATTGGTAATCTAGCAAGCTAGCAACGCAATGCTACCAAGCTAGCAAAGCTAAACTAACAAGCTTGCAACGCAAAGCTAGCAAGCTAGCAAAGCAAAGC
>NW_019725230.1:877-1015 GCF_002891405.2 Cryptotermes secundus | reverse complement strand
GCTAGCAACGAAAATCTAACAAGCTAGCACACTAGCAAGACAAAGCTTACAAGGTAGCAACGCAAAATAACAAGCTACCAACGCAAATATAGCAAGCTACGAAGCTAGAAACGCAAAGCTAGCAAGCTAGCAATGCAA
>NW_019725230.1:0-702 GCF_002891405.2 Cryptotermes secundus | reverse complement strand
CAAGCAAGAAACGCAAAGATAGCAAGCAGGAAACGCAAAGCTAGCAAGCAACAAAGGAACACAAATCAAGTAGCAAGCAAAGCAAAGCTACCAAGTTGGCAACGCAAATCTAGCCAGCTACGATGCTGGCAACGCAAAAGTAGCATTCTAGCAAAGCATTTTTTGCTTGCTAGCTTTGCGTTGCTAGCTTGCTAGATTTGCTTCGCTAGCTTGCTAGCTTTGCGTTGCTAGCTTGGTAGCCTGGCGTTTATAACTTGCTAGTTTGCGTTGCAAGTTTGATACGATTGCGTTCCTAACTTGCTAGCTTGGCGTTGCTAGCTTGCTACCTTTGCGTTGCTAGAGAGCAACTTTGCGTTGCTAGCTTGCTAGCTTCCCGTTGCTTGCTTGATAATTATGCGTTGCTAGCTTGCCAGATTTGCGTTGCTAGCTTGCAACCTATGCGTTCCTAGTTTACTATCTTTGCGTTGCTAGCTTGATAGCTTCCCGCTGCTAGCTTGCCAGGTATGCGTTGCTAGCTTGCCAGCTTTTCGTTGCTAACTTGCCAGCTTTGCGTTGCTAGCTTGCTAGCTTTGCGTAGCTAGCTGGACAGTTTGCGCTACTAGCTTGCCAGCTTTGGGTTGGTAGCTTGCTAAATTTGCTTGGTAAGCTTGCTACATTTGCGTTGTTAGCTTGCTTCCTTTGCGTTGCTAGCTTGCTAGCTTT
>NW_019725229.1:0-481 GCF_002891405.2 Cryptotermes secundus | reverse complement strand
AAGAACTACAATTAAATTGTTACACTTAAGACGGTGTTTGTCTCGGATATATTGTGTGAGTGTAACAGGATGCTCTAATATAATATATGATAAAGAAATATTAGACAATCCGACACTGACTTCCTAACTGATAATTCGTCACTGAAAACCACTCCTTGAATGCGTCACACGTCCTTGAAGGCTCTGGAAGCACTCCTCTGCGAATATTTCCTCATCAGTTCTCGAAAAAAGCTGGGCTATATTTGGCTGACTAGGTCATAAACAGTCATATCTAAACGTACACAGTACGTAAATAGCATCGAAACAAGTACCGTGATAAACGATTTCTTTGTTCAGAGCTAAGGACTGAACCACTGACATGACCTCACGTATGTTTGTTTTGGTTTCAAATCCAAGGTAAAACTGTCAGCACGCCCAAAGAGCGTAAGAGTGCTGCGTTATACAGGGTGTCCCAGGAGGAATGTGCCAAACTTCGGGAGGG
>NW_019725228.1:0-870 GCF_002891405.2 Cryptotermes secundus | reverse complement strand
TCCGGACGTCACCGTTTCTCGCTAATTGTACGGACCGCAATTCAGCATTTTCTATCCCTTACGATATCGAACGAACAGAATTTAATTTCGGATCCCGTTTGGGACCATAACTACCAGGCTGGGATGTTACGCCGTGTAGCCTGGTAGAAGTTCATAGTGTCCCCATATTCAAGGTCGAAGATTGTATTTCATGCTTGTTTCTTGTTTGACTTACCCCTTCGACCTTGGGCCGCGACATAGCTCAAGTGGTTAGTCGCTGGCTTCCCACCGCGGCGGCCCGGGTTCGATCCCTAGTCTGGTTAAGTGGGATTTGTGGTGGACAAAGTGGCGCTTGGGCGGGTTTTCTCCGAGTACTTCGGTTTCCCCTGCTAATGTTCATTCCACCAAATTCTTCATCATAATCACCCGGGGCAGGTACAATAGGCCAATCAGTGGTCGCCGTGTCTAGTGGACCCAGCTGGAATCCACCCCCCACTAAGCGAAATACCCCTTCGACCTTAAAGATGGAGTTAGTAAGTTACTTTGAAACAGGCCGTGCCATAGCTCAGGCGGTTAGTCTCTGGCTTCCCACCGCGGCGGCCCGGTTTCGATCCAAGGTCAGATCATGTGGGATTTGTGGTGGGCAAAGTGGCACTGGGGCAGGTATTCTCCGAGCTCTTCGGTTTCCCCTGCCAATTCTCATTCCACCGACTGCTCCACACTCACCATCATCTACCATCCGGGGCTGGTACAATAGGCCAGTTAGTGGCCGAGGTATCAAGTGGACTCAGTCTCACTCCGCCCCAAGAAAAAAAAAAACCTTTGAAACGTTCTGTGAATACCCCGACTACACGGCGTCATATGCCAGAAAACAGTACACTTCATAGTTAC
>NW_019725227.1:0-2601 GCF_002891405.2 Cryptotermes secundus | reverse complement strand
ACTTGTACTCTACACGGCTCCTCGTCAGTGACGCGTGATGTTTCGTTCGGACACGGCTTCATCTTATCGATCTACCCTGTCAGAAACTTTCGCTTGTACTGCTGTCAGTGTTCCGTGGAAATGTCACGCTACGGGTATTCCCCGTCACAGATGTGTATCTTTTTTATCTTTTGTGCTTGTCACACAGGCAGTGATCATAGCCGTGTGCATAAGCCGTAAGTCAGACTCACAAAGTAGTTCGCCAAGTCTTAGCTCACAACCTTTCTACCAAAGTGAATCTGATTTATTCCACGTCGGATGTTCAACGTACAGAACTACCATGGGAGACTTTCTAGGTTATCCAGTGTTTCGTGTCGTTCATTAACCTAATCTGATTCGTCCACATTAGGCCTATTATAACAATTATAAATAATGCTACAGTTGACAAGGCATCTTCAAGTTACAGGCCGATAGTCCACTTATGTAGTAGCATATCTCTTCATTCGTTTGCATGGCGTTCCTCTAATTCATTAATTATCTTTATATTCTACATCCTGTCCTGTATAATGTAACAAAGGTGTTGTCACGTGTAGTAGCGACGTGTAGACGGGGTTTGGAGTGATGAATTATTGGAATTATTATGAATTTAGTGGATACTCACCAACCGTAGGTACAAGCAATTATGACATGAGGATTCATTCATTCATCAGTAATCAGTCAGACGACAGACAGTTCCTCCACTTAACGCGATCTTAACTTTCTCCTTCAAATAAAAATATCCTCTTTTATCCCCAAAGACATCCAGCGTCTTCTTCCGTCTTCTTCCTCGTCTTCTTGTCACTTCTATCCGCCCCTCCAGTTTAATGTGGCATACATGGTATCTCTGTTTCCATTTGCTTTCCACATCGCAGTACAACAGCCGTTCAAACCACTCTAGTCACGCCTGTTGCTATACGAACTTGAACCATCTCGAGCATCATTTGCTCTGTGCTTCAAGTCGCTGCTGATTACNCGGCATCAGTTTTTGGTTTTTGGTGTCTCTCTTCGTCTGATGCCTACCCTTTGACCTGTCCAGAAGGAGGGGCCCTGCCAGTAGCTACGCTACCGCTGGTATAGCTCTCACGGTCCTTGGCATACTCAAACCCCCTCACCACGATAAGGTGGAGACACCAACGAGGGTTGGCTCTGAGGATTACTGTAACTATAACACACAAAATGAATTTTTCAACATCTGCTTAGTAGCCGTTACTGAGTAACACTTCAGCTATTGAAGTGCCTGGAGCAACAGACCTTAATCCTCGGGAACTCTATCTAATTCTGCTTCTGGATGTCTGAATCTCGGATTGAACTAACTTCATGCGGACCGAATATAGAACACCGTGTACAAGGGTTCCCTTCTGCTCTTCACGTCTGATTCGACACGGATGAGCCTTTAATACTGTGGCAATCAAACCCTCTGCCCAGCAAAGGACTTGTAATCTCGTTGTCAGCGTAACACTCGGGAACGTTTTTCATCTAGCCGTTGTCTAGCACCAGACGCATCTGCTGTGATTTTCTGACTGCACAATTCCGGCATCCAGGCGTCATGTCACAGTATAATTACGGGCCGTCAACACAACAGTTAGTCATAAACCTGTATAAAATATTTCCTATCCGGTTTATTTCATTTTTATCCCACTATGTGTTTCGATTTAGCTAGATCATCTTTAAATAGTTTTTTATGAATTACATAAGTCATTTTTTAATTATTAAAATTGATCCATTTTTATATTTATCAGTAATATTATGTTCTAAATTTTAATTTTTAAGTTTTTATATCTATGTTGTGTTCACATCCCCAATGCATACATTTCTAATTCATGCTTAGGGATCATTTCTGTAATGTAAGCTAATTTATTTCATCATTGTATTATCGTTATTTCAGAATTCGTTTACATTCACGTGTTTTGTACCAGCGGCAGTATCATATAGCTTCATTTGAATGCCACTACTTACGAGTATTGTTGAGTTGTGGTTTTGTTCGACTTATTTTATCTGAACCATGATTACTAATATCGTCAGCCATCTTCTCCACTTCGTCATCTTCCGGCCTTCTTTGTCCTCTTTCATAGTTGTGTAAACTTTCACATATCGTTCCATATGAGTAAACATCATTTAAGTTATGGCCAGACTTTTCCCAGAAAGGTTCATTATCTAATTGGAAGGATGCGAGTGTTCACTTAGACTTGTTTGTTGGAATTCTAGATTATTTGCAACATAAAATCAATGGGATAGATAGATTATATTGTTGCATTCTAACAAAGCAGTCACGTTAGAATTTATTGCTGGCATTTAAACTTTAAATTTTATTTTGAAGAAAGATGGTAGTAATTTATCTTCTTCGTTCGACTGCCGTCTCAACAGCAATAAGTTCTTAGCATCCGCTACGATAAAAGACGACATGCAGAAACTGATTCCAGAGTTATGGAAGCTTTTAAAAATGTTCCTCATATTGAAACTCTGCTGCTAGCGGCTCCTCGGTTTTAGAGCAAAATTATAAACTAATGAATCATTCACCCTTGAAGATGAGCCCCCAATTCTGCAGCTACTCAAGAACTTACCAAAATTTTATGGAACCCGAAG
>NW_019725226.1:0-420 GCF_002891405.2 Cryptotermes secundus | reverse complement strand
CAGTTTGAGTTGCTAGCTTGCTAGCATCGCGTTGCTAGCTTGCCAAGTTTGCGATGCTAGCTTGCCACCTTTGTGTTGCTAGCTTGAGTGCTTTCCCTTTCTAGATTGCCATTTATGCGTTGTAAGCTTTCCAGCTATGCTTTCCTAGTTTGCCAGCTTTGAGTTTGCTAGTCTGCCAACTTTGCGTTGCTAGCTTGCCAGCTTTGCCTTGCTAGCTTGCTAGCCTTCCGTTACTAGCTTGCTAGATATGCGTTGCTAGCTTGCTAGCTTTGCGTTGCCAGCTTGCTAGCTTTCCGTTGCTAGATCCCAAGATACACGTTGCTAGCTTGCCAGATTTGCGGTGCTAGCTTGCTAGCTTTGCGATGATAGCTTGGAAATATGAGTTGCTAACTTGCCAGCTTTGCGTTGCTAACTTTCTAG
>NW_019725225.1:0-510 GCF_002891405.2 Cryptotermes secundus | reverse complement strand
TCTTCAGCTCCCTGCAGTACAATTCTTGCCACTCTTGTTGCAAGATAGTGCAGAATCTTTTGTAACCTTCATCACATGAAAAATGTCTTGTGGGATTCATTGGAATTAGCTCACGAGAGTTCTAGTAATTTGAATTCTTGGTTCTAACATGTGTTAACTAACTGTGAACAGTTCTGTGACTCCCTATGGATTTTTGCTGCTATAGAATTTCTCTCAAATACAGTTCAGTTTACACAAAATTTAATTTCATCTACATCAGAACTGCTTAAAAAGGAAATGGAAGTGGTACATCACAAGCAGCATACATTCAACAAACTATAACTGTCTAGTGACACTTCAGAAAAAGGCCTTCAAAGGCGAGTCAGCAGTGCAGTGAAGTTGTTCTATGTGCACAGACAGACAGCCAGACAGATGGAGATGACAAAGACAACTGGAATTCCTACCTATCTGTGATATCTGCCTAACAGCGGACATACAGAAACACACAGCTCACCTCAGGTTCAGCCTTTA
>NW_019725224.1:0-701 GCF_002891405.2 Cryptotermes secundus | reverse complement strand
GAATGGACGCATGCTATGATTATTCCCCAAATCTTGACGGACACAATGTTATGTAATTCGATTTTTCAGCCTTTGTTTCTTTCCAGCTCCTCCAGTAGCTTCAACTGGAATTTCTTTCTTCTTATAGTAATATTTTTGCCTCAAAATGTATTAAATTGTCAGCATAGTCGTCCAGCTGACTTGTCGTGTTTAATTTCAGTTGGTTATGGTTTCCGTGGACGTTCATAATGGTTCAAAGTAAATGTAGATGAAAAGCAATGGTGATGCCATGACCATTATTTCATTTTGGAGGTGCAGTTGAGAAGCATTCTCCCATACGTAGGGCGGGGCGACTGATAATAGGGAGCAATGAAATATAAAGACTGACAGGTGAAAACAACACAGCAAGCCACGAAAAAACCCTGGAAGACATCAAGAACATCCTCATCAAGATAGAAAGGCGGGACAAAATCTGCCCCATACAAGAAAGACGATAGAAGTACGGACACGAACCTACATGGTTTAAAAAATGTTAACTATTGACAATAAAGGATTTTTAAATAATATCTAGAAAGTTTTAAAAACTTTACAACACCTGGAAGCTGCTGTGATCGTGAAACGTTCGACTTTATGCGTGCTGTGCATTATAGGATGTGTATGTATTTTAAATAAAAAAAACTTATTGTGATGGTAGTTTCCAGTTTGTAATGATGTTCCCTCTG
>NW_019725223.1:0-805 GCF_002891405.2 Cryptotermes secundus | reverse complement strand
TTTCCACACTTTACAAACCCTTACAACAAAATCTCTTAACACTGTAGCTAACTGGTAGCTGATGTGCAGATTCCTTATATAGCCGCAGTGGTGCCTGTTGCATTCCACGTCACAGTAGGAAGTTGATTATGGGTACGTAGCGTTGCGCGTTACGTCACCGCGGAGGGGTGGGAGGGAGCTCTGCGTTACCGCCACACGCCTGTGGCCTGAGTTGCCACGTTGCTGCTGGGTATGGAGGGGTTCTCCATTGCGCAACATGTTACAATATATATAAAACATGTCTCTAATGTGTTGAGTTTGCGTCATTCCTTTATATATAATACTTTCATAGTCTGCTCCATCCCGCCAAATGTATATCACGCTTCCAAAATGTGTTGTGTGAATATAAATATAAATGCTGTCAGGACTAATAAACAACATTCTAAATTAATTTTTGTAGTTGGTTTCTACAGTGTATCATTGAACATGAGACTGATCCACAACAGACATTCATTTCTGATGAAGCATTGGTTCACTTGCAGGGATACATAAATACAAGAAAGTATTGCTACTGGAATTCACAGAATCCACATCTAACCCATGAAGTATGGCTCCATCCAGTGAAAGTTGGAATCTGGCATGCTGTAAGGGGAAACAGGATTGCTCTACCAGCAATTTTTTTAACAGAACAATTGACTGTGAAAAATATGTACAGGTCATTCTGACAATTCTTTCGAGAGTTACAAAAGAAGGAAGACTGTATGACTGGTTTCAGCAAGATTCAGCTACTGCCCACACTTTACATACATCTATGCAGGCTTTGTCT
>NW_019725222.1:0-952 GCF_002891405.2 Cryptotermes secundus | reverse complement strand
CAATGTTTGCGTTCCTAGATTGATAGGTTGCGTTGCTTTCTTACTGGCTTTGCGTTTCTTGCTTGCTAGCTTTCTTTGCTATCTTCTTAGCTTTGCGTTGCTATCTTGCTAGAATTGCATTCCAAGCTTGCTAGATGTGCGTTCCTACCTGGTTAGCTTGGAGTTGCTAGCTTGCAAAGTTTGAGTTGCTAGCTTGCTAGATGGCTAGATTTGCGTTGCTATCTTGCTAGCTTTGCGTTGCTTACTTGCTAGCTTTGCGTTGGTTGCTTGGTAGCTTTGCATTGCTAGCTTGTTACCATTTCCTTGCTAGCTTGCTTGCTTTGCTTTGATAGCTTGCAAATTTTGGGTTGCTAGCTTGATAACAATGCGTTGCTTGTTTGGTAGCATAGCGTTGCTAGCTTGCAATCTTTGCGTTTCTAGCTTGCTAGATTAACGTTGCTAGCATGCTATGTTACCGTTGCTAGCTGGCTAGGTATGCTTTGTAACTTGACAGGTTTGAATTGTTATCTTGCCACATTTGCTTTGCTAGCTTGCCAGCTTAGCGTTGCTACCTTGTCAGCTTTGCGTTGCTAGCTTGCTAGATTTGCTTTGCTAGCTTGCAAGTTTGCGTTGCTATCTTGCCAGTTTGCGTTGCAAGCTTGCTAGATTTTCGTGACTAGCTTGCTAACTTTGCGTTGCTACAGTGCTAGCTTTCCGTTGCTAGCTTGCTAATTTTGCGTTGCAAGATTTGTAGATTTGCGTTGCTAGCTTGGTAGCTTTGCATTGCTCGCTTGTTAGCTTTGCGTTGCTAGCTTGCCAGATTTGCTTTGTAGCTTGCTCCCTTAGCGTTGCTGGATCGCAATATTTGCGTTCCTAGCTAGCTAGCTCCCCGTTGTAGCTTGCTAGTTATGCGTTTCTAGCTTGCCATCTTTGCCTTGCTAGCTTGCAACCTTCGTGTTGCTAGCTTGCCAGC
>NW_019725221.1:333-426 GCF_002891405.2 Cryptotermes secundus | reverse complement strand
TGAGTTGCTAGCTTGCTAGATTGCTAAATTTGCGTTGCTAACTTGTTAGAATTGCGTTGCATTCTTGATAGCTTGGCGTTGCTATCTTGCTAG
>NW_019725221.1:0-221 GCF_002891405.2 Cryptotermes secundus | reverse complement strand
TTCCGTTACTAGCTTGCTAGGTTTGAGTTGCTAGCTTGCTAACTTTGTGTTGCTAATTTGCTAGCTTGCTAGAGTTGCCTTGCTAGCTTGCTAGCTATGCGTTGCTAGTTTGCTTGATTGCTAGCTTTCTGTTGCTAGCTTGATACCTTGTTAGATATGCGTTGGTTGCTTGCTACCTTTGCGTTGCTAGCTTGAATTCTTTGCGTTGCTACCTTGCTAGA
>NW_019725220.1:0-269 GCF_002891405.2 Cryptotermes secundus | reverse complement strand
ATCAAGTTAGCAACGGAAAGATAGCAAGTTAGCAACGCAAATCTAAAAATCTGACAAGCTAGCTACTCAAAGTTAGCAAGCTATCAACGACAAGCTAGCAAGGTAGAAACACAAATCTGGCAAGCTAGCAACGGATAGCTAGCAAGCTAGGAACGCACAGCTAGCAAGCTAGCTACGCAAAGCTAGCAAGAAAGAAACGCAAAGCAAGCAAGCAACGTAAAGCTAGCAAGGTAGCAACGCATACCTAGCAAGCTAGCAACGCAAAGTTA
>NW_019725219.1:0-856 GCF_002891405.2 Cryptotermes secundus | reverse complement strand
AGTCGATGCATTTAGCCCAGAAGATGAAAAATCTTAACTGTTACAGTCCGATACCAGGAAACGACTAGCGAACTGAAAATGCTTTTTGTGTGCTGTGGTTACATTGATATTTGGAGTAATTCCGTGAGACTGTTAGAGTTACCTCTATTTACAATTCGTAAGCGGTCAGTAAAACCAGTATCCTATCGAGGGTCACTCATTCACGTGACAATATATTTAGTGAAGACGGAATTGAAATATATAAGGAAAGAAGAGGTCATAGTCTAAGATCAGGTATTACCGGGAATTTATCTGGTGGTACTGAGAAAAACTAAGAAACATCAGAATATTAATAGTTGATCTCCGTACCCGAATTTGAATTCGGGACCTCTGAATACTAAGCAAGAAACGTCAACCAACTCGATCGAAAAGATTTTATATGCAGACTTTGCTGTTAGCTTAAAATATTTTACTTTATATTCCAGGGCATATAAATTGAAATATTCACTGCAGCGGCAGGTGTAGGCATAGTCATGTGCCATCTGTGAGGAATGTAATCACAATTCTTTGGATGGTCTCATTGGCTGAATATGTAGAATGCCAGTATGAGTATTTTCGGCGAATGATAAAACAGTGATATTAATCACACATCTCCAAATCGTTATGCTCCCATTGAAGTTTAGCGCCCGAAAAGAATATTTCGCGTTAGCTGCCTTGCTAGGAGCACACTCTGTCCCATTATATCGTGACGATATCAAGAATTATTTGAATTTGCAAAACCAGAACTCTTATGCAAGTTTATGCCTTAAAAGCTTCTTTATGCCGCAGAGATTGTCTCAGATTCTTTTAACCGTTCATTTGTAATCGGAAATCTTAT
>NW_019725218.1:0-514 GCF_002891405.2 Cryptotermes secundus | reverse complement strand
TAGGAGAATGGTCATGCTGATCCATCCAATAAAAGGCATGCTGATCTTTTTCTGCAAAGATCAAACACAATAGGATTGTAACCTATTCATGTGTACTTTTATATGTTTTCTCTTGCCTATTCTTTGAATAATTGCGTTGGGGTATTCTATTTCTTGAATTTCGAAAAGTCCTTCCCATAAAGGATCTAATTTATTTCTTTGTTCTTTTGATAACCATACTAAATCATTCTTTTGAAAACATGTTCCTTTTATCTTTTCATTTTTACTCTGTTCTGACTTAGCTTTAATTAATTTTGACCTCGAAATTTGACTTGCTTCTTGTATTTGTCGTTTAATCTTACTGACAACATCGTCGTAAGTATATATGTTGGTGATAGCCCTTTTTACAACGCTCCTGGTAAGTTACATTTATGCCCAAATAAAACTTCATAAGGCGTATAAGTTGAAATGGAATGCGGGGTGGTGTTAGAAGCAAAACATGCGAACACGGGTTATCCTGAGTATCAGTTATTTG
>NW_019725217.1:0-609 GCF_002891405.2 Cryptotermes secundus | reverse complement strand
GTTGCTGGCTAACTCGGAACTCTCGGAGGTAGCTCGAGAACTGAACTGAATGTGAATAGCCTTCGCTGCTCCTCACGTAGCCTCGATCGGACAATACAGAAAACGGCCACGTAATAAGCACCCTTGTTGCCTGGCGCTGTGTTGCTAGCAACGCTAGCCTCAGTAACCGCTACTGCCGTCGTTTCCCGCAATCCTGTTGACCCGCGCTGCCTAGCAACCCGCGGTACCCTTGGTGACGTCATCGCTGTTGACTCGCGTTGCATAGCGACCAGGATGCTAGGACTCGGCTATCTTCGGCTTCGCTCGGCGCCTCACGGCTGGCGGGGGGGGGAGGGGCGTCATCCATAGCTCAACATGTCACACTGCTCCCTCCTTAAGGCTGTTCGTCTCGAATAGCCTAACGGTGCACCTTTTCCGTCGCGTAGCTGTGCTTGCGGTGTCTCCTGTTGTTTCGGCTACTCTTCTTGCAGCGACTATTCTTCGTCCGTTATATCCGCTCCCCTCTTCAGACAAAGCTCGTCTGGAGCGGTTTCCTTTGAGCTCGCCAGAAGATCCAGCTGTGTCCCATCACTTTCATCCTTCCTTGGGAGGCCGGTACTTCTACACTAC
>NW_019725216.1:291-506 GCF_002891405.2 Cryptotermes secundus | reverse complement strand
CTAGCTTGATAGCTTTGCGTTGCTAGCTTGCTAGCTTTGCGTTTGCTTGCTTGGTAAATTTGCGTTGCTAGCTGGCTAATTTTGCGTTGCAAACTTGGTAGCTTTGCGTTGCTAGCTTGCTAGATATGCTTTGCTTGCTTGCTTGCTTTCTTTACGTTGGTTGCTTGTTAGCTTTCGTTGCTATCTTGCTAGATTTTCTTTGCTAAATTTCTAGC
>NW_019725216.1:0-231 GCF_002891405.2 Cryptotermes secundus | reverse complement strand
TGCGTTGCTAGCTTGCTAGTTTGCGTTGGTAGCTTGCTATCTTTGGGTTGCTAGTTCGATAGCTTTGCTTTGCTAGCTTGCTAGCTTTGATTTGCTACATTGCTAGCTTTGCTTTGCTAGCATGCAAGTTTGCGTTGCTAGTTTGCCAGCTTTGCGTTGCTATGTTGCCAGCTGTGGTTTGCTAGGTTTCCAGCTTTGCGTTGCAGGCTTTCCAGCTTTGCGTAGCTAGCT
>NW_019725215.1:0-304 GCF_002891405.2 Cryptotermes secundus | reverse complement strand
GCGTACATAGCATGCTAATTATGCGTTGCTAGCTTGGTAATTTGCTTTGCTGGATTGGTAGCTTTGCGTTGCTAGCTTGCTAGCTTTGCGTTCTAGCTTGCTTGCTTTGCGTTGCTAGCTTTTTAACTGTACGTTGCTAGCTTGCTAACATTGCGTTGCTAGCTTGGTAGCTCTCCGTTGATAGCTTGCTTGCTTTCCGTTGCTAGCTTGCTAGGAATGCTTTGCTAGCTGGCCAGGTTTGCGTTGCTAGCTTGCCACTTGTGCGTTGTTAGCTTGCCAGGTTTGCGTTGCTAGCTTGCTAGCT
>NW_019725214.1:0-483 GCF_002891405.2 Cryptotermes secundus | reverse complement strand
TTGCGTTGCTAGCTTGCTAGCTTGGTAAATTTGCATTGCTAGCTTCCCAGCTTTGCTTTGCTAGCTTGCTATGTTTGCGTTGGTAGTTTGCTAGGTTTGCGTTTCTACCTTGCTAACTTTGCGTTGCTTGCTTGCTAGCTTCCAGTTGCTAGGTTGCTAGCTATGCTTTGTTAGCTTGATTGCTTTGCTTTGCTATCTTGCTAGATTTGCGTTGCTTGCTTGCTTGTTTTCTATTCGATTCTTGCTTGCTTTCTTTGCGTTGCTAGCTTGCTGTCTTTGCGTTGTTAGTTTGCTAGCTTTGCGATGCTAGCTTGCATGCATTGCGATCTAGCTTGCTAGCTTTGAGTTGCTAGCTTGCTCCCTTTGAGTTGCTAGCTTGCTAGATTTGCGTTGCTAGCTTGCTAACTTTGCGTAAATAGCTTGCTATTTTTGCGTTGATAGCTTTCTAGATATGTGTTGCTAGCTTGCTATCTATGCGTTGCT
>NW_019725213.1:638-756 GCF_002891405.2 Cryptotermes secundus | reverse complement strand
TTGCTAGCTTGCTAGCTTGCTAGCTTTGCGTTGCTTGCTTACTCGTTTTGTGTTTCTTGTTTGCTATCTTTGCGTAGCTAGCTTGCTAGCTTTGATTTTCTAGCTTGCTTGCTTTGGC
>NW_019725213.1:0-517 GCF_002891405.2 Cryptotermes secundus | reverse complement strand
CTTTGCGTTGCTTGCTTGCCATCTTTCCGTTGCTAGCTTTCTAGCTTTCCGTTGCTAGCTTGCTAGATATGCGTTGCTAGCTTGCCAGGGTTGCGTTGCTAGCTTGCTAGTTTTGCGTTGCTAATTTGCTAGCTTTCCGTTGCTAGCTTGCTAGCTTTGGTGTGCTAGCTTGCTAGCTTTGCTTTGCTAGCTTGCTAGTTTTGCGTTGCTGACTTGATAGCTTTGCTTTGATATCTTGCTAGTTTAGCTTGCCAGGTTTGCGTTGCTAGCTTGCTATGTTTGCGTTGCTAGTTTGATATATTTCCGTTGCAAGCTTGCTAGCTTTGGGTTGCTAGCTTGCTAGCTTTGCGTTGCTCGCTTGCTAGCTTTGCGTTGCTTGCTTCCTTTGCGTTTCTTGCTTGCTAGCTTTCCGTTGCTAGCTTGCTAATATTGCGTTGCTATCATGCTAGGATTTCGTTGATACCTTGCTAGAATTCCGTTGCTACCTTGCTAGCTTGGCGTTGCTAGCTTGCTATTT
>NW_019725212.1:0-399 GCF_002891405.2 Cryptotermes secundus | reverse complement strand
AATACTCCTTATAATTCTTTTTTGCACTATGAAGACATCCTTGCTCTTAATGGCATTTCCCCAAAAGGCAATTCCATATACGNATAGAGTGAGCATAGGCAAAATATATCATTTTTAGATCATTAATAGATAGTAACGATTTCAGAGACCTAATGGCAAAGCAAGCAGAATTTAATTTCTTTATTGTTTTAGATATATGTCCTTGCCAAGATAAGGATGGATCCAAAGACACCCCCAGAAAGTCCATAACTTGTGTACTATTAATGTGAGAATGTAAATACTTTATAGGGGAGTTTACAGTATGTTTCCTTATCGTTGTAAAATACATACAGTATAGTTACTGTAGGATTCTGTCGATGGTGTATAACACACTGATATATTGGGTTTCTGGACTTTATC
>NW_019725211.1:0-367 GCF_002891405.2 Cryptotermes secundus | reverse complement strand
CTTTCGAAATATAAAGGCTCATTTCCAAAGGACTATGCAATTGTGGTTATGCTTATCACTGCAGTCCCTCTCTGTATGAAAGACTGGGCAAATACGTTCTGTTACGTGGGTAAGAATTTGGTTAGACTTTTTCATAAGGCTCGACAGCTTCATTTTTTGATCGCTTTGGCCTACTCAACAATTTCCTTCCAACTACTTCTGTCCTCTGTTCGAGTTATCCAGTTATAAACTCCTAAATCCTAAAAATAATTTGGGTAATTTCATGGAAAAAAGTTTCGTGACGGGATTCAGATGATGGACTTGAGTTTATCATGACGATGCTTATGGATATTCTCTTTATCCTGGGATGTGTACTTCCAAAGATTTT
>NW_019725210.1:0-901 GCF_002891405.2 Cryptotermes secundus | reverse complement strand
ACTGGGTTGGCTAATTGGGTTGGCCGAGCATGCCATATGGGCCGCACGTCCACACTCAAACTTGGATATGGCATGTACGGTGGAGTCTGTTGTTTCGAAGCTTCCACAGACTAAGGGCATGGAATTCAGATGGAAAATTAGATCCATGCTAGAGAAGTCTAAGTCATCCAGACCTAACATGACCACGAAGGAACTGAAAGCCGTGAAATCTTTGAGACTTAACAAGGAAATTAAGATTCTTCGAGCAGACAAAGGCAACTGCACAGTGGTTCTGGACGAATCCGAGTACAAGGATAAGTTAAACACGTTGCTAGAGTCCGGAGTTTACGAAACCCTGCCCAAAGACCCTAGAGCTAAGGTGGAGAGGAAAGTACAGAAACTCCTTTCTAAACATAAAACCACTCTTCCAACCGAGCTTAAACACCGGCTGACTCCATACCACAGCAAACCTCCACACCTGTATGGTCTGCCGAAGATTCACAAAGCGGGTATTCCTCTGAGGCCTATAGTAAGTTCGATTGGTTCTCCTTGCTATGCACTGGCCGGCTTTCTCCATAAGATACTCAGTCCTTTTGCTGGTAAATCCGACTCTTTCGTTAAGAATTCCGCCCACTTCGTTCAGTTATTAAAGACTGTTAACCTTCAGTCTCAAGATACTCTTGTTAGCTTTGACGTTGTCAGTCTCTTCACCAATGTACCAGTCGACGAGGTCCTACGTATCATTGAAAACAAGCTACACGACGATGTCACACTGACGGAACGGTCTGTCTTGCAGATCGGAGCCATCATGGAGCTGCTGGAAGTCTGTTTGAAAACCACCTATTTTCAGGTTGAAGACAAGTTTTTCCAACAGAAGGATGGCATGGCTATGGGAAATTCTCTCTCGCCCATCGTTAGTAAC
>NW_019725209.1:0-417 GCF_002891405.2 Cryptotermes secundus | reverse complement strand
TCGTATCAGAGTTGCAGCTTACCTGCTGCCAGTCTCGATGTTAAGAGTTTGCGCTGACTGCGAGAGCACCCATCTACACTTCACTATGTGGTGCTGGACGCGCAGCTCACCCGAACTATCAGTGGGGCACATGCGCAGACAGGGATAAGAGCCCAGGCATCTCACCCCACAAACTGTTTGCTACTTAATAAGTGTCCCGTTGTCATGTCCATAATATGCCTGATGATGTAGTAAGCCTCCAGNGGGGGGGTACGAGTGCTGGTCTTATCAGGTACTTGACCGTATTTCGCACTTGGTCGTAGGGAGCGGTGGATGGTTTCCACCCTTTGGCGTAAGGCACTGGAAAGATGATAGCACGGGAAGGGACAGCGTAGCCCGTCCGAACTAAGGGTCAAACTGCAATATGAGTTGGGACAC
>NW_019725208.1:0-421 GCF_002891405.2 Cryptotermes secundus | reverse complement strand
AAAACTTATGCAGGACAATAACTATTCATATATCTCAAGTGGAACCCCGACGTACTAGCCAACTGACCCTGCAAAAACACCAGAGCTGCTAGACTTTTTTGTAACAAAAGGAATTTCGGCAGCATATACAGACACAGTTCCTAATCTTGAACTTTCATCAGATCATACTCCCATCATAACGACCATAAGTTCTTCAGTGATAATCAGACATAACACTTCAAGATTACATAACCATAAAACCAACTGGGAAAAATATAGAGAAGAAATCACCAACAATATAAATCTAAAAATAACGCTGAAGAAAGCCGAAGACCAAGATTTTGCAATTGATACACTAACAAAAGTCATGCAACAAGCCGCTATTCCATCCACACCTCCACTGGAATCACAAAGAAGTATCAACAGTACTCCTTTAGAAATC
>NW_019725207.1:0-438 GCF_002891405.2 Cryptotermes secundus | reverse complement strand
AAATTTCAAAGAATCCACTTCATGGATTCTGTCAAATTTTTGACGGTATTTAATCATTAATTATTTTTAATCAAATTTTGAAGTATTTCCTTTGGCTTATTTTGGACTTCACCAATCGTCCGGTATATAAAAAGACAAAAAACCACAACGTTTCGGAGACTGGATCTGTCTCCGTCTTCAGGTGTATAGGGACGGTTTAACCTACACAGTTTAACCTACTTCAAATTTTGAAGTGTTTCATGATAATTTAAGGAATTCTAAACTAATTTTTACCTTCAACCTAATTTATATAATTTAAAAAAAATCACGATTTCATGTCAATACAAATATTATCACATATTTTGTGTAATATTTCACTCTAAATTCAGGAAATCTTACAGATACATTAACGACTTACATAAGAATTCAGGAAGTTTACGGAATTCTCAACGATTCGAA
>NW_019725206.1:0-265 GCF_002891405.2 Cryptotermes secundus | reverse complement strand
GCTTCGCTTTGGTATCTTGATAGTTTTGCGTTAATTGCTTACTTGTTTGCTTGTTTGCGAATATTGCTTGCTACATTTGCGTGGATATCTTGTAAGAATTTCGTTGCTAGCTTGCTAGCTTTGCGTTGCTAGCTTTTTAGCTTTGCTTTGCTAGCTTGCTAGTTTTGCCTTGATAGATTGCTAGCTTGGCGTTGCTATCATTCAATCTATCCTTTGCAATCTTGCTAGCTTTGCGTTCCTCGCTTGATAGCTTGGCGTTGCTAGC
>NW_019725205.1:0-867 GCF_002891405.2 Cryptotermes secundus | reverse complement strand
AAGTGGGATTTGTTTTGGACAAAGTGGCGCTGGGGCGGGTTTTCTTCAAGTAGTTCGGTTTCCCTGCCAATTTTCATTCCACCAATTGCTCCACAATCACTCTCACCTATTATCTGGGGCTGGTACAGTAGGCCAGAAGTGGTAGCAATGCAAGCGACTCAGTCCCACCCCACCAGAAAAAAAAAAAAGAGAAAGACTGGAATGGGTATATGCCTGGCTACCCAGCCTTTTTCAGTCTCCATCCTACTATAGTAAGACGGAGACTGGGAAAAGCCAGCTGGCCAGGTTGTAAATGTTGCATTCCACAAATTTTGCCTTTGTAACTGCAAGTACAGTCCAGTCAAAAATGTGGTTTTTAATACGCACTTCATACACTTGAACTCTATGCCACATTGGAGCAACAGTCCAATCTGAAATTTATTTTGTAGTAAAAACATTATGGAGCCAAAATTGTACCTTATATCAAGGAATTTATTCTAAAATGACAAAAATATGACCTTATTTCAAAATTATGCTAAATTATGCTGTAAAACCAATAAAACTTTAAAATATGCACTTACATGCACAATAAAAACTATATAATTTCAATAAGAATGAGTGGAAATGTATACAATTACATTTAAAAATAGAAATAAACCTTAGGAGGAAAATATGACATGTCCTAGAAATCCAGGCCCTAATTATTACTAATGTCTTATATGGTTTAAGCTGCAGCAGTTGTGTTGCACTCTCCTGTGACACTCTAGTCTCTTTGAGCTAGACATTGAGCACTGGGCACTTATTCTTTTGTTTTTTATCTATCAAGAGTCTCATTAATCAAAATTTATTCACCAAATTGTGAATTGTTTGTTTCCTGGGAACTCTTTC
>NW_019725204.1:296-468 GCF_002891405.2 Cryptotermes secundus | reverse complement strand
GTTCAACTAGTGGTTGTCTATTCATTCATACGACATCCCACAGAATAAACCCTAGGAAAAAAATATGACATGTAGAAATCCGGGACCTACTTATTAATAATAGACTGAGAGCTGTCGTTCCAACAAAATTATAGTTTGACGAGTCTACTGTGTCGAGTGATAATAAGTAAAG
>NW_019725204.1:0-224 GCF_002891405.2 Cryptotermes secundus | reverse complement strand
TAAGTTATGACTTTTATTAAATTTGGGATAGTTGGAATTATTGTAGTTATTATTATTGTTGTTGTGTACTCATGCTAACTTTGTAATTGGCCACTGTGCTATTAAGTTTGCACGAAAATAAACACGAACTGAATTGAATTATTATTCTCTTGCTCTTCAGGAGTTAAAATTGTGCACTTATTATGAGGAGGCATTGCCCTGATGCACTGTTTCTTAATCAGGTT
>NW_019725203.1:0-1358 GCF_002891405.2 Cryptotermes secundus | reverse complement strand
GTTAACATGTTCCTGCGGTTATTTACCTGAACTTCCTAACGTATCAAAGATTAATCATCTAGTGAAAGAAGTCAAGGACTTCGTTTCCCTGCAATAAATGTATTTATTCCTTTCTTATGAAAGGAAAGACAAGGAATGCCAGCAATTCAGCATATCTTAGCATATTACTTACCTTCCGCGTCACACTGAGTCACTTGAGTAGAAGAACAGTCTTGCTCATTTCTTGGCGGTACTACATCGTTTGATGCGTCAACATGGCACAAATATCATAACGTAAATCAGTTATCAGATGCATTTATACAGTAAACTTACATGTAAGGCAAGGCGTGTTCCTCATTGACATAGAGGAAAACATGTTTTCTCTTTATCCTTGCCACGAAGTCTTCCTAAGAGATATAGCGGATAGATGGGTGAAACATTTCGAGCACATATACTCAAGACGCATCTGCTCCAAGAGCATATGTATGATGCAATGGCATGGGTGGCTGCTGAGATATATTAGCACTGTTTTCTAAATACTTAAATTCATTCTCGTGTTAGCGCTTTAAACAGATAAATGTGTCTGATTTTAGATAGGCAAGGCATAGAACACGAATGAGGAGACGAACAATTCTTGTGGGATATTTGTAGGAAGACGAAAACGTACGTGGATAAACAAGTTAAAATGGATATTGGAACAATAAGATGAGGTTTGGTCTGGATCAATCTGGTTCAGGTTACGGACCAGTGGAGGGCCCTTTTGAATATGGAATTTAAGTTTCGGTTTCGATAAAGTTTGGGGAAATTGCTTGAGAAGCTGAGGAATTGGCAGCTTCTCAAGAAGAGCTGAAGGGCATGAAGTTATTTATTTTATTTGCTATTTATTATTTATTTATTAAGATGTTAGTACTTATTGTAGCAGCCTCCGTAGTCTAGAGGTAACGTTCCCACCTCATGACTCGTGGTACGCGGGTTCAAATACCCGGCGCAGTTCGTCGAATTTTTAAGGGCTGAAAAATTTAGGGAACAAATCCTCCGGGAGGGACTTTAAGCTGTGTGTCCCTTGTCGTATCATTACGGCACGTAAAAGAACCTCATATCACCAAAGGGGATCACTGAGCCAAATCCCAGGACGTTTCCCACCCAATAATATTCTCTAAGGCATCTGATAGATGGGGGAGGCATTATAGACACCGCTAAGCAAGTGGCCGAACTCGCNAGCACAATAGATCAAACTGGTCGCGGTGCATGGGGAAACCCACCCTCTCTAAAATAACTAAATAACTAACTAGTACTTATTGTTCACATTATGTTCTTTAAATGACTATTTAACAGAGAGATTTAAATTATCTAACCTGTTAAAAGACCTCTACAAGTAC
>NW_019725202.1:996-1204 GCF_002891405.2 Cryptotermes secundus | reverse complement strand
CAACTGCTGAGAGGTACACCCCATTCTGCCTCCCAAGGGATCCGCACGCCCCAGGCCAACCTTATCCCTCGACCGCGGGATACAACAGTATACAGAGTGTCCCAGGAGGAATATGCCAGATTTCAGGAGGCTGTTCCTTATGTTAAAGTATGCCGATATAACCCAAAACACCTATGTCCAAAGTTGAACGGTTACGGAGATAATGGCC
>NW_019725202.1:0-945 GCF_002891405.2 Cryptotermes secundus | reverse complement strand
CTGACAAGGCTTATCGATGTTTGTCCTCGAGTGTGGTGATGACGGCTCACACTATCCGCCTACACAAGCATACCAGAATGCGCAGTCAGCCATGTTACGTCAGTGCTTGCCATTCATGTGTCATGTATAGTGCTTGGAACATTAACGACAACTATGATATGGCGTGCAGGTTTTTTTTCCTTTTTTAGTTCAAATTAATGCCTTCATATCACTCACAATTTAGTTTGATATTACGTACATTATTAACATTACAGAAACCACATATTCCTGGAAGTTTTAATATGTATTTGGTATTGCATAAATGTTTAACACCTGTCAAAGATTCACAATTCTCTGGCTATTATCTCCGCAACAGTTCAACTTTGGACATAGGTGTTTCGGGTTGCATCGGCATACTTTAACATAAGGAACACCCTCCCGAAATCTGGCACATTCTTCTTGGGACACCCTGTATAATAATATCCTACCACTCAATCCGAAATACCTTTCCTGTAAAATAGATGAAATCTTTGCAGAACACAATCACAATATTTTACGACTCCCTCCGTATCACCCAGAACTCAAACCAATTGAGTTACTGTGGGCCACTGTAAAAATTTGGGTTGCTCAAAATAGCACCGCATTTAAGATGGATGACATCATTAAACTTGCAGACCAAAAATTGGCTCCCATAACAGCAGAAGAAAGGCAACGTAGGTGCCAATATGTAAGGAAAATTGAGCAACAATTAATGGCATGGGAATGCCTTTTGGACGCAGGACGGGAGTTCGTCTTCCATGTTGGCGGTCATAGTGATGACTAGGGCTCGGATTTCTGACCTAAAGACTTTGAAAATATGCATGTATTTATGCCCTAAAAATGGTAATATATGACCTAAAATATGACAGAATGACCCACAAGAAATAATTAAATATTTAACAAAAATTCCTAAGAATGGCAATTTAT
>NW_019725201.1:0-237 GCF_002891405.2 Cryptotermes secundus | reverse complement strand
AAATTTGCTTTGCTACCTTGCTAGCTTTGCTTTGCTAACTTGCTACCTTTGCTTTTCTAGATACCTAGCTTAGCCTTGATAGTTTGCTAGATTGCTAGATATGCGTTGCTAACTTGATAGATTTGCGTTGCTATCATGCTAGCTTTTCGTTGCTAGCTTGCAAGCTTTGTGTTGCTAGCTTGCTAGCTTTGAGTTGCTACCTTGGCTGTTTGGCTTTGCTATCTTGCTAGAATCTCG
>NW_019725200.1:3808-8891 GCF_002891405.2 Cryptotermes secundus | reverse complement strand
TTAATTGAACTGTGTAATGTCGTGCTTAGCAGCGTTACTCCCATACTCCCATACGTATCTTAGGTTGATTGTGTACCGGTGCTTTGTTCAAACTACCTTGTCGGAAAAAGGTCGGATAGCAACAAGTTGTGACTAGACAAAGTATTTTTCTTTCAGAGCACAATTTGAGCACACAGTCCTTCCCTCTCCTACCAGCTCACATTGCTACATTTTTATCCCTCAGATGTCTGTAGATGATTCTGTATTCATTTCATTACAGTGAGTTGCTGGAAACAGCTAATTACTGTTAAGATTGACTTCTGGGAGGTGAGCCAACAGCTGAGTTGCAGAGAATGAAAGTGTTTACTGATGCCTTACTTAATTATTTCTAATGTAAACATTATGGTCTACTTGGATCTGGATGTCATGTGTCTTCGTTTTAGGTTGGTTATTTAATGATGCTGTCAGTATCAAGACTTATACATATAGAATCAATGATAGGATAATTAATGAATGTGGAGCAGTTGGTGGAATCAGAATTGGCAGGGGAAATGGAAGATTCGTAGCTCTTAGTTCTTTATATATGAGACAAAACTTCAATTCAAATTAAAATGTCTACATTTTCTGTTCTTTTCTTTTTCCAAATTTTTAAAAATTAAAATTTTCTCGGGTTACACGTCTTATGTGCTGCAGCGGCCACTTCTTGTTTTATCGCTGTTAAGGTATTTCTGTGTAGGCTCTCTCTGTGTGTGTCGCTGCTTATCTTTATCTTTCTTTATTTCATTCTATAGATTCATACAATTGACGATGTGGAAACAACATTTAGGAGGAGCAATAAAAACATACATAATCAATCAAAACATTACACAACATTACAACAACAACAAAAATTGCCCAAATGCTGCTTTGTCCATCACAGATCCCATGTGATATGTCTTAGGTTAGAATTTTAGATGCTGCAGTGGGAAGCTGGCAGATCCCATGCAGTTTCGCAGAGAGGCATGAGGGTTTTAAAGGAATCTCACACATCCATTTTCTCTACTGTTGGTGCAAACAGCAGATTGCTCTGAAATGTTGGTACATTTCTACCAGACTGTACAGTGTCATGTCCATGAAGACTTTACTCCTTATCAATGATTCTAATGTCATCCCCTAAGTGAATGTCATCTTGTCTCTTTAGCCATTGCTTCTCTGAATGACTGTTCTGAATTTCACTGTGTTCTTGCCATTTTCAGGCTCGTTTCTATGCCCCCAGCACAATATTTATAGACGAGATTGACTCTCTGTACTCCAGAAGGGGGTCAGAATCAGAACATGAAGCAACAAGAAGAGTGAAGTCAGAGCTTCTAGTTCAGATGGATGGAGTTAGTTCTAGCAGGTAAGTTAATTTCTACAGGTTAGAGATTCAGAATGACATGGTAATGTCAGGATCCATGTGGTGTGTTATTAGTTATCTGCAGTACAGTTATGTAAGAGATTCCTGCATGTCACTGAGCCATGTGCATATGCCTCTTCTGCCTGGGCTGCTGACCAGTTTTCAGGAATCTGTTAGGCCTTCACTGGCTGTGCATTGCATTATTGTAACTGCACATGTCAGATTCTTCTTTCCAAGAGTTAACATTTTTGCAGTGCTAGTCTGATCCCTGGCAGAGGCAACCAATTTTTCTTTGCTCTTCAGCATCTAGACTGGCCCTGGGACCCACTCAGCCTCCTGTCCAATGGGTACTGCGGCTATTCCCCCAGGGGTGAAACTGAACACTAGTGTCAAGGTCAAGGATAGTGGACCTATACCTCCACTCCCACATACATCTTCATGGCATGCTGCTTAATTAATGAAGTACAGCTATAATTTTACTTTGCCTATACCATTACCTGGTAATTAAAATATGGTGGCCAGCACAGTAGAAGGAAGGGATTACAAATTTTGTGTTCTGGACAGTGAAGGTTAGTACTTAAATGATTTATGTGATTTATTTTGTGTGAACTTCTGATGAAGATACGTACCCATGGCGTAGTGTTACTTCCTCCTCTTCTTGCTAGTTCTCTTCTTCAGCTTCGTTGAGATATCCATCATCAGTAAAGCAGTTTGGCTGTGATTTTGACTGAGAAATTTGTTTTTGATTTCTGTCAGAGGCAAGAGATTTGTCTATTCTCCATGATATCAGGATTAGCTGTAGGGGTCTGTCGAGGGGATACAGGGGGCTCTTTTCTTAGGAATGCGACCAGGGCATGAGCTAATCGCTCGCCTCCATCTAGTGGCAAGGTTAAGAGTGTGTGGAGCTATACCTCCATTCCATCCTATGCCTTCATGGCATATTGCTTTATTAAGCCCAGAGACAGCTTTACCTACACTCATCTCTGTCGATATAATTCTGTTTTCTTTCTTTACATTCCTTCCTCCATTGTTGTTTAAATTACTGACTGGGCTTGTAGCCTTCCTCTTTAATATTATTACTGGGTGCCTACCAAATTAGTCAGTCTGACTACTTATGCGTTCTTTTCATTTCTGTCTGCATTCTCTGCAACTCATTATTTGCCAGTCACACTACTATACAACGTGAGCCGGGGTAGCGCATTCAGTATAGTGACTGCCTATGGGCTGGACAACCAAGGGGTCAGAGTTCGAGTCCCGGTAGGATCAGAATTTTCTCTTCTACATATCATCCAGACCGGCTGTGGGGCCCACCCAGCCTCCTGTCCATTGGGTACCAGGGGCTCTTTTCCCGGTGTTAAAGCGGCAGGGGCATGAAACTAACGACTCACCTCCAGCTAGTGCAAAGGTCAAAAAACTGGATCTATACATCCACTCCCCCATACACCTTCATGGTGTGGTGCCAATTAATTAAGCACAGGTACAACTTTACCTTACCATTTTACTACTGTACAACAGTATATAATTGTAAAACTGAGTTTGTTGTTCATATACTGACAATAGATGATTACTGTACCTTCCCTACATGATCTAGTCTTGCTTTCGGATTCTATGAATGCACTAAAATTGGAATTTGGTGTTCAAATTTCAGTGAAGATCCTAGTAAGCTAGTTATGGTTTTAGCAGCAATGAATTTTCCCTGGGACATTGATAATGCATTACGGAGAAGACTGGAGAAACGGATATATATTCCTCTTCCAAATAGTGAGTACAATGAGATATTTGTTGTACAGCTGGTAGAGTTTTACAGAACTGCCAACTTTACATACAACTCTATTTGCAGGTGATGGACGTGAGGCACTATTAAGAATTAATCTCCGAGATATGAAATTGGATTCAGATGTGGATCTAAAGGATATTGCAAAGAACTTAGAGGGCTACTCTGGGTGTGACATCACCAATATCTGCAGGTCAGTTGCTATACTCAGGTCAGAGAAAGAATGAACATGGGTGGTGGGAATGAAAGCTGGCTGAATGTTTCTGCACCGTACTTGCGTTGCACACTCCCCTCCAAGAATGCAAGAAGGGATGGTCTGCAATGGAACCAAAGCCAAAATACATGTGGTAAATAATAGAGTTGAGGAAGGAACATGGAGGGAAAGAATCTGTGTGCATTCTTTCCTTGACCTGGGTATGATGTAGGAGGTAGACAGAAGAGTAAACATGAATTAGACCTGGGTGTGGTATTGTTATTGTGGGTTCGAGACATCACGTTCACTGCTGTTAACTTTTGAGGAAAGACTGAGACTTAACACAAACTTAAGGAGAACATTAATTGTGGAATTTTATTGTTATAAAACATAATCTTTCCATTTCTACATGTCTCTCTGAAATGTTTGTTTTGTATGAATTTATTTCATTGTCAGCAGAAGAGATCACATCACTGTTCTCAAGAAGTGTGACTATGTAATCTTGTTGCAGGGATGCAGCACTGATGTCAATGAGACATAAGATTGCCGGTCTTCGTTCTGACGAGATCAGACAGTTGCCGAAGGAGGCACTGGATCTACCCATAACGGCGCAAGACTTTAAAGAAGCTCTTGCAAAGTGCAAGAAGAGCGTATCTAAAGAAGACATAAAAAATATGAGGATTGGATGCTTGAGTTTGGATCCACTTGATGTTTCATTCTCAAGTGAATTATCAGCTTTGCTTGCCATACTTCTAACTGAAAGGCAAATTTGAAACGTCGAACATGATTGCGAAGCAAGATGAAGCAACCCGGTACTTACAACATAATTTTTTTGAAATATTTTCTTTTTATCACATAATATTTACTCAGCGTGACAGGAAACTGTTCCTCATGTGATTCAATTTTTTTTAATCTCACTGATTTCTCTAAGCTTCAACAAGATATTGAAGTCTCTGTTCAGGAATTTGAACAAAATTACGTTGCAGGAATATGATGGTGCAGTTTTTTATAAAACCAGTTCACTTAGATTGCACGAATTGTGTATTTTTTATTTGAAGAGAATTTGTTTAAATTGGTATCTTGAGAGGACTTAACAATTTCACATCTCCAGATTATTTCTTCCAATTATGGAAAATAAATAAATAAATGAATTTGAAGTGAAACACAATACACTACAGAATTTGTTCACTGCAAGTTTAATGTATTAATTGACATATGTACTTTGTCATACCATAACTCGTGTAGTTAATCGGTGGCTTCTTACCATGGAGACCCAGGTTCAATCCCGGTGTAGTTTCTGTGAATTTGTGATGGACAAAATGGAACTGGATAAGATTTTCTTTGAGCACTTTATTGTCTCACTTCCAGTTATTCCATCAGTGCCCCATATTCATCTGCTATCAGGGGCTGCGGTGCTAAAGGATTCAGTCTCGTGCCTCTTCTACATCCAGTACAGAGATTTTCAACTTCCTTCAATGCACGGCACACTGAACAAAGCCCTAAAATTGTCGAGGCACACCATCAGTTTTGAAGGGGATATTTGTTCATTAAAAGAGCAAGCATTAAAATTGTGTATAAAAGTTCAATAGCTAAAATTCTAATCATTGTGTCATTTTGGCAAATAATGTTGATTATGGATTTAAAAAGATTTATTTTTAAAATGTGTGTTCATATTTGTTACTATTCCAAATATTATAAAAAACCTGTGACGTATTCAAGTGTCCTCAAAAAAGTGTCCCCTCCCCCTTCTCTCTCTCTCTCT
>NW_019725200.1:0-453 GCF_002891405.2 Cryptotermes secundus | reverse complement strand
AGTCCTCCTTGAGAAATTGCCGATCATTCAGCTAGTCAAAAATTTCCCAGCATTTTATGTAACCTGAGGGTTTATTACCATGTTCACGTTAGTTCGTTGAGAGAAAATAGTAAGGATTGTGTGGATATTGTTGTGTTAATTGAAATTATGTGTATTCAGTATAATTTTAACTTCACAGCCTATCAGGTTATGTAAACGAGTTATTGCAGTTGTGTAGGGTTATGTTTTATTTAGGAAAGTATCTTTCATGTTCTGACATGCAGTGACGTATTCACTAGGCACTCGTCATAACATGACCTTTGTATGATGTATGTATCATAAAGTGGATGGACACAGCGTTGCTAGGTAACTGACCGTTAAATCATTTCGCAATGTCACAGCTGCACCACAAGGAGCGATGTTGTATTCAAATTTGTTTTCAGTTGTTGTAGCTGTTCCTGTGTGTGTTCTTTT
>NW_019725199.1:0-946 GCF_002891405.2 Cryptotermes secundus | reverse complement strand
TGCGGAACTAATTAAGCACTACGCCATGAAGAAGTATGGGGGAGTGTATGTATAGAGCTACATTTTCTTGACCTCGGCACTAGTTGGAGGTAAGTTGACAGCTTCACACACAGGCCGTTTTACCCCCGGTACCCACTGGAAAGTAGTCAGGGTGGGCCCCAGAACCGGTCTTGACGACGTGTAGAAAAGAAAATTTTCTACCCTACCGGGACTCGAAATTAGACACCCTTGTCGTTCAATCCGTAGCCAATCGCCATACCGACTGCATTATCCCGGCTCTCGGTACTACTACAGTACTTCATTTAAACTATTGTTCAATTTGAAGACAACAACAACAGAATCCAAAGTGTCACGGCACACAGGTTCAGAAACAAAGAGTTACACGACTAGCAGTAAGTTTCATGACCTCCCTCATTCTACTGCCTTTCTTAAAATCTTATCGTCAATCGTGTGCACTTCGAGATGGGCCCAGTCCCTGCTGCTGTAGGGGCTACAAGAAGTTAATAATTCTGGCGATGTATTAACATAACATTGCAAACGTGCCCTCCATTTTGTTCTGCATCTCGAGTTGAAAGTATGTAAGTCTTCCCCGAGCTCTTTATTTCTATGTTTGAAACCCCCCTTACTTACATACAGCTGAGCCCTTCTGGAGGAGCGGCAAATTCTGCAGCTACTAAAGAATTTTCCAGCATTTTATGGAACCCGAAGGTGCATTACCGTCTTCACAAGAGCCCTCCACTGGTCACTATCCTGAGCCAGATCTGTCCAATCCCTATTATCTCATCCTATCTCTCTAAGATCCATTCTAATATTGTCCACCCACCTACGCCTTGGTCTTCCCTGTGGTCTCTTTCCTTCTGGCTTACCCACCAATATCCTAAACGCATTCCTCGTCTCCCAAATTCGTGCTACATGACCAGCCCACCTCATCCTCCTTGAGTTGATC
>NW_019725198.1:0-1465 GCF_002891405.2 Cryptotermes secundus | reverse complement strand
CAGATTGGGAGCGGTTCCAAAGCCTCGTTTCTGAATTAATATCACTTATACTAGAATTTAATTCGGGGGTAGCAGCCGATAAACCGGCACGCAACTTTGCAGTCTGTATTACTTCGGCATATAGGTTGTCGACAAGTAAAATTACACTTTCGGACATAAACAACGATCTTCCTGGTCTAGTTCGTTTGATAAAATATAAGCATAAGCTACGAAAATTGTGGCAAGAAACCAGGGATCCAGCGTGTAAAACGGCAGTCAATTGGGTCACCAATTCAGGCGAATGACCCGTAAAAAGGCACTTGNAAAAATAAGTAACACCGAAGTCACACCTCAGTGTATATGGCCCATTGCGAAATCTCTTCTTCAGAGAGGCGGACCAAGGGCACCAACTGCTATTCATGGTTCTTCTGGCCTTAAGTTTTATCCTTCTGAAAAAGCCAACGAAATTGCCAACTGTTTGGATATTCAGTTCACACCACATGACCTGTGCGATGAAAACCATGAAGAGCGGGTGGAGGCTAGAGTTCAAGCTCTGCTGGAAGCCGTGGATGAAAACCCCCCTCTAAGGATCAGACCATGTGACGTTCAGAAATTAACAAAATCCCTGAAATTAAAAAAGGCCTGTGGAATTGATGGCATCCCAAATGAATGCCTCAGGCACTTTCCAATGCGACCATTGGTTCACCTAACTCACTTATTCAATCACTGTTTTCGGCTCTCTCACTTTCCAAATACTTGGAAGGAAGCAAAAATAATAACTTTACCTAAACCGGGTAAAGACCCGAAATTTCCTCAAAATTTACGTCCGATCAGCCTCCTGTCCACGACAGGAAAACTATTCGAAAAAGTAATTTTGAAATTCCTCCATAAACATATTGAAGAAAGAGACCTGCTCAACGCAAGTCAGTTTGGTTTTCGTGCACGTCACAGCACGACATTGCAATGTATGAGGCTGGTGGACCACGTGACTCTTAATTTCAACAATAAAATGTATACGGCTGCAGTGTTCTTGGACATCGAAAAAGCCTTTGATACCACGTGGCACTCAGGCTTGCTGTATAAGTTATCAAAATTGGAATTCTCAAACAGTTTGACCAAACTTATTGGGTCCTTTCTATCTAAACGTAAATTCAGGGTCTCGGTCGAAGGCGAAATGTCAACGCCAAGGGAATTGCAAGCAGGGGTGCCACAAGGTTCTGTTCTTTCCCCTCCTCTTTTCAACCTGTATATTAATGATGCCCCCCAAACACATGGTGTTCACCTGGCGCTCTTTGCGGACGACACCTGTCTATATGCGACAGATCGCAAGGAGGGTTTTATTGTTAGAAAACTCCAGCTCGGTCTCAGCTCAATTGAGACCTGGTGTGAGCGCTGGAATATAACTGATGAAGATAAGACTCGGAGGGTCTACTTCTCTCGGAGCCGTCGACCGCCTGAGTCTTGTCTTACTCTAAATGGAAGAAAT
>NW_019725197.1:1189-1401 GCF_002891405.2 Cryptotermes secundus | reverse complement strand
TTGCATGCTTGCTTGCTTTGCGTTTCTTGCTTGTTACCTTGTTAAATTTGCGTATTTATCTTGGCTGCTTTGCGTTGCTAGCTTGCTAGTTTTTCGATACTACCTTGCTAGCTTTGCTTTGCTTGCTTGGTATCATTTCTTTGCTAGCTTGCTAACTTTGCGTTCTAGCTTGTTGGTTTTGCGTAGCTAGCTTGTTAGCTTTGCTCTCATTC
>NW_019725197.1:0-1124 GCF_002891405.2 Cryptotermes secundus | reverse complement strand
TTGCTATCTTGCTAGATTTGCTTTGCATGCTTGATAGCTTAGCGTTGCTAACTTGATAGTTTTGCGTTGCTAGCTTGTTAGCTATGCGTTGCTAGCTAGCTTGCTTTGCGTTACATGCTTGCTAGCTTTCCGTTGCTTGCTTGCTTGATATGCGTTTCTATTTTGCCAGCTTTGGTTTGCTACCTTAACAGGTTTACTTTGCTAGCTTGCCAGTTTTCGTTGCTATCTTGCCAGGGTTGCGTTGCTACCTTGCTATCATGTCGTTGTTTGCTTGCTTGTTTTTGTTTGCTAGTTTGCTACCTTTGCGTTGCTAGCTTGCTAGATTTGCGTTGCTTACTTGCTTTGGGTTTCTTGCTTGCTAGCTATGCGTTGCTAGTTTGCTAGCTATGCTTGGTTAGCTTGCTAGCTTTACGTTGCTACCTTGTTAGCCTTGCGTTTTTAACATGCTAGTTTGCGTTGCCAGGTTGATAGGATTGCGTTCCTAACTTGCTAGCTTGGCGTTACTAACTTGATATCTCTGTGTTGCTAGATAGCTAGCTTTGCGTTGCTAGCTTGGTAGCCTTGCTTTTCTAACTTGCTTGTTTGCGTTGCCAGCTTGATAGATTTGCGTTCCTACCTTGCTAGCTTGGCGTTACTAACTTGATATCTCTGTGTTGCTAGATAGCTAGCTTTGCGTTGCTAGCTTGCTAGTTTGCGTTGCTAGCTAGAGAGTTTTGCGTTCCTAACTTGTTAGATTTACGTTCTATCTTACTAGCTTTGCGTTGCTAGCTTGGTAGCCTTGCTTTTCTAACTTGCTTGTTTGCGTTGCCAGCTTGATAGATTTGCGTTCCTACCTTGCTAGCTTGGCGTTACTAACTTGATATCTCTGTGTTGCTAGATAGCTAGCTTTGCGTTGCTAGCTTGGTAGCCTTGCTTTTCTAACTTGCTTGTTTGCGTTGCCAGCTTGATAGATTTGCGTTCCTACCTTGCTAGCTTGGCGTTACTAACTTGATATCTCTGTGTTGCTAGATAGCTAGCTTTGCGTTGCTATCTTGCTAGATTTGCGTTGCTAACTTGCTTGCTTAGCGTTGCTAGCTTGCTAGTTTGCGTTGCTAGCTAGAGAGTTTTGCGTTCCTAACTTGTTA
>NW_019725196.1:0-882 GCF_002891405.2 Cryptotermes secundus | reverse complement strand
GCAAGAAATTCCCTTTCTGGGACACTCGGTTTCGGCCCAAGTGATCTGGGTTGTGCTGGAAAGAATAGAGGCGATTAGAAATTTTCCTCCTTTCAAGAACCTTAAAGCAGTGCGTAGACATCCAAGAAGATCCTACGGTTAGAAGTTTCAAATTGTTTAAGGGTACGTTTTTTTTGTCATCCTTCGCAAGCCCAAGTGAAGCTTTATATTCTTCCTGAATCATTGAGACCTATGGTGCTGAAGTATTTCCACAGTTCAATTCTGAGTGCACATTTGGAAATGACGAAAACGCGTAACCATAGCAGTAAGGTGTTTTATTGGCCAGACATGAGAAGGGAGGTTTGTACGTTCGTGAGGGCGTGTCAACATTGTCAGAGAGCTAAACCGGTCCCTGATTCTAAGGTTGGCCTCCATAGTACTGTATCCGTTTCGTTTATTGCTCTAAGTTATTAAATATATTGGAATTGTAAAGCGTGGTACATGAGCCTGAATTGCACTCAGAAGGCTGTTTTTGTCTGTGCGATTTGGGATGTTTGTAAATTCCGGGACTGACAGAGACGGGAGATGTCTCGCGATTATGAGTGTTGAGAAATCAAGCCGATGGTGGCGTTAGCGCCTGAGGCCTTCTGGTGTTCTGGTGGATGACGCAGTCAGGCTTGTGTGGACGCTATGGGCATCTCAGAAGAGTAATATAGGCTGAGTGACACGTCCAGTTCGGTCCTCGCGTACTTGAGCCCTAGAGTGGTGAATTTAGTTGTATCTAGGCATTGAAGCCAAATGTAACTTGGTTAAGCTCTCTGGGACCTGTGAGGGAGAACATACTAAACACTAATTTGCAATAACTAGGGCCCGGATTTTTATGACCTAAAAACTATAAATATA
>NW_019725195.1:0-466 GCF_002891405.2 Cryptotermes secundus | reverse complement strand
TGATAGGATCTTGCAGGAGGCTCAGAACATGATGGCTTTCACTCAAGTGGACATGCCTCTTAAAGGAGGTGGTCAGTCTGTCTGTCCTGCTGAGTTCCATCTGCAGTTCAAGTCAAAATATTACTTACTGTTAAGACAGTTAGTGCTGTGAGGTGTTCTCTCTGCTGAGAGGATGGGCCTGCCATTTTGTAATCAGCTGGCCAGAAATTTTGAATTATGTAGGAAGGAAGAGGGAAAGCACAATAGACCACTGTAGGTTGCGGTGCAAGGGCCGAGAAGGCCCACCCCTTATACATTCACTCATTCAAGCAGGAGGGGCATGGAAGAATGGACCTCAGTTCCCATTGCCTCACTGTGGGACAAAATGAAACCACAGGTCTCTCTCATAACCCCCAAATGATCCAGCAGGAGACAACAGGATTATACAGTGGCCCTGTAAAGGGCCATTTTGCTAATTCACACGTCT
>NW_019725194.1:0-457 GCF_002891405.2 Cryptotermes secundus | reverse complement strand
TAAGGTCCAGTGGTGGGCATTTGTGCATTTGGTGATGAGCACTTGTGTTCCACGAAAGCAGGTAATTTCTGTAATTTCTGATCAGTGGTCAAGTTCAAAGTTGGCAACATGTACGAATTATTCTTTGGTTTTTGCTGTTCAGTGTTTGGGAAGGAGCGGGAAGAAAACTGGCTTGTTGTGAAGTGATGTGTGTTGGCGTGCTCTTAACTCTGATTACAAATATACTTTTACTGTGCAATAGTTAACTCTGCGTAATTATTAACCCAATTACCAACAGGTTATGGGCCCAGGAATAGTATAGGAAGTGAATTCGACATCGGAATTTGTGCTGTATCTTGATTGGTTTTATTTCGACTCGTGTTGTGGAAGTTAGCAGCATGGAGGAAGATAGTTACAAGCTACCACTTTTTGGTGGAACGAATTATGGAGATTGGAGTTTTCGAATGGAAATCTTTCT
>NW_019725193.1:628-893 GCF_002891405.2 Cryptotermes secundus | reverse complement strand
TCCTGAATTCAGTAATTTATATCTTTAATTTGCTAAATCAGCGGTGGACGACAGAGGGTAGTTAACTCCTCCATTTTGTTCTCAATTCTAAAGTTATATTCTCATTGGCTATTCCCTGTGGCTGGGGTGTGGGGCCCGTGGTCCTCTCTGCTGCTTATGCGGTAATATTACGATACTCCAGTGGCCTCGTTAGCGAGCTTCTTACTTATGTGATTACGCATAAATGCCGATCATCAACATTCTTAACCTAGTTGCCAGGTGTTGT
>NW_019725193.1:0-600 GCF_002891405.2 Cryptotermes secundus | reverse complement strand
AAAAACCATCACGAACCACTTTTATCAGATACCAAGTGGCTTTGGAAATTTGCAGTTTTGCTGATCTGGTGAACCATATGAACCATTTTAATTTAAAGTTGCAGGATGAAAATAACTTAGTCTGTGATTTATTTCTACTTATCAAGGCATTCAGAGCAAAGTTGATACTTCTGGAAAGCTGTTCATGTGCTATACTGTGCAGTTGCATAAAAAGGGTGAAGCTGAACTTCCTTCCTCGTTTGCAAATTTAGTCATTTCAGATTTGAAATAACAATTTCGGAAGCGATTTGCTGATTTGGATTCCAGTGCTCAGGAAATTAGATTGTCTCAAAATCCGTTTGACTGTGATGCTGCAGATGTCCCAAGTCAAATTAAAATGGAAATTATTGAACTTCAGGAAAATTATCATATTAAAGACAAATACAAGGAGGAAATCAGATCAAATTTTATAAATTTCTGAACTCTGAGCAATTTCCAAATTTAAAGAAATTTGCTTGTAAATTTATCTCCATTTTTGGGACGACGTATCTGTGTTAACACACTTTTTCCCAGATTAAGTACATCAAGTCGAAATACTGGGCAAATTTATCCGATGAACAT
>NW_019725192.1:0-478 GCF_002891405.2 Cryptotermes secundus | reverse complement strand
GGATCTGTGAAACCATGTAGCTATGTATGTATGTATCGAGATCACAGACCATTGATTCCCCTTCAGTATATTCAGATATTCATTCATTCATTCACTTTTTATTTGTTCACAAGATCTACATTTGGCGAAATTGCCTCAGATATAGAACACGTCCATGGTTTAAATGTCCATAAGGACAGTGTCATAACAGAATACAGAAAGCACAGATATACAAATGTAAATTTTAAAACATCCAGAGAACCACGTTATAACATAAAACCTCATACACATAATAACAGTTCACCATCATAACAGTAATTATAAACATGCAAAATACATGATAATGCCACCTATATAAATTAAATTTCATCAATACAATTTAGGGTATCTTTGAGGACAAGGTCCCATAATATACAAACAACTTATAGTACTAGTAGATACAAAATAAAACGTATTATTTTATTCACAGTTCATTAAAATTGGTTCCAGATTCAGTCAT
>NW_019725191.1:0-605 GCF_002891405.2 Cryptotermes secundus | reverse complement strand
CCGAGCAAGGACTGTGAACTCGGAATGAACCTTGCTGGCAGGCAGGCAGGCAGAGCCCCAGGAGTGATAAGGCAACGGAAAAGTCCTGAGAATTGGATGGCGGGTGGGCCCGATGAGTGAGGTCTGAGTGTGTTTGTTTTTGGCGTCTGGGGAGAGGGTGACATCCTGAACTGTGCAACGGTTCTTCCCCGTGAAGTTCCTTCGCAAATCTAGCAATATATCGGGCTAGCAAGGTAGCAACGCAAAGCTAGCAAGCTAGCAACGCAATGCTAGCAAGATGGCAACGCAAAGCAAGCAATCTAGCAACGCAAACCTAGCAAGATAGAAACGAAAGCTTGCAAGCAAGGATCGCACAGCAAACAAGCAAAAAGGCAACGCAAAGCTAGCAAGCTCGCAAAGCAAAGCTAGCACACTAGCAACGCAAAGCTGGCAACATAGAAATGCAAACCTGGCAAGCAAGCAACGCAAAGACGGCAAGCTAGGAAACGAAAGCTAGCAAGGTAGCAAAGCAAAGCTAGCAATATAGCAAGGCAAAGCTAGCAAGCTAACAACAAAAGCTAGCAAGCTAGCAACGCATATCCAGCCAGCTAGCAAGCTAGCAACGC
>NW_019725190.1:0-452 GCF_002891405.2 Cryptotermes secundus | reverse complement strand
ACAAAGTGTTTAGTTCGTGGACACAAAGAATTACACACAAAAAAAAACACACTGTCAAAACAAAAAACGTATTAGTCATTAATATGAACATAGCTGCTGTTTACTGGTAACAAAATCAGTTTTGGCGCACCTTCTAGAGAGCTAGAGATGCCTTGTTTTGCTTCGTTTGTTTCTTGCTTCCTTTTCAAGAGAAGAGAACACAAAAAAAATTCCAGTTCGCAGAGGTAGCTTGTGACAAACGGGACTGGATCTTAACAATTACACCTCATCAAAGAGGCGTAGGTGTCATAAAATTTTGTGTTAGAGTCGATCCAGTTTCACTGATTCAAAATTAGGGTTTGATTTCCTTTCTGTATTGACATTAAAGAATTATAAATCTTTACTACTAGAGCCTCTGGAGTTGACCGGTTTTTAAACTCACTACTAAACAGTAATCAGCAGTAACTAGGGTG
>NW_019725189.1:0-461 GCF_002891405.2 Cryptotermes secundus | reverse complement strand
CACTCTCTTATATTTTCCTCGTTCACTTCTACACCACCATGAACTAGGTTAGCCAGTTTTGTCAATTCTATGGCTATCTCATTGTCCCTGAATCCAGTGAATCCATGGATTTTGTCATCTTCATTAGTGATGAAAGGCATCAGTTTCTTCCATGAATTTTTTCAATACAAATTGGATAAGTGCGGTAACATTAGGAGGAAAATATTTCACAAAAATATTTCCATCATCTGACCTCAGGAGACTTTCGTTAGGATGTGAGGGCGCATTGTCAACGAGGAGCACAGCTTTCTCACATAGGCCTTGGGATTTTAGATGGTCACGAACTTGAGGCGCAAATTTAAAATCAAACCATTCTTTAAATATCGCTCTATTCATCCAAGCTCCTTTCTGTTTAAAATAATGGATAGGCAGACTTGAATCTCTCCTTACTGGATTTGTGACCTGGAGCCTGTCTTTCATTT
>NW_019725188.1:0-433 GCF_002891405.2 Cryptotermes secundus | reverse complement strand
TTGCAATGAACAGTAAGAACAAGAACATTAGAGACCTGTAGAGAGAAATAAATTACTTTAAGAGGGGTTACAAACCTAAAAGTAATTTAGTGAAGGATGAGAATGGAGATTTGCTTGCAGATTCCCACAACATTTTGAATAGGTGGAAGAACTACTTCTCTCAGTTATTGAATGTACATAGGGTCAGTGANGGCAGACAGAAATCCATACAGCTGAGCCGTTCATACCTGATCCTAGCCCTTTTGAGGTTGAAAGTGCTATTGCAAAATTGAAACGGTATAAATCGCCAGGTAGTGATCAAATGGCGGCAGAACTTACTGAAGCAGGAGGCGAAATATTACGTTCTAAGATCCACAATCGAATTACTCCTATTTGGCATAAAGAAAGGTTTCCTGATCAGTTGAAGGAGTCTATTATTGTACCAGTTCACAAG
>NW_019725187.1:0-766 GCF_002891405.2 Cryptotermes secundus | reverse complement strand
GCAGCACTTAACCAAAGGATTTCCCCAACTGTCATCCCAGTTACTAGTATAGTATGCATTTTCAAATTTTCAAATTTGAAAGATCGCCAATTATCGCTAAGGATAGTTTTATATTTGGAAAAACTTCGTTCTACATCACATGATGTGACAGGAGCATATTTGAAGAATGTCAAGTCGTTTGGTGACAGTTCTGTATCATCTTCAAATGTTGCTAGTTTACCGGAAAGTATATCAGCAATCTTGCATAATGTTGAATAACCAGCATTCCGATGAAGAACACTTTCTATTTGGTTTTAATCCTGTCACTTATTTTACCACGAGTTCGGTTTAGTTCATTCTCAATGCTGTTTACAGTGTCCAACGCGTCACAGAGTTCAGTCCCTACAAATTCCAGGCGAGTTATTGCACCTGAAATTGAACAGACGTTTGACTTTATGTATGCCAGATTTTGTGCTAGAGTGGTAGAGAATAAGTCCTTGACAGCTTTAAGTGATGTTGACTCACTGCTGTCAAAGCCATTAAACATTTTCTCAATGGCTGTGTAATTTTCACAATAATATGCCACAGCATCCAACCATCTACCCCACCGTGTGATGACAGGCTGTGGAGGAAGTGGCAGTAGAGGAGCTTCTTGTTTAAATTTCTGCACTCGAAGAGGGGCCTTGATGAATATTTTCTTTCCGTTTGAAACTAGCCCATCGACATCAGGAAAATGTCCTCAAACTTCTTCAGCCACTGTATGCAATGCATGAGCGAGGCAAGTAAT
>NW_019725186.1:1331-1473 GCF_002891405.2 Cryptotermes secundus | reverse complement strand
ATTCCAAAGCCACTCATCAGTGATCAGAATGCCACTAAGAGGACAATGTAGTGCCGAAGTCATAAAACCTGGAATATGGAGCAATGGAAAACGGTCATTTGGTCGGATGAGTCCACCTTCACACTGTTTCCGACTTCTGGCC
>NW_019725186.1:405-1284 GCF_002891405.2 Cryptotermes secundus | reverse complement strand
TGTTTGCTGCCAAGAGTGAAACATGGCGGGGGTTCGATCATGGTATGGGCAGCCATATCGTGGTATTCTGTCGGACCCATCATTACCCTGCAAGGTCACGTCACTGCCAACGACTATGTGACCATTTTGAGCGACCAGGTCCATCCCATGGTGCAAACTTTGTTCCCTAATGGTGATGCCATTTACCAAGCCAACTATGCCTGTGTTCACATAGCTCACATCGTCAAGGACTGGTTTTCTGAGAACGAAGATGAGGTATCATGTCTGCCAGGGCCCCCACAATAGCCAGATATCAATATTATTGAGCCTTTGTGGTCTGTTCTGGAGAGCAATCTGCGTGCGCGCTATCCACCTCCATCATCGATAACAGAACTTACCGTGTTTTTCAGGAAGAATGGTACAAGATTCCCTTGAAAATCATACAGGACCTCTATGTATCCATTCCAAGGAGACTGCAAGCAGTTCTGTAAGCTAGAGGTTGTCCTACACCATATCAGTCACGGTAAAGTGCATTTGTTGGGTGTTTCCAGATTTTTGTCCATCCCCTGTACTTCTCTCAGTTACTGAATGTACATAGGGTCAGTGCTGTTAGGAAGACAGAAATCCATACAGCTGAGCCATTAATACACGATCCTAGCCCTTTTGAGTTTTAAAGTGCTATTGCACAATTTATATGGTATAAATCGCCAGGTAGTGATCAAATTCCGGCAGAACTTATTCAAGCAGGAGACGAAATAATACGTTCTAAGATCCACAATCTAATTACTTCTATTTGGCGTAAGGAAAAATTGGCTGATCAGTGAAAGGAGTCTATTATTGTACCAGCTAACAAGAAGGGTGATAAAACTGACTGTAGTAATTATCGGGGGATATCACTGC
>NW_019725186.1:0-197 GCF_002891405.2 Cryptotermes secundus | reverse complement strand
GAGGGAAGCACTGTACAGTATTCTGGTAGAGTTTGGGATACCCATGAAACTAGCTAAGATTATTAAAATGTGTTTAAAGGAAACGTATAGTAAAGTCCGTGTAGGTAACATTTGTCTGATAAATTTCCTATACAGAATGGGCTGAAACAAGAAGCTGCTTTATCGCCACATATTTCCAACTTTGCTTTAGAATATGC
>NW_019725185.1:432-649 GCF_002891405.2 Cryptotermes secundus | reverse complement strand
CGTATGTCCACCCTTTATAAGTCTGAGTCTGATGTTATGACCAACAATCAGTCAGCAAGTCTGTCTGGGGCTTACGACCCGATTTTTATTACTGTCAGACAGCTGTGGACTTGTTGATGTGGGGTGCTCTCTCTGACAAGACGACAGGTCTGTCATTTACAATTGATGCTGGCCCTCACCAGACAGTCATTCTTGGGTCCAAGTCCTGTGGGACTCG
>NW_019725185.1:0-343 GCF_002891405.2 Cryptotermes secundus | reverse complement strand
ACAGGACTGTCAAAGTTATGTTACCACTGTTGCTCATTCGGCCAGTCTGTCTTGGAATAATGCACTCATCTGGGGCTTAAGACCAGATCTTTATTCTGTATGACAGCTGCAGGCTTGTTGGTGTGGGGCACTCTCTCTGACGACAGGATAGGTCTGTCGTTTGCCAGAGCCACACCCAGCAGTAATATTGTCAGTATGTACAATTTACACTTTATATATTATTAACTATATTATATGCAATATATACAAGGCCTCTGTCAGTCCAGGATCAGTACAGAAGATCATGCCCTATCCTTAGTAGCTCCTACTACAATGCCAGTCTAGTCACTTGAATGGTCACATG
>NW_019725184.1:0-253 GCF_002891405.2 Cryptotermes secundus | reverse complement strand
CCCATACAAAACAACAGCAAAACTGTAGTTCTGTATATACTGATCCTTACTCTTTCTAGATATGAGATGGGAAGACAAAACAATGCTGAACCGAGTGATAACACTCAGTGTTGGAATTTATTCTGCTTCCAGTTTCTTAGTGGAAGCGAATTTGATTGGTTGCCGTAGTTCCAAAACATCTGAAGTTCGATACAATTTCGAAGAATTTTGTGGCTATGAAGAAAGCAGTCTTCTGGGATTTGGCACCGTGTAT
>NW_019725183.1:0-887 GCF_002891405.2 Cryptotermes secundus | reverse complement strand
TTTCAACATTTTACCACAACACTTTTACCAACAAAAGTGTTTAACAGCATGGCTAGTATGCGTAAAGAAACTTACTTTCGATAAGAGACGCAGGCTGAATCCCACCACTTGTAAGACCCATATGGAATAGAGCCTTCGGCTGACAACTCATTACGTTTTTAGATCAGCTCCGGAGTCTCGTTAATTTATAAATTTATACCATTAACTTGCTGACTCTACTGTTGGCGAAAGAGGGATGTTGGCTACTCCCTTTGTACTAATTTCGGAGTAGAGAGTTTTCATTGGCTCTTCCCTGCTGTGGGCAAGGCCGTGGTACCTCTTTGCTGCTTATTTAATAATATTATTATACTCCATTGTACCTACAATGCGACTTGCAGAAGTGCTATTGCGTATTCTGCTAACTCAGGCATTCCTAACCTAGATTGTCTGTCCAGGTGTTGACATACGAATGTGATTTCTATAAAACTTTTGTTGCAACCCTCGAAACATTTAGGCAATGGGTTCACTTTTCATTCTCAAAATTTTGCTCCGTAACACCAAAAATGCTTTGGTTATACGAGTTTCTGTAAAGAACACATATAATATAACGACCACTATCATTTGATTTGCTAAATTTTACCGAATTCAAAACTTTTCTGCAACAATGCTTTGATTTTATGCGTGTCCGTACAGAACACATTTACTATAAGGACTACTATTATCCGACATGATAAATCTTGCCGTCTTCAATACTTATCCGAAACAATGCGTTGATTCATGCAGTTCCTGGACAGAACACATTTACTATAATGACCAATATTCTTTGACATATATAATTTTCCCGAACTAAGTATATTTTCAGCAAGATTGCTTTCATTTTATAGCGCTCCTGTACAGAACACATCTAC
>NW_019725182.1:0-460 GCF_002891405.2 Cryptotermes secundus | reverse complement strand
GGAGACCGTGGTGGGTACTCAATAGCACCTCTTCGACCTATCCATAGTACAGGTAGAGTATCATCCAAGTACGCCCTGACATCTCGGTGGTAGTTAGGTGGAGCACCATCTTGTTGTAAGTAAAATCTCTCATCTCCAAACAGCTTTCGAATGGCAGGGAAAATCAGTGTCTGAAGCATATGGAGATGCACCTGACCAGTTACGGTACCTTCAAAGAAGAAAGGACCAATCAAACCGCACGAGGAGAGACCTCACGCATTAACACCCGGTAGATTCGCTTACTTGCCTGCGTGAACGTGTGGATTTACCGGAGCCCAGTACACACAATTGTGGCGGTTACCAGTACCGTTCATTTTGAATTGCGCCTCGTCAGACCAGATAACTTTCCCTGCAAGCTCCTCATCCTCGCGAACCGTGCCTTCAAACCACTCGCAGTATTCAAGCCTTCCATCCGGGTCGT
>NW_019725181.1:0-777 GCF_002891405.2 Cryptotermes secundus | reverse complement strand
CAACAATTGCACTGAAACAGAGAACTGTTTCACACGAGGCCCGTGCCGAGATGTTATATGCAGGGCAAATTAGGAGCTAGAGCTAGTGTTCAGTCGTTGTGAGCTGTTGCTGTTAGAAGCTAGTAGCTGAGACCGGGGACATTTCGGGAATCCAGAGGAAGGGGAACGTCCGCCGTTGGAAGCAGCTACCAATCAACGACAGTGAAGACGTAATTATGGACACTAGTGTAAGTGTGTAACCGTGAACTGTAAATTGTAGTCACTCGTTCTATATCAAAGAATCCAATAAATCCGACCATCAATTCAAACACCGTCTATAGTCACACTAAAATCGTGACAATATATTTGGTGAACAACTGTTCTTAAACGGAACTAATATCAGGTCACATATGTGGGGTAAATGTAAGTCACGTGTATGAGTGACTATAGACCGGATTTGGACTGGTGATGCGATTTCTTGTCTACTTATACACTCAAATTATAACAAGTAATTACAACAGTCTCACTGATTTGCACATTCAGTAGTGTTCTCCTTCTGTTACAGTCTCCACTAGTCGTTTCCTGGTAATAGCTTTAACAGTGGAGATTCTTCAGTTCCGCAGTAACGCCGTTGCCGGCTGGCTACCATTCCGCGACTGGACTCTTGCCCTAACTGGCTAACTCCCAGGCTGACGGCCATCACACACCAACCTCCTAGTCTTCGCTTCACAGATTGACTGACTTATTTTCTGAGTCAGTTGACCAGTCTGTCTTGGAATAAAGCACCCATTTGGGGCC
>NW_019725180.1:0-577 GCF_002891405.2 Cryptotermes secundus | reverse complement strand
CCATTTTGGCCTGTTGGTGGACTGCCGAAACGAGCGTCTCATGGATAGGATCACGACGTTATGCGTGCGGGCTCAAGCCACCAGCATGCAGATCTCGAGCGTCAAGACCAACACTGGCGGAACACCGATCGACAGCCTCATCTCCGAATTCCCGGACCTCATTCGCCCAGCCGGAGTCCAGCGTAAAGTACGCCACAGCACCGTGCATCATATACGGACGATACCAGGCCCGCCAGTGACCTGCCGACCCCGGCGGCTAGCANCATCGCCAAGTCAGAGTTCGACGTTATGCTGCGAGATGGCACAGATCGCCGCTCTGAAAGCTCCTGGTCCTCGGCCCTGCACGTCGTTCCCAAAAAGGACAACGGTTGGCGTCCTTGCGGCGACTATAGAGCGCTCAACGCCCGGACAATCTCTGATCGATACCCAGTCCCACATATCCACGACTATTCACACCAGCTCCATGGCTGTACCATTTTCTCCAAAATTGACTTGGTACGAGCCTATAACCGAATTCCAGTCAATCACGGCAACATCCAGAAGACGGCCATTACCACTCCTTTCGGCCTGTTCGAGT
>NW_019725179.1:0-621 GCF_002891405.2 Cryptotermes secundus | reverse complement strand
AGCTAGCAAGCAACCAAAGATTCCAAACTAGCAACGCAAAGCAAGAATGCAAACAAGCAACATAATTCAAACAAGCAACGCAAAGCAAGCAAGTTAACAAGAACCGCAAAGCAAGCTAGGAAGCAAAGCAAAGCTACAAGGGAACAACGGAAAACAAGCAAGAAAGCAAACGAAGCAAAGGAAGCAAACAAGCAAGCAACGAAAATCAAGCAAGCAAACAACTCAAAGCAAGCAAGGAATGCAAAGCAACCAAGCAACCAATAAACAGAAAGAAAGCAAAGCAAGCAAGAGACGCAAAGCAAGCAAGCAGCAAAGAATTCAAGCAGGAAATCAGGCAAAGCAAAACAGGCTAACAACGCAAAGAATCTAGCAACGAAATGCAGGCTAGCAACGGAAACAAGCTAGAAACGCAAAGCTAGCAAGCTAGCAACGCAAATCTAACAAGCTAGCACACTAGCAACGCAAAGCTAGGAAGCTAGCAACGCAATACTAGCAAGCTAGAAACATATAGCCAGCAAGCTAGCAACCCAAATGTAGCAAGCTAGCAACGGAAAGATAGCAAGCTAGCAACAAAAACTAGCAAGCTAGCAAAGCAAAGCTAGCAAGATAGAAACGCAAAGA
>NW_019725178.1:862-936 GCF_002891405.2 Cryptotermes secundus | reverse complement strand
AATTATTTTTCAAATTTCCATACATTACATTGAAATCTTTCAAAACCTGATTTATATTCATTAAAATATATAAA
>NW_019725178.1:0-488 GCF_002891405.2 Cryptotermes secundus | reverse complement strand
AAGAATTTCAGGTTACATTTATATATTTCATTAAATTCGGTCAAATTTTAATTAAAATTCTTTAAACAAAATGCGGATGGTTCTAATTTTCCTTAGAATTCCGGAAATATAATGTAAATCGTCAACAAGTTTGCTAGAATTCCCAAAATTATGCGAAATCTTGCACAACATATGTAATATAATTTTTTATTAAGTTGAAATCGAGAAGGGGTTATTGGTCAAATTTATATGAATTTGGTTGAAGTATGTCAAAATTAGTGTAGTATTCCTTAAAGAAACATAATATCCTTCAAAATTTGATTAAAAGAGATTAATAAATAAATATCGGTAAAGAATTCTATAGTTTTCCATAAATTAATGTTGAATCTTTGATAAATTGTTAAAATTCTTTATAATTACTTGAAATCTGGAAAAATTAGTTTTCAAAAATTCCATACATTACATTTAAATCTTTCAAAACCTGGTATATATTCATTAAAATAAACAAA
>NW_019725177.1:0-760 GCF_002891405.2 Cryptotermes secundus | reverse complement strand
ATGCAAGCCAGGCAATGAATATTAAAGCCGAGGATGTCTCAGACTTGCAAGAGGAAGCGGATCCTGTACGAATAACATTTCAGGAGATAAAGGCTGAACCTGAGGTGAGCTGTATGTTAATGTATGTCCACTGTTAGGCAGATATCACAAGTAGGCAGGAATTTCAGTTGTCTTTCTCATCTATTTCTGTCTGTCTGTGCACTTGAAACAACTCCACTGTGCTGCTGACTTGCCTTTGAAGGCCTTTATCAAAAGTGTCTCTAGACAGTTATAGTTTGTTGAATGTATCCCGCTTGTGATGTACCACTTCTGTTTCCTTTTAAGCACTTCTGATGCAGATGAAATTAAATTTTGCATAAACGGAACTGTATCTTAGAGAAATTCTATAGCATCAAAAATCCTTAGGGAGTCATGGAACTGTTCGCAGTTATTTAGTTATACACTTGTTAGAACCAATAAGTTACTAGGACTCTTGTGAGCTAATTCCAATGAACCCCACAAGATATATATCATGTGATGAACAGGTTTCAAGGTTACACAAGATTCTGCATTCTCTTGCATCAAGAATGGCAAAAATTGTACTGTATAAAGCTGAAGAAATGTTTCCTGATGTAAGTGAAAGAATTCTGTGTGTTTCGTGCTTGTGTGCACAGACATGAATTTTATTGTATGTCAGTTGTCTTTGCCAAAGAAACTAAATATTTTGTGACACACATCTGTTTGTTTGCATAATCCACGTGGGGACTTTCGTACACTTGGG
>NW_019725176.1:0-480 GCF_002891405.2 Cryptotermes secundus | reverse complement strand
ATCGAATACGTCGAGAATTCATTTGTCGCGATATACGCCCGATACTCGACAATATAAATAAATGTGTATATTGATAACAAAAGTATACAGGTGTACTCTGCCTGATGGGCAGGCACTGGTCAAAACATAATCAACGGTTTATACATAATTACTCTGTGGCTAAGCGCACAGACGCAAGCATAGGCACGCCTCATAGCATTGATCAATTTTACTAAGAAAAGATTATACTCTGGCGAGCCTTAAGGGTACAAAGAAATATACACTCGTACTGACACGCCTGAAGGGCGACAGGCTATTCAAGACAACTCAAACTTCAAACAAATCCATTTACTTACGCCACCCGGCGTCGTGGTGAAAAGGAAACTATATACAACAGTAAGTCACTTACTGGCGTTTCCAAATTACAAACACAATTTTAACCTCGCAACTCGATAAAACATTCATCGGGTCGCGAGGGCACTCTTCCCCCTTCGGATACTG
>NW_019725175.1:0-458 GCF_002891405.2 Cryptotermes secundus | reverse complement strand
GGCAGGCTGGATGGGACACGATCTGTGATTGGACCTGACACTGTACGAAGGTTGGCAACTACAGAGGTGAGCGGAGGTCAGGGCTCAACCTCACGCCCTGAGGGGCAATCAGAATCTGCGCAGTATTCTTGAAAGAGCCCAGAAATCGGCTTTCACAATCACACGGATGCCAGAAGTTGTTAGTTGTCATAATGAACTATGACATGGCTGATCATTGAAGATGTAATCCAGAGTAATGGAGACAGGAGGAGGGAGAATGAAGAGAGAAGAACAAGACACACAGAACCTTCGCTAGAGTAGAAAGTTTACCTTACCAAAACGCTACAGCAGAAGAGAAATAACTGTCACTTCTTCCAGAGCATGCCAACACATACCAAGTTCGATACTTCTCAAGTTGTATTACTATGGTCCTAATGAAAGTCAGTCAGTCAGTCATCCATCTAGGCAAGAAATTCCTT
>NW_019725174.1:0-825 GCF_002891405.2 Cryptotermes secundus | reverse complement strand
TGCGTTGCTAACTTGCTAGCTTAGCGTTGCTAGTTTGTTAGCTTTGCCTTGCTAGCTGTCTAGCCTGGCTTTGCTATCTTGCTAGCTTTCCATTGCTAGCTTGCTATCTTTGCGTTGCTCGCTTGCTTGCTCTGCGTTGATAGCTGGCTAGATTGCTAGATTATCGTTGCTAGCTTGCTAGCTTTGAGCTGCTATCTTACTAGATTTGCGTTGCTAGCTTTCTAACTTTACATTGCTAGCTGTCTTGCTTTGCGTTGCTAACTTCCTAGCTTTGCGTTGCTAGCTTGCTAGCTCTGCCTATGTAGCTTGCTAGCTTTAAAGTTTGTTAGATTTATGTTGCTAGCTTGCTATCTTTCCCTTGCTAGGTTAAAAGCTTGCTAGATATGCGTTGTTAAATGCTATCTTTGCGTTGTTAACTTATTAGCTTTTCGTTACTATCTTGCTAATTTCACCTTGCTAGCTTGCTAGCTTGGCGTTTCTAATTTGCTAGGTTTGCGTTTCTCGCTTGCTAGCTCTGCGTTGCTAGCTTGCATATTTGCTAGATATGCGTTGATAGCTTGCTAGCTTTGAGTTGCTATCTTATTAGATTTGCGTTTCTAGCTTGCTAGATTTGCGTTGCAAGCTTGCTAACTTTGCGTTGCTAACTTCCTAGCTTTGCGTTGCTGGTTTCCTAGCTTTGCGTTGGTATCTTGTTAGCTTGCTAGTTTTTCGATTCTAGCTTGCTAGCTTTGCGTTGCTACCTTGATAGCCTTGCGTTGTCAGCTTGCTAGCTTTCCCTGTCTAATTTGCAAGCTTGCTAGATATGCTTTGCTAGCTTACTAGCTT
>NW_019725173.1:0-985 GCF_002891405.2 Cryptotermes secundus | reverse complement strand
CAAAGCTAGCTATCTATCTAGCAACGCAAAGTTAGCAAAATAAAAACTAAGCTAGCAAGCTAGCAATGCAAATCTAGCAAGCTAGCAACGCAAAGCTAGCAAGCTAGCAACGTAAACCGTGCAAGTTAGCAACGCAAATCTAGCAAGCTAGCAAGCTAACAACGCAAAGGTAGCAAGTTAGTAAAGCAAAGGTAGCAAGCTAGCAACGCAAATCTAGCACGCTATTAACGCAAAGATAGCAAGATAGCAACGCAAAACTAGCAAGGTGGCAACGCAAATCAAGCAAGATAGCAACAGACAGGTACATGCTAGCAACGCATAGCTAGCAAGCTAGCAAGATAGCAACGCAAAGCTTGCGAGCTTGTAATGCAAAGCTAGAAAGCTAGCAACGCAAACTTGCAAGCAAGAAAGGCAAAACAAGCAAGAAAGAAGCAAGCTACGCCAAGCTAGCAAGCATCGCAAGCTATCAAGCTAGCAAAGCAAATTTAGCAACGCAAAACTAGCAAGCTAGCAACGCATTCTATCAAGCTAGCAACGCAATCAAGCAAGCTAGCAACGCAAAGCTAGCAGCTAGTAACGCAAAAATAACAATCTAGAAAAGCAAAGCTTGCAAGCTGGCAATGCAAAGTTAGCAAGCTAGGAATTATAAGCTAAGATGCCAAAAATGGAAAGCTAGCAAGCTAGAAACGCAACGCTATCAAGATAGCAACGAATAGCTAGCAAGATAGCATCGCAAAGCTGAAAGCAATAAACTTAAATCAAGCAAGCAAGCAACGCATAGCAAGCAAGCAAGCAAGGAACGCAAAGCTAGCAAGGTAGAAACGAAAATCTAGCAAGCTAGCAACACAAAGCTAGCAAGCAAGAAACACAAAGAAAGCAAGCAAGCAAGGAACCCAAAGCAAGCAAGGAAGCAAAGTACTGGCAACGCAAATCTAACGGCCAACAACGGAAATCTAGCAAGCTATCTACGAAAACTAGCAAACTA
>NW_019725172.1:359-1191 GCF_002891405.2 Cryptotermes secundus | reverse complement strand
AATAAAATTGTTACACTTAAGACGGTGTTTATCTTATATATAAGAATTAGAATATACAAAACTATAATCTTGCACAGAGTTAGTAGAGAGTCCGTTGAGTGTAACAATTTGTAGGTCACTTTTTTAAAATCACTTCTGCCTTACATGTTCGGTTTGATACAAACATCATCAGAGGTACTTGCTATAACTATGGAAACACTGTCGTTGTTTATGATGTTCACAGTTATGTTTGTCGTGTAGACGCTGCTACAATATGCTGACGTGTAAAAGCACAAAACTTACTAAGATAGTTGAGTACACTATCAAGTTCTCACTTTTCATCTGAAACTGTTTTAAGTTAAAACGCTAAATGTTAAAATATTTAATCTAAAATGCTGAATTCCTCCTTGTTAGTTCATCCCGAGGATGGGAGACGTCAGCTTGAAGTTGTATGGCTTATGGTTCGATGTTTCTTATGTGCTGTGTGTTGTGTACTGTACTCTCTACTATCTCTGTGATTGATAGCGTAACGGACCAAAAATGAAACAATTCAAAATATAATCTTGCCTGTGGTTCTGTATAGGTGTGAAACTTGGTCTCGGTCATTGAGGGAGGAACATAGACTCAAGGTGTTGAGAAGAATATTTGGACTGAAGAAGGATGAAGTGACAGGAGGTTGGAGAAAACTGCATAATGAGGAGCTTCATACCTTTACTCTTCTCCAAGTATAATTAGAATGATCAAGTCAAGGAGGATGAAGTGGGCAGGGTATGTAACAGGAATGTGGGAGGAGAGGACTGCATATAGGATATTGGTGGGAAAGCCAAAAGAAAAGGGACCAGTGACCAAGGTG
>NW_019725172.1:0-250 GCF_002891405.2 Cryptotermes secundus | reverse complement strand
TCTTCGAGTTGCATAAAATGCTGGAAAATTCTTGAGTAGCTGCAGATTTGGTGGCTCCTCAAGAAGGGCTCATCTCCATAAATAAGTAAGTACAGAAAAAAAGAATACCCAAAGTCAGTTATAGAGCTCATAAGGCTAGAAGAAAAAGGATTTCTGCAAGGCTTCTGTTACTTCCTACTGTCATTCCTACGTTTATATAAAATACATACGGAAGAAAAGTAAGAGAAGTAATTGTACTGATTATTAACAG
>NW_019725171.1:0-871 GCF_002891405.2 Cryptotermes secundus | reverse complement strand
AACTGCCAGGCTGGCGGCCATTTCACACAAACCTCCTAGACTTCTTTTCACAGACTCATTAATCGAAATCTCAACTAACTGTCCCATTTTAACATCGTGGCACGGACCGAGGAGGAAACGCCGTTCCTCTGTTATAGTTCAAATGTTGCTTATTAAAAATCTGCTACCTAATTATTAATTTGTCTTTTCCCCTGTCATTGCCTAGCAACGAGTCTGTAAGCCACTTTACATATTTAATTTTGTTAAATAGAAAAATTCTTGAAGTTATTTTTCATTGACAAGTATTTAAGTTGTGACAGTTACTGTACTAAATTATTTTTGGGTCGAGGGAAAGAAAACTACCTTCTTGACTGAATTCTATCATCGATTTCCCCAATCTCCCCAGACGAACTGTAGTATAACAATTTCAATTAAGTAACAGTTACTTGCTCAAGTGTACGAGCATATAGTCTTCCGTTTTGCTTGATATATTGAAATGAGAGATGGCAGGACATTACCGAGTATCAAACTCACTCCCAAACTACCATTTCCTATTTCAATATAATATCTATATATAAAGAAAAGCGTGCAGGAGACTCTAGAAGAGAAACTCAGTGCAATTGAAAGTGAAAGCGGAAATGCTGAAGTGCAGTGGAACAATATAAAAGAATGCATGTTAGATACTATCAGTGATTTGGTTGGTAAAGTTGAGAAGATAGCAAGAAAACCATGGGTTACACAGGAGATGATGAGTAAAATGGAGGAGCGAAGGAAATGGAAGAATGTCAACAATGAAGAAGGCAGGAGGAAATACATGAGACTGAGGGATAAATTGAAAAGAGCCACGGACGGGGCCAAAAAGGAATATCTTTAGAAGATATGTAATGAGATT
>NW_019725170.1:0-564 GCF_002891405.2 Cryptotermes secundus | reverse complement strand
CATTTACTAAATCTCTGGCAACAGAACTCGAATTTTCAGTACATCAAATGTTGCAGTCCTTCATGGGTCACGATTCTGAGCCAGTTTAATCCTCTCCAATCCTTACAACTTATCTCGCAAACGTCAATCTTAATGTTACCTTGGACGCGCAATAGCTAAAGAGGTTAGTTGCTGGCTTTCCACCGCGGCGGCCAGGGTTCGATCACTGCTCTGGTCAAGTGGAATTTGTGGTGGACAAAGTGGCGTTGGGGCAGGTTTTCTCCGAGTACTATCATCTATCACCTATCATCTGGGGTTGGTACAATAGGCCAGAAGTGGCCGCAGTGTAAGGGACGTGGTCCCGCCCACTAGCAATAAAAATATGTTACCAAGTTAATTTTGGGCCCTCCAAATTTGTTCTTTCCAAGACGTTTCATCACAAAAATTCAGTATGCATTTCCAAAACTAACGTAACTTTCTATATTCAACTGCCATAATGTTAGATGCCTTGTATAAACCACGAAACTAATTGTTTTAAAATATCCTAAATTGTTAATTTATTTCGTTCTTCTTAGGCCCAAATAT
>NW_019725169.1:796-1185 GCF_002891405.2 Cryptotermes secundus | reverse complement strand
GATATTCTTTGTTAACTTGATATCTTTGCGTTGCTATCTTGCTAAATTTGCGTTGCAATCTTTCAAAATTTGCGTTGCTAGCTTGCTAACTTTGCGTTGATAGGTTGCCATCTTAGCGTTGATAGCTTGCCAGTCTTGCTTTGCTAGCTTACTAGCTTTGCGTTGCTAGCTTGCTAACATTGCGTTGCTATCTTGCTAGCTTTGCGTTCCTACCTTATTATCTTGGCGTTGCTAGCTTGCAAGCTTTGGGTTGCTAGCTTGCTAAATTGCTAGTTTTGCGTTGCTACATTGATAGTTTTGCGTTGCTAGCTTGCTAGATTTGCGTTGCTAGCTTGGTAGATTTGCATTGCTGGCTTTCTAGCTTTCCGTTGCTAGCTTTTTGCGTTGCT
>NW_019725169.1:0-676 GCF_002891405.2 Cryptotermes secundus | reverse complement strand
ATGCTAGCTTGAAAGCTTTGCGTTGCATGATTGCTTGCTTTGCGTTTCTAGCTTGCAAGCTTTGCGTTGCTATGTTGCTAGATTTGCTTTGCTAACTTGCTAGCTTTGCGTAGCTAGCTTGGTAGCCTTGCTTTGCTAGCTTGCTAGCTTTGCGTTGTTAGCTTGATAGGTATGCGTTGCCATCTTCCTAGCTTGGCGTTGCTAGCTTGCTAGCTTTGCTTTTCTAGATAGCTAGCTTTGCGTTGCTAGCTTGCTATCTTGCTAGATATGCGTTGCTAGCTTGCCAGCTTTGCGTTGCTAGCATGCCAACATTGTGTTGCTGGCTTGCCAGTTTGCGTTGCTAGGTAGCCAGATTTGCTTTGCTAGCTTGCTTGATTTGTGTGGGTAGCTTGCTAGCTTTGCTTTGCTACCTGGCTAGCATTCCGTTGCTACTTTGTACCTTTGCGTTAGTAGCTTGCTAGCTTTGCTTTGCTAGCTTGTTTGACATTCGTTGCTAGCTTGCTAGCTTTGCGTTTCTAGCTTGATAGAATTGCGTTGCTATCTTGCTAGCTTGGCGTTGCTAGTTTGCTAGCTTTGTGTTTCTAGCTAGCTAGCTTTGCGTTGCTAGCTTACTAGATTATTAGATATGCTATGTTACCTTGATAGCTTTGCGTTGCCATCTTGCTAACTTTGCGTT
>NW_019725168.1:0-425 GCF_002891405.2 Cryptotermes secundus | reverse complement strand
AGTGACTAGAGGAGCAGCAGAATAGGGAAAAATTACGGATGTTCCTAGAGGANTCGAATACCAACTGTTTCTAGGACCGAAGGACAGTTTTTGTCACCTTTAAAAACACATATTAGGAACAAGGCGTCTATGTGGCGACGCCTAGTGTGGAGTGATCGCAGATTTAACATATCAAGCATATTGATGTAATGATACTCCGTGTCATGAAAAAATCGGTTGTGGCAAAGTGCTGCGAATTTTCTTTGTATACGCTCAAGTTTATTAGAGTCAGTGTTGGTCACAGAGTTCCAAACCACAGAAGCGTACTCTAATTTAGATCTGACAAGGGCAGAATATAACGTCATTAGACTGTCTAAGGTTGAAAATGAGAAAGTGATATAACGAATTAAGCCTAATAATTTTAAGGCATGCAAAAATAAATAATT
>NW_019725167.1:0-210 GCF_002891405.2 Cryptotermes secundus | reverse complement strand
TGCCGTGGAAAAATTTTTGCCGATCCCTTGCCTAGCAACGAGAAAGGGGTACACATACAGACGCACATATTGATGGATGGATTTTTTTTATTTAACTCCAATAATTATACAATCTATCCATTAAGTGTGGATAATAAGTACAATGGATGGATAAACTTGTGAAATACTCCGTTCAGATGGGCTCAGGTGCCATGATATATGTACCGAGTT
>NW_019725166.1:0-457 GCF_002891405.2 Cryptotermes secundus | reverse complement strand
GGTTCTGGGGTAAGCTGTTATACCCATTCAGAAGGTTTTGAGTTCAAACCTCATTTGCATCTCTGTACAGATTTTTATGCTCACAGATGATGCCTTTACATCTACCAGAGTTCAAGCTTCAGGAATACAAAGGATGCCCCCCCCAGTGGATTAGAACCCATGTTAAATTGTAGGGTCCCTCTGCTGACCAGCACTATCATGATTACCCTATCATGGGTGGTGAGATTATTGTCTTCCACCCCAGATGCTTTCAGTAGAACATTTTGATATATACTTGTTGTATTGACTTCCTTTTCTCCCATTCTGTATGTGACAGTTTGTAACTAGCCAACATATTGTGACGTTTGAGTGTGTAAATACTTTGTACTTGATATAGTTTGTTGTGTAGGCACAGAATGTGGCAGAATGGTTAATTTTGCAGATAGGTTGCTTGAATTAGGAAGAAACATGCCTCAAA
>NW_019725165.1:492-2009 GCF_002891405.2 Cryptotermes secundus | reverse complement strand
TTGGGTTGCTAGCTTGCTAGCTGTGCGTTGCTTTCTTGCTTGCTTCCTTGCGTTGCGTTGCTTGTTCGCTTGCTTGTTTTGCGTAACTTGCTTGCTTTCCTTTACTTGCCAGTTTGCTTGCTTTCGTTGCTTGCTTGCTTGGTTTGCGTTGCTTGTTTGCTTGATTTCTTTGCGTTGCTTGCTTGCTTGCTTTGCGTTTCTTTCTTGCTATGTTTGCTTTCCTATCTTGTTATCTTTTACGTTGAAAGCTTGCCAGCTTTGCGTTGTTATCTTGTTAGCTTTGCGTTGCAAGCTTGCTTGCTTTGCGTCGCTTGCTTGCTTGTATGCTTTGCGGTTCTTGCTTGCTAGCCTTGCGTTGATAGCTTGCTAGATTTGCGTTGCTAGCTTGCTAAATTTGCGTTGCTATCTTGCTAGCTTTGCTTTGCAAGCATACTAGCTTTGATACCTTGCTTGCTTTTTTGCTTTTAGTTCTATGCTTGCTTACTTGCTTTGTGTTTCTTGTTTGCTAGATTTGTGTTGATAACTAGCTAGCATTTTGTTGGTAGCTTGTCAGCTTTCTGTTGTTGCCGGCTAGATTTGGGTTGTAGTTTGATAGCTTGCTAGATTTGCGTNTTGCTAGTTTTGCTTTGCTAACTTGCTTGTTTCTTTGCTAGCTTGCTAACTTTGTGTTGCTAGCTTGTTAGCCTTTTGTTGCTAGCTTGCTAGCTTTCCGTTGTTGCCCCCTAGATTTACGTTTCTAGTTTGATAGCTTGCTAGATTTGCGTTGCTAGCTTGCTTGGTGTGCATTGCTAACTTGCTAGCTCTGCGTTGTTACCTTGCTACCTTGGCCTTGCTAGCTTGCTAGCCTGCGTTTGTACCTTGCTAGCTTGCTAGATTTAGGTTGCTAACTTTCTAGCTTGGCGTTGCTAACTAGCTAGATTTGCTTTGCTAGCTTGCTAGCCTGCGTTTGTACCTTGCTAGCTTGCTAGCCTGCGTTTGTACCTTGCTAGCTTGCTAGCCTGCGTTTGTACCTTGCTAGCTTGCTAGCCTGCGTTTGTACCTTGCTAGCTTGCTAGCCTGCGTTTGTACCTTGCTAGCTTGCTAGCTTTGCTTTGCTAGCTTGCCAACTTTACGTTGCTAGCTTGCTATCTTTGCGTTGCTAGCTCGCTATCTTTGCGTTACTAGCTTCCTACATTGGCGTTGCAAGCTTGCTACATTTGCGTTGCTTGCTTGCCAGCTTTGCTTTGTTAACTTGCAAACTTTGCGTTGCCAGCTTGCTAGCTTTGCTTTGCTAGCTTGCTAGATATACTTTGCTAGCTTGCTAGCTTTGCGTTTCTAGCTTGCTAGCAATGTGTTGCGTGCTTGCTGGCTTTGCGTTGCTAGCTTGCTAACTTACTAGTTTTGCGTTGCTACCTTGCTAGATTTGCGTTTCTATCTTGCTAGCTTTGCGTTCCTTGCTTACTTGCTTGCTTTGCGTTGTTTGCTTGCTTGATTTGAGTTTCTTGCTTTTAGCCTTGCGATGCTATCTTGCTAGATAT
>NW_019725165.1:0-331 GCF_002891405.2 Cryptotermes secundus | reverse complement strand
GCCTTTTTGCCTGCTTGCCTGCTTGCTTTTTTGCGTTCCTTGCTTGCTTTACTTGCTTTGTTTTCCTTGGTTGCTTGGTTGCTTTGCGTTCCTTTATTTCTTTGAGTTTCTTGCTTGCTTGCTTGCTTTGCGTTGCTTGCTTATTTGCTTGCTTTAATCATTTGCTTTCTTGCTTGCTTTGAGATCCTTGCTTGCTTGCTTTGCTTGCTACCTTACTTTTCGGTTTTGGCTTCTTTGCTTGGTTGCTTTGTGTTGCTTGCTTGCATTTTTTTGCTTGCTCGTTAGATAGTTTGCGTTGGTTGCTTTCTTCCTTGCTTCCTTGCGTTGCGTT
>NW_019725164.1:0-2193 GCF_002891405.2 Cryptotermes secundus | reverse complement strand
ACCAGGAGCCTGCTAGAAGTAGGGACGAATTGTGTATCTGAAGATTATAATTAATAGAGGGTTAGTTATTATAATGTTTGTAACTGAAACGCAGCGCAGTCCTGTAAAGTTCACTGACACTTCGGAGGAACGTACTGCCTCCATCTTCAGGGATGAAATTCTGCAAGACCATACGCTGTTACATACCGCAAGAATGTCACAATGTCCAATCCATGCCATAACAACTTCTGAAGTCCGTTCTGGTTAATCTTCTCGGAAGCTGTACGTGGGTTGGGTGGCAATTCTGTGTATTGGTTTTCCCTACAATTCTTCTTCGAAATATTTTCCGTTCCGATAAACGCATTTCGCTCGAGAAGCGCTCCGTACCGCGGTAGGTATGTCACTTGCATAGACGATTTTAATGAAAAATACAATATGGCTGACAGCAAGCTCTAGTGACCGTTCTCAATATCACATTTTCTAAAAATCATTTTGGCTGGGTTTCTAGTTGTTACATACGAACACACAGGCCGACATAGCGAAGCTAACAAGCGTGGTTTCGAAAATTTTCGTTGCGGAAACGTCAAAACAATTTATTATAATATTGTCACGTGTTAAGTGTGATTAGGCGGCGCCATAGCTCAAGCGGTTAATAGCTGGCTTCCCACCGCAGCGGCCCGGGTTCCATCCCGGGTCTGGTCAAGTGAGATGTGTGGTGGATAAAGTGGCGCTGGGGTGGGTTTTCTCCGAGTACTTCGGTTTCCCCTGCCAATCTTCATTCCACCAAATTCTCCATAATCATAATCACCCGGGGCAGGTACAATAGGCCAATCAGTGGCCGCCGTGCCGAGTGGACCCAGTTGGACTCCACCCCCCACTAAGAGAAATAAAAAAAATTAAGTGTGATTAGAAAGGGGGTTTGTATTGGTAACTGGATTTATTGGACACATATATCCGTGACTACAAACAACTACGACAGTCTCAGAGAGTTTCATGTCCCCAAAAGTCACTGTAACTGCAGCACACACAAATTTTTCTGTCTCCACTAGCCGTTGCTTGTTAGCGGCTTCAGTGGCGGACTTTCACCTCCTTCTTGATTCCCAAAATCACTCCGTTTCTTTGGTCCGAGTCACACGGGACTCATGACCGTATTTCACTGTCTCAAATTAGAGATTCGCCCAACCTGGAGGGCCAGTTCCCCGCATTTATATCCCCCAGAAACAGGGTGGCTCAGTTTACCTCACGGGACTGAATTCCCTTTTTGTCACTTACGAGTCGCAGGGCTACGGTGAAGGTATTCAGAACCGCCTCTACAGTACTCCTCCTTATATATCCCTGGCACGGGCCGCACAGAAAACATACCCTCTATTAGTATTTCGTGTTCTCTCGTTGACTGGGGAACGTGTCCAAGGATCTGTTCCCTGGCAACGGTTGTTATACTGTCAACTGTTTACACAGCTGTTACTTGGTAATGTGTCTACATGACAGTATTATTACAGGAACAAATATTTGGCGTCCATAATGTAAAGGACAGTTGCAGTGAGGTTTCTGTGAAGTTTTAACTGAATTTGTCATTATCATTTTAACTAATTCCAGTGTCATGGGTTCTGTGTCTCCTTCTGATGAAGTCACAGTTCATAGGGAATCTCCGTATAAGCCACTCCTATCAACAGGCCACAGCAGGGCCTCAATGTTCTGCTGGGGTGACAGAACCCAGAGCCATTCATCATTTTAGACAACGCATTTTCTCATTTTCTTTGTCGATACGTTGCAAAATGTACGGAATCTCACCAGAGCGATACATTCTGTATCTCCTTTCCTGCTTTCTACATGAAAGTGTTGTGACATGCAGACCCACTGCTAAGTAACAGCTGTGTAAACGGGCGACAGTTCAACAGTTCTGCGGACGCGCTTCCTCGGCAACGAGGGAACAAGCAAACATTGAAGGGATGTCTTCTGTGCGGTCCGTGCCGAGGCTATATAACCAGGACCAGGTGTCATTACGAGTCAGTACTGAGACAACAGTCAGAAGGATGAGAGGTTGGTATGAGATGGCCGCCAGCCTGCGAGGATCTGAGCCCGGGGAAAGATGAATGCCCACTGTTGGAAACCGTTATCAAGCAGTGCACTGAAAACCGTGACTAAAAGCACTAGCGTTTGTGTGACAGTGATTTGTGAAGTGTAGTCATGAGTTGTATGAGTGTCCAGTAAATT
>NW_019725163.1:338-467 GCF_002891405.2 Cryptotermes secundus | reverse complement strand
CGACACTAGTGGCTAAAACTGCTGTCAATTCGTGTACCGCACTCGTCAAAACATCTCAATTCTGCCACTTTTCCAAAGCATCCCTTGGCTACCTTTATCCCATGATTTTGCCCTACATTCTGCTGATGA
>NW_019725163.1:0-229 GCF_002891405.2 Cryptotermes secundus | reverse complement strand
CCAGATTTGTCTCGTCTATTAGTGCACCCTGATTCACATCATCAATTTCGCAACAATAATTATTACAGTGCAAGGTCATCAGCCTTGCAACCAACAGCTAAGCCAGAGGACCAGGTCCCACTGATAACCCCAGCTGCATGTCTAAGAGAAAATGTTTTACCCCCCACAAAATATATCTAAAAATGTCACTAGTTATAAAATTATCACTTGCAATCATGAAAACACGCCA
>NW_019725162.1:0-919 GCF_002891405.2 Cryptotermes secundus | reverse complement strand
AGCTTCGCGTTTCTTACTTGGTAGCTTTGGTTGCTAACTTCCTAGTTTTGCGTTGCTAGCTTGCTAACTTTGCGTTGCTTGCTTGCAAACATTTCGTTGCTAGATTGATAGCTTTGCGTCGCTAGTTTGGCAGGTTTGCTTTTCTACCTTAACAGCTTTGCGTTACTATCTTGCTAGATTTGGGTGTCTATCTTGCTAGCTTCGCTTTTCTAACTTGCTAGTTTTCCGCTTCTAACTTGTGAGATTTGCGTTGCTAGCTTCCTAGATTTTCGTAGCTAGCATGCTATGTTTGCGTTGCTACGTTGCTAGCTGTCGTTGCTGGCTTGCTAGCTTTGCGTTGCTAGCTTGCTAAATTAGCGTTGCTATCATGGTAGCTTTGCGTTGTTAGCTTGCTTGTTTTGCGTTTCTTGCTTGCGAACTTTGCTTTGATAGCTTGCTTACTTTGCGTTGCTTGGTTCCTAGCTTATGTTGCTAGCTTGGTAGCCTTGCGTTGCTATTTTGCTAGCATTGCGTTTCCAGCTTGATAGGTTTGTTTTGCAACCGTGCTTGGACTTGCTAGATAGTTAGATTTGCGTTGCTAGCTTGCTAGTTCCTATGAATGTGTTGCTACCTTGCCAGCTTTGCGTTACTAGCTTGCCAGGTTTGCGTTTCTAGCTTGCTGGCTTTGGGTTTCTTGCTTGCTAGCTTTAGTAGCTCTTTTGCTGGCTTTGCATTGCGTTGCTACTTTGCTAGCTTGGCGTTGCTAGCTTGCTATTTTTGCGTTGCTAGCTTGCTAGTTTTGTGTTTTAACTTGCCAAGTTTGGGTTGTTAGCTTGCTAGTTTTGCGTTCATAGCTTGCCAGTTTAGCATTGCTGTCTGGCTAGCTTGAGTTGCAAACAAGACAGGTTTGCGTTGCTAGCTTGCTAGATTTGCTAGATTT
>NW_019725161.1:9843-10686 GCF_002891405.2 Cryptotermes secundus | reverse complement strand
TTTCTTTGATTCAAAGTTACATTTTCACACACATGTTAATTACATTTTTTCTGAATGCATTAAGCTTTTAGGCTTTATTCGCTCCATTGCCTACAGGTTTTCTTCCCTGGAGAGTCTGTATGTACTATATTTTAATTTAGTCAGGTCCAAGTTGGAATATGCTTCAGTAGTTTGGAACTCAATCGCTTCGACTGATGCCAATAAGCTTGAGCGCATCCAGCAGAAGTTTGCGTCCGTCTGTTTTTATCGTCTTTTACCTCATATTTCATATCATTATACTAATGCTTTAGAGAAATTAAGTCTGCAATCCTTACATAAACGGAGACATCACTTTGATGCACTTTTTCTTGTTCAAGTCTTTCGTGGTCTTAAATCCTGCGCTTCTCTTTCGGAAAATGTTAGCCTTCGTGTTCCTCCCAGCAATCTTAGGGACTTCTCATTGTTTGGTGTTTGTCCCTCTAATAAACACTGTCCTTCTGTCGGTGCACCTATGCTGCCAACGCGGTGGGTAAAGATCTCGACATATTTGCAATCGGAACGGTTTCTGTCAATCATATTTCGCATGTAAATAAACACAAATTTGGAATCAATAAATATATTTACACATTAATCCATTAAAACTTGAATTGTTTTATATTTTATTGCTGCCATGTCTATTCCAATCAATTTGAAATTGTACATATTTTAATTTCTCACTTCTCTGTGATAGGTTTGATTTATGTTGATAGAGTTATTATTATAATAATTATTACTATTTCTACTACTACTGTTATTATAATTATATTTATTAATTTCGTTACTATTATTATTATTATTATTATTATTATTATTATTATTATTATT
>NW_019725161.1:7354-9233 GCF_002891405.2 Cryptotermes secundus | reverse complement strand
ATTCATTTTTCTGCACTGTGCTGTGTCTGAAATTGGCCTTGCGGCTGTTGACTCGGCACATTAATAATTAAGAATTGAATTGAATTAATTGAATTGAATTATTATTATTATGTATGTTATTTATATGTATTAATTTGTTTTCCTCCAACATTAACCTTTAATCATTGTTTGACTTTATATTGTGTTTGTCCAGAATGTAACTACTTCTATCATACACTGTGCTGAGTCTATAATTGGCCTTGCGGCTGTTGGCTCAGCACATAAATAATAAAGAATTGAATTGAATTGAATTATTATAATTATTATTTGTACTATTTTTATCAGTCTCTCTGTATATTGTGTCCTCGTGCTGACTCTGTAATTGGCTACCAGCTGTTGAGTACAGCACGTAAATAAAACCAAGAATTGAATTGAATTGAATTATTATTATTGCTCTGCGCTCGAGCTGAACGGACGTGCCGTGCTTGTGCTCCCGCCCGCTTGATTGTCTAGTGTCTCTGTGTGTGTGCAGGCCTACCGCTGCTTAGGTATGGCCAGTAAGGAACACTGTCGGCTCTGCGAAAAGCCGTTTTACGGTAAGCAGAAATCTATTCGTTGTGGCCTGTGCGATTCGCGCTTTCATTGTAATTGTGTTCCTGATTGTTCGCCGGAGCCCAGTGTGAGTGCAACCACCTGTTAAGTATTCTTACAAGTGTGACAATTGCATTAAACAATCGGGGAATGCTGCAAACGAGCATTCCTTCTGCAATAGTAACCAGAAGGAAGCAATTACTGCAGAATTACCGTGTTCTGCTTCGTGTATATGGGATAAAGACTCCCTCAGCGTGCAGCTGGAACACTTCGCACCAATGGCATCTGTACCATGGAACTGGTGCAATCTATAGTTGTGATGCTGTCCAATCTCAGCAGTGAAGTTCAACAGCTTAGAATCGACAACGAAGCTATGAAGATGCAACTGCGTGAACTTCAACAGGCGCCCTCACATGTGCAACCAACACGGCGAGAGGCTGTTACATCTACTTTAATTACAGCAAAATCATACAGGGATGTTGTGTGTGCAATAAATGGAAACCCTAGTGTCGCCAAGGTCGTAGCTCCTGGTATGAATTCACTACCTGAGCCATCCGTAGTGACGGGGGCAAACCCTTCCGGTGGTGATTTTGTAACGGTAGTTAAGAAGAAGCGAGTAGCCCCATCTCTTGTTAACACTGTTGCCAGTACCTCCAAGAAACCCAGGGTTGCCATCATCGGAGTTAGAAACTCTTCTTCTCTCTCTTTTGTGCAGAAGAGGGCCCGCATGGAGTCCCTTTTTGTCTCTAGGTTTTCCCCAGATGTAACGTCATCTGATGTTGAGGCATCTTTAAAGGATCAATTGAAGCTTGCTTCCCTTGCTTGCACCAGGCTAAAAACTAAATATAACTCATATGCTTCATTTCATGTCTCTGTTGCAGAGCATGATTTTCATCTCATTAATAATACCGGAGTCTGACCTAACGGCTGTTTAATCGCACCTTTTTATGGGCGATTAAGCCCTGATCAAATTTATACTGTTGAAGAATCAGAGATTTCTCGGCCTTGCTCCCTTGGTGCAGGTAATGATCGTCTCCTTATCCCCCCCCCCGTGGATCCTGTAGGCGATTCCGTAAATACGGTAAACAATGTTGTTGCCCAAGGGGGAGGGCGCTTCTGTACATAGTTAATGGTTAGGAAGCCTGATAACAACACAGGTTGTTTTGCCAGGTCTCGCAAACATCCTGGAAAATGTTTTGACATATATTACCAAAATGTCAGAGATCTTAGGACTAAACAAGTCGAACTTTATGATAACATCTGCTCCACGAACTACAATATTATATGTTTAACTGAGACATGGCTAAAC
>NW_019725161.1:0-6395 GCF_002891405.2 Cryptotermes secundus | reverse complement strand
TGTACCACAATCCTGGTCCTATTGTCTTCCCCAACCTATTGTCATCTTCCGAAATCTTACCTTTAGCGTCTGTTTCTGATTCCGATGTTATTAAAGCTATTAAGCGCCTGAGACCATCTAAGTCTGTTGGAGTTGACGACATCCCTGGATTCATTATTAAGGGTTGTACCGATATATTTGTACTTATTCTGAAACATATCTTTCATCTATCTCAACATTACTTTCCCTCCCTATGGTAGCAAGCAGCAATTGTCCCTGTTCTCATGAAAGACAAGAGCACCTCTGTTAACAACTATAGGCCTATGTCCTTACTGAGAAATTTTTCTAAAATATTCGAATTTATTGTTCATGAACATGTTTCCCATTATCTAAAATAAAAAAAAAAGTGTCCTTATCAGCACGGCTTCTCGAAAACAAAATCCACAAGCACCAATTTGGTGACTTACGTTGATTTTATCTCTCCTATAGTTGGCTCTCAGAGGCAGCCCCGTGAAACTCCCATGTTATTGGTTGGCAACATGGCCGCCATGACACCTCAGTGTAATGCTGCTGCCATCTGTGTTCCTCATACAGGAACTAAATTTAAAATGGCTTCCTGGGCCGAGAGCACAATCGGTAAGAAGGTATGCTACTTTACCAACTATTTAGAGTGCTCCCCCCTCTGCCCTACCAATGCTTTTTTCGCTACTAGCATTAAATACTTTTACAACCAGATCTCTTGTACTGCAGAGTCCCTTTCCTTCTGGCTTTCCCACCAATATCCTATATGCATTCCTCGCCTCTCCCATTCGTGCTATATGACCTGCCCACCTCATCCTCCTGGACTAGTGATATTCTCTGTTCAGTGTAACTATTCGAGAAGGATGAGGTTGTCAGGCCATGTAGCACGAATGGGGGAGGCGAGGAATGCATATAGGATACTGGTGGGAACGCCAGAAGGAAAGAGACTACTGGGAGGACCAAGGTGTAGGTGGGTGGACAATATTGAAATGTATCCTAGTGAGATAGGATGCTATGGTATGCATTGGATTGTTCTGGCTCAGGATAGGGAACAGTAGAGGGCTCTTGTGAACACAGTAATGAACTTTGTGTTCTACAAAAGGCTGGAAAATTCTTGAGTGGCTGCACAATTGGCAGTTCTCGAGAAGGGCTCAGCTCCATAAGGAAGTTTAATATCACTTCACCCATATCCTTTCGGTTGGATTTGAGTGAAGATCCATTAAACTTGGTCCCCCTTCCCCCTCCCCCCCAAAAAAAACAGCAGCAGCAGAATACGAGTTTCTGCAGCTCTGGAGTACAAGAGATTAGGTTGCAAATTATTTATCTGCAGAAAGTTTCTCACCAGTGCCTGGAAAATTATAACCTTTCTTTCACATGAGACACCTCTCTAACCAAAGGCACTGAACATTGTGAACTGCGACATACATGGAATAGTTGTATTTAGGAAAGCTGAAGGTGGTGAAACTTGAAAGAAAATTCTGTTTCCATCAGAGATACATATATTAAACCTCATAATTTTCTCATAACGTACACTTGAGAGCCATACAGAACACAGTTTTTCGGTCACATTTAAGTATTATAAATCATATATTGTAAGAAACAATACTCATGTTCCCATTTATTATTATTTTCATTCAAATGATGGAATTCGGGAATGTGAAATACACTCTTGTCAACAAGATTAAGAAAGCATTTAAAGATATAAGAAAATGTGATATATTCATCTTCACTAGTTCAGTACTGGGCAGAATAATATGGCAGAAATAATAACATATCTTAAATAAATGTAATGAATATTGACAATCTGGTACTCATTCATATTCCAGTTCAGTAATGGAAAGGTTTATATGGCAAAAGTAACATATCTTACAAAAAATGTAATGAATACTGAAAATCTGGTATCATTCATATACCGGTCCAGTAATGGAAAGGTTTATATGGCAAAAGTAACATATATCTTACAAGATAATGAAATATAATGAATACTGAAAATCTGGTATCTATTCATATTCCACTTCACTAATGGAAAGGTTTATATGGCAAAAGTAACATATACCTTACAAAGAAATGTAATGAATACTGAAAATCTGGTATCTATTCATATTCCAGGTCAGTAATGGTAAGATATAAACCTTTCCACTTCAGTATTGGATACATTTAATGAAACAGGTAACGAAATTACGTAGTCCTACCCACATTCAATCCTGATACTGATTCTGCTTCTCAGAGTTTCACACTGAGGTGGATAACCTGAACTTTGCAAGTCAGTTACAAAGTAATGCCTCTTCAATCTTACCTACACATAAAAAAGACCCATGTGTGCCAGAAAACAATTTCCCATATAATTCTCGGTTGAAATATAATTTGCCGAAGATAAAGGCCAGAATGAACTCTGACCAAGTGAAGTTCTAATATTCTGAGACGAAGGAAACATGTTTGCAAATAGGGAAATAGATGGAGCTCAAGTTCAAAATAAGTTTCGTGTATGTAATCGAACTGCGGTAGACCATGTTTGCAAAGTGGGAAAAAGATGGAGTTCAAGTTCAAAGTAGGTTTCTTGTATGCAATTGAACTGTGGATGCCGATGTTATCTTTCTCTGCACAAATTATTTATATTTAACCCATAACAATTACACATATTATCAAAGACAAATCACAGTGAGTAAATCATTAACACAGTTTTCAAATATATATGTGAAAGAATGCAGCACACTAATGACACAAGACTACAACAATAAAACATAAAAGTATACTACTAGGCATTCAGCATATACCAGACCAAGATCATTAATTAATATTGGAGTTGAATTATTCCTCCAGTGAGTAAAATAGGTACCTATTTTTCACATAGGATTTTATCAATGCATTGGCCTTACGCACTATTCCATAAAATTCTACTTTAGACAGAGAGAGGCAGACGGAGATAGACAGACAGATATTGACACAGTCAAAGGTTTTCTTCAAATCACAGAAAATGCCGATGAACATTATTGGTATTGATGTTGTCCAGGTACTGTTCGAAAATAATTATTAAAAGAATCTGTAATAACATCATGATTATCAGTTAACTTCCCATCAATGTTTAAAAACTGTACACCTACATTATTAATTTTTCTACCTGTGTCTGATTTTATATGCTTTTCATTTTGTTACTAGAATTAGAAATTAATTGATTATAATGAAGATTTTTAGCTCCTTTAATAACACTGGACAAAACATTACAGTATGTTTTATAATAATATTTCAGATCTGGCTCATACTCTGCTGAATCCCTGGGAAATTAGAATAATTTAATTCCAGTGTGGTCACTGGAAGACATGCACCCTGTTGCAAAACAGTTTTTTTTCTTCCCATTTATACTGCAAGAAACAATACAAAAATTATAACAGAATTACCGTACACTCTCACTTTCTTAAATTTCTACGAGCCTTCTTTAGGCTACACCGAAAGATGCTTAAAATATAGAAATACGATTCTGATGAAATATCGTAGTAACACTGACTTCATGTTTGTTTCTAATTTCACTGGGCGTAGTAAGCATAATCCATATACATCTGTGTGTTACACACAGATGTAAATTCATGCGTAAATGTCGACTCTCATTTCATAACATCAAATCAAAGTCCTTACTTACTAATTAAGCTGATTAATTGCACGGCATACCTCAATGGCGTACACATATCTTCAGAAACTACGCAGTTTTACTGAGCCAACGCCCCAAAACCTTCAACGGAAATTTAAGATCCTCTGATTGGCTCACACTTATGCGATTTGATTGAATGCGATAGGTGTATAATGATCGGTTCCAGTCATTTCCAGACTACCTAGTTCATTTTGATAAACATAGATGGCTATTCTGCATGTTTCCCTCTCCTCTATGGGAGTTTCACCCCCCTGCTCAGAGGCAAGCTGGTGCCATTTATTTTGATCTGAGCAATGCATTCGACCTTGCCCCACATTCTCTTCTTCTTCACAAGCTTAGTTCTATTGGGCTTTCTGGTGGATATGTAGGATGGGGTACCCAAAAGAAACCGAACTAATTTTTTTGTGGGCAGAGCTTTTGTAGTACCGCGTTTTGTCTCTATGAGCGCATAGAGCTAACATTCCTGAGTCGATAAGCCGACTACCGTTGCTTCAGAAGGTAAGGACTAGTTTCGGCAGAGTTTATAGTGACAACTGTTTTGTGTGATCGTCTTTTTGCAATGGCTGATTTTCGTGACAGCGTGCGGCGGTGAAATTCTGCTTTTTGCTCGGGAAAAGTGGAGCAGAAACTCTTGAAATGTTAAAAACGCGTACAAGGACGATGCTATGGGGAAGACTCAAGTGTTTGAGTGGTTTCCCCGTTTCAAAAATGGTGAAATATCAATTGATGACAAACCTCGTTCTGGTCGTCCTTCCACTGCCCGAACACATGAAAATGTTGAAAAAAACGTGAAATTATCAAGGAAGATCGACGACGGGCCAGTGAAGGAATTGTGGAGCTGTCGGGAGTGATTTGGAGCTCAGCGACCATATTTGTGGCAGTCGGGTGACTGGTTTTTCCATCATGACAATGCCCCTGCTCACACAGCCCTGTCTGTACGACAATTCTTGACCCAAAATGGTATGACCCCTGTTCCTCACCCTCCATACTCACCCACTACTACTTTCCACTATGTTGCTACGATATACACCAAATTGCTACTATACTGCTATTCCATTGCTGTTATATTACTATACAAAAAGCGGGAACATTGCTAACATATTGCTAAGCTACACTGCTATACTATTCTGTTGCTGAATTTCTACACTATTGTTGCGCTATAATGTTATGCCATATTTCTACTCTAAATGCTATACAGTAAAATCTGCCGTAAGCGGACCCTTTATTAAACGGAAAACTGTTTTAAACGGAAATATTTTCGGGTCCCTTGACTTTGGGGCTGAAAAAGATGTTAAATAACCTGGGAAAACGGAAATAAAAATAAGCCTTTATACGAAAAATTTCCAGTCTTCCGGAATGCATCATTTAGAATAATTTTAGGCATTGTTGCGCCGCAATTTTGAGACTAGAATCAAAATGCATTGCCTAAATGTTTCAAGACTTGCGACAAACGTTTTACAGCAATTACATTAGTATGTCAACACCTGGACAGGCAATCTTGGTTAAGAATGCCTGAGTTAGCAGAATACGCAATAGCACTTCTGCAAGTCGCATTGTATGTACACTGGAGTATAATAATATTGTAACGTGTTTCGGTTACTGAATACGCCGTAGAGATCTTTAATTGGTTTATTGAACAATCTACAAATCACGGCTACAATTACTTATCACACAGTTGCGGGGTTTCACACTTTATAACCCTAATCGCATTAATCTGTTAACACTGTTGCGGGGTTTCACGATTTATAACCCTATGCGCAAATCAGTTCACTCTGTCTTCAGTAGTCTACACGTTTACAGTATGGGAGCTATGTATCACTGCGTCACACACTCCCAATTACACAATCACACACACGTCCGGTTCTTCTTTCCGCGACGGCTGCTATACTCCAACTGTAGTCGTCTGACTGGAGAACTGATGATAACACACTCGCTCGTAGGCTTGCTCGGAACTAGCTAGGAACTGAGCTCGGTGATGGTCACATTACAACTCGACTCTGCGACTGTTACGTTACAACTGACTCGTAGCTGCTGTGCAGTTCCCTTATATAGCCGCACTGGTTGCCTGTTGCATAATGAGTGCCACGTAATCCTGTTACGTCACCGCTGTTGACTCGCGTTGCTTAGCTACCAGGTTGCGGGGACTCGGCTAACTTCGGCTCCGCTCGTGACGTCACTGCGGGGAGAGTGGCGGGGTGATGACTCCCCTATTACGCGAGCGCTACGTTACCGCCACGTGCCGCTGGGGAAGTAGGGGTCCTTCGTTGCGCAACATGTCACAAAATTATTAAATAAGCAGCAAAGAGGTACTACGGAACCACCCACAGCCAATTAGAATATACCACTTAGGGAATTGAGGACGACAGGAGGAGTTAACCTCCCTCTTTCGTCAACCGCAGTGTCAGCAAGTTAATGATATAAATGGCTGAATTCAGGAGACTTAGGGATCTGATCTAAAACGTAATAACCAGTTGTCAGCCGGAGGCTCTATTCCAGATGGGTCTTACGAATGGTGGAATCTAGCCTGCGTCTCTTATCGCAAGTAAGTCTCTTTACTCATATAAGCCATGTTGTTAAACATTATTGTGGATAAAAATGTTGTGGTAAAATGTGGAAAGCAAACGCCAGTGTGCCAGCGAGCTCTTAGGGTAGAATGATAGAAATCATGTAACAAGTAACTGCCTAAGATGCTTGTCCGGCAATATGGCCGTCGTTATAGGGTATGTGTTATGATTACTGGTAGTATGCGGAG
>NW_019725160.1:344-431 GCF_002891405.2 Cryptotermes secundus | reverse complement strand
AAGTGAGCGCCGTGTTTTTCAAGAAAAATGGGAAATTGCTTATTTTTGTTGTGAAATAGAAGGTAAAATTACATGTTTGATTTGTGG
>NW_019725160.1:0-276 GCF_002891405.2 Cryptotermes secundus | reverse complement strand
GACCAGTATAAAGAAAAGTCAAGGGAAGATAAATTACGGGATTTTAAGGCTGCACTCGTCAAGCAAGAGTCTTTGTTTAGGAACGTGAAACGAGACAATAAATCCGTTGTTAAAGCAAGCTATGTAATTGCAGAACTTATAGCAAAGAATTCTAAATGTTTTAGCGAAAGTGAATTTGTCTTGTAAAAACCGCAGAAATTGTATGTCCCGAAAAGGTTCAAATTTTCGAAAACATTTCCTTGTCACGAAACACTGTTGCCGAAAGAGTTGATGATA
>NW_019725159.1:0-471 GCF_002891405.2 Cryptotermes secundus | reverse complement strand
AAAAGCCAAAAATCGCTAGGAGCCAGGTCAGGTGAGTAGGGAGCACGAGTAACCACTTCAAGGTTGTTTTCAGAAAGAAACTGCTGCGTCGCGTGGTGCATTGCCCTGGTGAAAGAGCACACGTGCAGCCTTTTCCGGCCATTTTTCTCGCTTTGCTCGAAGGAGCTTGTGCTTCAAAACATCTTGGTAGGATGCATCTGTCACCGAGTGCCCTTTGGAATGCAATGAGTAAGGATTACGCCATCGCTGTCCCAAAACATGGCCACCATAATTCTTTTAGCATTGGCGCTTACCCGAAATTTTTTTGGTGGTGGTGTCTGTGTGCTTCCATTGAGCTGACTGGCACTTCATTTCAGGATTGAAAAACGTCATCCATGTCTCATCCATTGTCACAATTGATGAAAAGGAAGTCCCATTCATGCTTTTATCACGTGTCAACATCTCCTGGCCAATTGCCATGCGCGCAGCCTT
>NW_019725158.1:0-819 GCF_002891405.2 Cryptotermes secundus | reverse complement strand
ACATGCAACTAGCAAAGCAAATCTACTAAGATAGCAATGCAAAACTAGTAAGCTAGCAACGCATATCTAGGAAGCTAGCAACGCAAAGTTACAAGCTCGCAACACAAAGTTAGCAAGCTAGCAATCTAGCAACGCAAAGCTAGCAATATAGCAAAGAAAAGCTAGTAAGCTAGCAACGTAATTCTAGCAAGCTAGCATGCAGTTCAAGCATGCTAACAAAGTAAAGCTTGCAAGCTAGCAACAAAAATCTATGAAGCTAGCAAACTAGCAACGCAAAGCTAGCAAACTATCAAGAGGAAGCTCGCAAGCTAACAACGCAAGGCTAGCTAGATAGCAAACGCAAAGCTAGCAACGCAAATCTAGAAAGCTAGCAAAGCAAAGCTAGCAAATTAGCAACGCAAATCTAGCAAGCTAGTAAAGCAAAGCAAGCAAGCTAGCAACGCAACACTAGCAAGCTAGCAAAGCAAAGCTAGGAAGATAGGAACGCAAAGGTATCAAGCTAGAAACACAGACCTAGCATGCAAGAAACGCAAAGCAAGCAAGCTAGCAAGCAACCAAAGCTTCCAAGCTAGCAACGCAAAGCAAGCAAGCAAACATGCAACATAATTCAAACAAGCAACGCAAAGCAAGCAAGCTAACAAGAACCGCAAAGCAAGGTAGCAAGCAAAATAAGGCAAGCAAGGAAGCAAGCGAAAACAAGCAAGGAAGCAAACGAAGCAATGCAGGCAAACAAGCATGCAACGCAACGAAAAGCAAGCTAGCAACGCAAAGCAGGCTAGAAACGCAAAGCTAGCAAGCTAGCAACGCAATGCTAGCAAC
>NW_019725157.1:0-487 GCF_002891405.2 Cryptotermes secundus | reverse complement strand
CAAACAAGCAACGCAAAGCGTCCTAGCGAGCAACGCAAATCTAGCAAGCTAGCAACGAATTGAAAGGAGCTAGCAAAGTAAAACTGGCAATCTAGCAACGCAAAGCTAGAAATCTAGCAACGCAAAGCTAGTAAGCTAGCAACGCAAATTTAGCAAGCTAGCATCACAAAGCAAGCAAGGTAACAACGCAATGCTATCCAGCTAGCAACGCAAAGCTAGCAAGATAGCAACGAAAGCACGCAAGTTGGCAATGAAAGCTAGCAAGGTAGCAAAGCAAATCTAGAAATCTAGCAACGCAAACTAGCAAGCTTGAAACGAAACGCTAGCAAAATAGCAACGCAATGCTAGCAAGCTAGCAACACAAAGCTAGCAAGCAAGAAATGCCAAGCAAGCAACGCGAAGCAATCAAGCAAGGAAGCAACGCAAAGCTGACAATCAATCAACAGCTATCAACGGAAAGCTAGCAAGCTAGCAATGCAAATGTTGC
>NW_019725156.1:0-1405 GCF_002891405.2 Cryptotermes secundus | reverse complement strand
TGGGGATCCGTTGCCCTGACCATGCGACACCCTCTATCCGCAAAATTTGGCACTAATTTCACCGACAAGCGGCGGCCGCTCGGTCATTATAGTTCGCTTGCGGACTATCGGTCATAGAGCTTGTTTTTTGTTTTTTGTTGATTCTATCCCAGACTACACACAGTTGAATGATTGTATGATAGCAAACAGTGAATTTGAAAGCATATGGAAAGAATAGGTCATATTACAATTTAAGGCACTATCCCGTAATTTGCCTGACGGGACTAAGAAAAATCACGAAACGCCCGCTTCAGGGCATTCGATGTCCTGGTCGTGATTCGAACCGACTACCTCGAGAATACGTTACAGCACAAGCCAACACAAACTTCAGTAATTTTATCAGAATTACACTTAAAATTATTATGACACTGTTTAGAAATCAGAGTCTAGGAACAATTACTTGGGGTGTTAATTTTGGAACGCGTTGTGAAATCATTAATTTAGTTCACTCATGAAAGTTTGTTAACACTGACGGCTACGGAGACATTACAGAAGCAGCTCAGTATGTTGTGCCATAAAAATAACAGGTCGCATATGAATTATGCAGATAATTTTCTTTTACCGGTGGGAAAAGGATATTTTACTATTTGAACCCCTGAGCGAATCATTTCAACTCACCTTCTGGTCGTAGTAAGGGACACAGTTTCTAAAATACGCAACTGTTATTCGAAAGATTAGTTAGATTCTGTCAGTTTCCGTTTAAGAAACTGAATTTACTCTGATCTTTCTCATGCACTGTTAAATAAATCCTGGCCACCTGCCCTAACAATAACAGATGCAGAGCACTTCAGGCGTCATGGAAGTTAAATGACCGTCGGTCAATCTGCCGTGTTGTACTTGTCGAAGAAGGAATATAACATTTGAAAGAGGGTAAAATTAAAGGTAAAAATAAAGTTGTCCTTTGCGTAATTGATTAAACACCACGTCATGAAGATATATGGGAAAGTGAAAGTATTTTTTTCCTTGGCACTACAGCCCCAGTGGGCCTAGGCCTACCTCCATGAACTTCTCCGTTCACTTCGGTTTTTCTAGATCTTAGACATACGGTAGGACTCCTTGGGCGGGTGATCAGCTCGTCGCAAGGCCTCTGCCTGTACACAAACATCCTTGCCCTGAGTGGGAAGTGAAAGTATAGCTCCATAATTTTTGTTCTAGGCACTAGATATATGTGTGTCCAGCTACACACACGGGAAGCTTTATTCTTTGGGACAGAGCCCTTGGTAGCCGTTGGATAGGAGGCTGGTTGGTAACCAGGGCTGTCCTGGACACTGTGTTGTAGAAAGAAAATATTTTGTTCCTGCCCGCAATAGAAACCTGACCATCCATCCCATAACTTGCCGTTATACCCACTGAGCTACCCTAGCTC
>NW_019725155.1:3125-3478 GCF_002891405.2 Cryptotermes secundus | reverse complement strand
ACAGACTGACCGACCGTCAGTTGTAACATGACCCTCGCCTCGCCAGCTAACATCACTTGACTCCAGTCTACGATCAAGCCGCAACAAGCAACAACAGTCAGCAGGCTTCGTCGCCAGCGCTCGGTCTTCGGAGGCATCGGCAGGCTGCGCCGGGCACGGCTGCCTCGGCCCTCCAGCGCTCTCACACCCGACTCACTGGGGCACAGCGCCTGGACTCGCCGGTGGTCGTGTTACGGTCCGACTCACTGGACCTCTGGCGTAGCCACTGCCTCACGACTCCTACGACCGCGCTCCACGACTAGCCTTTCACTAGCAGCTGCCGCACTGCGATCAAGCAACCTCCAATTCACGCC
>NW_019725155.1:0-3058 GCF_002891405.2 Cryptotermes secundus | reverse complement strand
CAACCTCCAGCCACGGCCGCACTGCGGCCAGGCCACTCACCGCAACAAGCCTTTCACCTTACCGGCGCGTGCCGCGCTACCTCTCCGGCCAAGCAGCAACAACAGCCACGGTCCTTTTCAGGGCCAACAAGCTGTTCCGAAGAAGTGGGTTGTCATAGGAGTGATGACAAAGACTACACACGTTAAGAGAAGAACCCCACACGTATTTCACGATATCGATACTAAGGTAACAACGACACTGTCTAAAATGCAAAACAGAAACAACCATTAACTCTAAATTTGTAAAGTGCGGCAGAAGTCCTGTCTTATTTGACGATGCAACACCATCTAACAATCTAACCCATCTAACCCTTCTTCCCGCTTTTTCGTAACGTTTATAACACGCACCGGGCGAAGATTTAATTTGTTAAAGAGATCATGGATACTAACCAGGTACCAAGAATCACTGCTGCCACTGCCAATTTCCTCATATTGCTTTGTCACAGAAACATAACAGTTGTTGCCGGAAAAGAAAAACCTCTGTCCATAGATGTGAAAAGCTGTATTCTTTTTCCAATATCTCTTATGTTCACTTATTCCAACGTCATCTCTTAAGGAAGCCAACTACAATGCAGTCATATCGTATATACACCCCATCCCCTCCATATCCATAAATTCTATTATGGAAAAGGGCGTGAAATTGACCATTATTTTGAACTAGCAGAGAAATACATCGAATTGTACCTTCATTCACCCACAAATCTATATATTCTTGGGCTTCCACACAATGTATTTTTGATAGCTCATATCTTTTACCTCAGTGGTTTGTTGATGTATTTCATTCATGTCCTGTGCCAGATCAATTCAGACTACTCTCCCCCCAACCTACTTTTTAAAATAAATTTCAATTCAATCCTTCCATTCACACCTAGGTCTTCAAAACATTCAAATGTACAAGTTATAGATTTGCATGTAATTATAAAACACAATACAGTAATGGAATTGTTTAAATTTACTTCTCTGGAACAAGTAAACGTGAGAGTAGGTTGCCTACAGCATCCCAAACTGGAGGAATGCAGATTATAACTCCTGTCATGCTTGCTGCTATTGAAAAAAAAACACTTTCCTTCAGTCAGTACAGTGTACAGAACAGAGGGTATTTTCTCATAGCCACTGGTTCTGGGACCCACCTGGCCTTCTATCCAATGGGTAATGGTGAACATTTCCCAGGGAACAAAGCACCTGGGGCAGCATCTCTTTCTCACCTAGTAGTGATGTTAGTGCACAAAGCTATACCTTCATTCCATTACATATCTTCATGGTGGTAAACTTAACAAGCACAGGTACTTCAGCCAGGGCATTTCCACAGCAGTCCATATCCATTACTGAAAAGTCATGAATGATTTGCTACGTTTAACTGTTGAGAGAGGCTGTGCCACATTAGTTTCTTTTCCTTTTGTGGGTTACTTTATGTTGCTGTTAGTATCTGGCCTATATACAGTCAAATGACAGAATGATGTATTGGAAAAGAAGTAATCATGGCCTAATCAAGGTTTACACTCGCACTTTCCTGGAGGGACCGAGGCAGACCATGAAAACCTCAAGAGAGGATATCCAAGATCCTGGCTGTGATTCAAACCATGAACCTCAAGAATACGAGTTTCATGCATTACCAATACACCAACTCATTCAGTCACACATTTCCTTCAGTGACGTTCTGAAGTGTCAAATGGAACCTCACCAGATCAAAGCAAAGGATGGAAATAATATATGTTGTTCAAGATCAGGAAAGCAACATACACAATGTATACAAATCTTTAATCAATATCATTTACATGTGCAATGACGACAGGGAGCTGCATTGCACACAAAATATTTCCAGTAACTTGAAAAGCAAGAACAATTACTTATTTAAAACAAACATTGTAATATTATAAAAATGTAGTTATCTGTAAATGTTATGGCACTAAGAAACAAATTCACAACAGCTATATTTTCAAAGGAACATATTACTATGCTACAGCTTCTACAGCATTAAAAATTACTCACATGTACTGAAAAATTAAAAAGGAAAACTGATGCAGAGCTACATAACCTGAGTGAGTTTTACACAACTTGTAAAACTGGCAGACATATTTGCACAGGCACTTCTGTTAAATAAACGTGAAGAGTAATAACAACCAGGCATTCTACAATGCAGTTTCCATAAAAATTATATTAAATAACAATTTACAAGTTATTTAACACATACTTCATACATATGCCAAAAAAAAAAAAAAGCTTAACGAAGACCTATTCATTACATAGTAAAGCGATGTAGGTTCATCACTGATACAGGAAACATTCGTAAACATAACATAAATGATATAAAACATTAACCCTTTCACTGTTATGTCTGAAACAGTTCTGACTTAACAAAAAGCATGTCGCACATTGCACATAAACTGTTTCACCAAATATACAGAGTTGTTAACAATTGTTTTTTGTTTGTTTCTAGAAATTTGTCAAGAAAGAAAATGAGACAAGAACCAAAATTATGTTTTACAAACTCAATATTAAACTTTAACTGCAATGCAGAATAATGTTCAAGATCTAAGCTGTAGATATTTTACGTTACAGAAATACATATTTACATGAGTTGGAACAAAATATTGGATTCAGTTCCAAATTTTGATACTATGATGAATAATGGCAAACATGCAGCCACCTGGCATTTCTCCTCACTCATTTTATCTGCTGGTTTATATGGAAGCAAAACATGGTCTCTCACTCTAAAGGAAGATCAGGCAGAACGTTTGGACCCAACAAAGAGGAAGCAACAGAAGGATAGAGAAAATTACATAATAACAACCTTTATAATCTGTAGACTTTACCTAATATTGTCAGGACAATTACATTAAGGAGAATGAGACAGGCATATTGTATAACACACGTGGGGGAAATGTAAAATCACACAAAGTCCAGAAAAAACATCACAGTAAGAGACCATTTTGGAAATGTATGCAGAGATGGGAAGATAATATTAAACTGAATCTTAGAGAAATGTGACATAATATGGATTGAGGGTATGGTCCTATAG
>NW_019725154.1:0-619 GCF_002891405.2 Cryptotermes secundus | reverse complement strand
TTTTCTGTTAGTGACACCTCCGCACCACAGGTATCGGAGAGGCAGCCTGCAGTGGGCCCAAATGTGGCAAAAGCGCTGGCAGTTGAATTTTGGTTCAGACCATTTTTGGACTTGTAAGTCTCTACCTTAACAATTATATTGCAGAGTTTGGTGATTCTGAAGATTTCTTGGGATTTTTTTGTTTCTCACAAGGGTGACAAGGAAGAGCGAAAGGGATAGGGGAGTGTCTCTCCCTGTAGAAGGAGGGCGTTTGGCCATCTGCTTGACGCTGATGACTTCGTAGCCCATTTCCTGAAGGGCAACTATAATGTCTTCCGACGAAGTGTTATTCGGAAGACGCCTGATGGCAGTTTTACGGGCTTTTATCCTTTGGTGTAGAAGGTAAAGAATTGGAGACCTCTTTGACTTAATACGTTCTGCATGGCTTCATATTCTGCCATGCATTTGCTGTGATCCGCATACTGGATCCGGAAGAACTGCCCTGTAACAACAGATTTCAGTTCTTTCTGAAGGCTAAGGAGGTTTAGCCTCAGAAGTTAGGACTCTAGGGGGGTGGTCTGCCTTTGTCAGTGTTGACTTCTGTAGATGGTCCTTCGTCGCTTACCTCACACAGTCCATG
>NW_019725153.1:0-440 GCF_002891405.2 Cryptotermes secundus | reverse complement strand
GCTAGCTTGCTAGCTTTGCATTGCTACCTTGCTAGCTTTGCTTTGTTTNTTGGTTGCTAGCTTGATGCCTTTGAGTTGCTAGCTTGCTAAATTTCCTTTGCTAGCTTGCCAGGTTTGCGTTGCTAGGTTGCCTGCTTTGCATTTTTAGATTACCAGCTTTGCCTTTTTAGCTTTCCAGCTATGCGTTGCTAGCTTGCCTTCTTTGCGTTGCTAGCTTGCCAGCTTCGCGTGTATAGCTTGCTTTCTTGCGTTGCTAGATTGCTAGATTTGCGTTGCTAGCTTGCAAGCTTTGCATTGCTAGCTTGCCAGCTTTGCGTTGCTAGTTTACCAGGTTTGCTTTTCTAGCTTGCCAGCTTTGCGTTGCTTGTTTGCTAGAATTTCGAGGTTAGCTTGCCAGATTTGCGAGGCTAGCTTGCTATCATTACGTTGCTAACTTGCTA
>NW_019725152.1:0-617 GCF_002891405.2 Cryptotermes secundus | reverse complement strand
TTGGCTAGTTACAGACTTAAGATGTTAATTAGTTTAGTTAGTTAGCTAGCTAGCTTATTTCCAAAAAAACCAGTTACCATACAACTAGGCTTTTAACTAGGAATACAAATATGCCAATTTTATGCTGCAAAAATTTGGAAGGCCCTAAAACTGGACATTTCTCCTCAGAATACAGTTTAAAAACGAGATTCCAAAACCTACAACAAAATCTCTTAACACTATCTTCAAGAGTCTTCACGTATTAATAACGCGGGAGCTATACAAGTCNAGAGATCGTTAACTGGTTTATTGAACAATCTACAAATATCGGCTACAATTAATTATCACAATGTTACGGGTTTCCACAGTTTACAAACCCCACAACAAAATCTCTTAACACTATCTTCAAGAGTCTTCACGTATTAATAGCGGGAGCTATACAAGTCTCCCTGAATTACACACTCCAGAGTTTCCATGTGAACTAACGTAGCATTTAAAAAAATTTTTTATTGAATGTAAAAATAACAAGACAGTGTGTGAAACTTTTTAGTTTATGTCTAATACTGTGTTTGATGTAGAAGGTATGTATTCTATTGAACATCACGTACAGAGCTATTTATCAAACTGTATAATAATTA
>NW_019725151.1:0-443 GCF_002891405.2 Cryptotermes secundus | reverse complement strand
AGACCACGCTTACGACATCACCGGTGGCAGCGACGACATTACAGGATGTTTCAAGAAATTCATTTTTTTTATTTAACTCCAATAATTAGACAATCTATCCATTAAATGTGGATAATAAGTACATTTTGTGGTTAATTTACATATAGCAAAAGGAAAGAGAGTACTTGACGTGGTGAGCATATTCCGATGAACATGCTCAATACTTATTTTAACTGCTTAGTAATAAGCAGTTAAATGTTGTATTATTCGAATCTGGTGGGCAAATCTGATGGTTTAAAACTGTTTAGCCTCCTGATTTCCCCTTCGTCGTCGAGTAGTTTTTGTGCCAAGTCGTTCGGATGGGCCTGGAGTCTGATTTTATACTTCTTGCTGTTTTTTTTTTATTTCCTCTCGTACTATTGGTACATCTAGGTCCTTGTGTAGTATCGTGTTCGGCACATACC
>NW_019725150.1:0-445 GCF_002891405.2 Cryptotermes secundus | reverse complement strand
GAGGGACAGTGTTTTCAACACCTCCTGTGATCTGTGAACAAAGGTGAGAGCTTCTTTTCATTCAAAGTGTTATCGGCAAAATTCGCGTGCGCTTCGCGGCCGGAGGTGCGCTGGTAGCCCTGAAGCGCAGAACCGTGAACGCGTCAAGTTCATTCAAAACATCCTGATGTGTAAGACGTACAAGATTTGAACTGGTGGTTGTTAGCAGAATTATGGACCGATGTGCCGTGTGGGGGTCCTTCGTCTACATACTATCTTGTAGATTTTATTATTAATTGTCGTGTTAACGTTTATCCACGTATTTACTCGTGTGTCACTCGCAGGTAGTTCTGTGTTTATATACGTAAGTGCAGAGTTTAGCTGCCTAATATTCATTTTGCGTGTCTGAAGGTCCCCCCACCCCTTGTGGTACTGTTCACGTAGCAGCACAGTATAAATTGTTGCC
>NW_019725149.1:0-472 GCF_002891405.2 Cryptotermes secundus | reverse complement strand
ACTCTCAAACTGTGGGTCACGACCTATTCTAGAAGGGGGGAGGCTGTAGAGTATCTTGGCACTGTTATAAGAAGTCGGTAAGGTAGAGCTGCTCCTGTGCTTGAATACTTAATTACTACGCCATGATGACATGCGGGAAGTGGAAGTATAGCGCCATCATTCTTGACCGTGGCGCTNCACTCACTGATTCAGTCACTCCCCTAAAGCCATTTAGCGAAGTGCTGTTAGTCTGAACCAAAGAGACGTTCTTTAAGGGGCCTCAGAATTGATCTGGACGCCAAGGAGAGGAGAACAATCACTTGCCTCGTCAAGAAGCGAACCTTGGCCGTCCAGCCCTTTGTTCATCGCTATACTGTGGTACCCCGGCCCGTTTGACATGTCGATAAGTGAGATTTAGCTGCATCCGGTGAAACATTTCGCGAATTCATTCGTGAGTGTACAGGAACATTTTATAGCTTACTGTAGGTGTAGA
>NW_019725148.1:0-409 GCF_002891405.2 Cryptotermes secundus | reverse complement strand
GCTAGCAACGCAAAGCTAGAAAGCTAGCAAAGCAAAGTTAGCAAGTTATCAACGCAAAGCTAGTAAGCTAGCAACACAAAGCTAGCAAGCATGCAAAGCAAAGGTAGCAAGCTAGCAACGTAACCTAGCAAGCTAGCAACGCAAATTCTGCAAGCTAGCAAGCTAGCAATCTAGCAACGCAAACCTAGGAAATTAGCAACGCAAAGCTAGAAAGGTAGCAACGGAAAGTTAGCAAGCTAGCATCGAGAAGCTTGCAAGCAAGATACGCAAAGCGAACAAGCAAACAAGCAACGCATAATTATCAAGATAGCAACGCAAATTTATCAAGCTAGCAAAGCAAATGTAGCAGTCTATCAACGCAAAGCTAGCAAATTAGCAAAGCAATGTTAGCCAGCTAGCAACGCAAAGC
>NW_019725147.1:523-1146 GCF_002891405.2 Cryptotermes secundus | reverse complement strand
AATGGATGAAAATCAGTGCAACAGGACGCTAAAATATAACATCTTGTTTAGTTTTTGATAAAACGCTCTAATTTCGTTTGACCTTCTTAAATGTTCCAGTTCAATCAGTTCTTGTTTATCATATTCCCTTTTCTTCTTTTTATGCAATCTTTTTCCTATTCTTCTCGCTTCACGGTATTCTTCCATGGCCCCTCGAGTATGGTTCCTTTGCTGCATTCTCTTATATGCCTGTTTTTTTTTATTTGTCACTTGCTCACACACTCCATCAAATCAATTCTTACACTTTAGCTTTTCCATTCCCTAAAACTGTAACAGCAGCAATTATAGTAACATCTTTGAGGCCCCTCCAAGCTTCACTGACATCCTCACTATCAGAGAGAGCTGCCAGGCATCCACTAATTAATCCAGTATATCTGGTTGAAGCTCCTTGTTCCACCAATTTTCCACAATTCAATTTCTTGGCCTGGGATCCTTGTATCTTCCTTGCATTGGATATTCGACTTCTAATCTTTGATATTATTAAGTAATGGTCAGAGTAAATGTTGGCCCCCCTGTAGCTCCTGACATCCATCAAATCTGAACAATGTCTTACATCTATTAGGATGTGATCAATTTGGTTAAAC
>NW_019725147.1:0-169 GCF_002891405.2 Cryptotermes secundus | reverse complement strand
ATGTTCTGTGAGATTTTGCCTGGAAGTCTAAAATAAGATGCTTCCTTCTTTTATTAACAATAAAACCTGTTCCAAACACGTGACTCTTCTTCTGACAACTATAGAATATAACATGATCCCTAAAATTCCAAGATCCAATTCTCAAATCCTTTAAACATTTTCCAGGTCG
>NW_019725146.1:0-545 GCF_002891405.2 Cryptotermes secundus | reverse complement strand
ATTTGTTGTGATATAAATATAAACTATCTCATCGACAGTAATAGGAAACTGTGGGGCTCTTGTCAACGTGTGTAGTCTTGTCATTACTCTGATGACAACCCACTTCTTCGGAACATTGTGTTGGCCCTGAAAAGGACCGTGGCTGCTGAGATGATAGACCGGTGAGGTAGCGCGGCGCGTGCCGGTAAGGATAAAGGCTAGTTACGGGGAATGGCTGGTGAAAAGGCTAGTCGTTGAGCGCGGTCGTAGGAGCCATGGGGCAGTGGCTACGCCAGATGCCCAGTGAGTCGGACCATAACACGACCACCGGCGAGTCCAGGCGCGGTGCCCCAGTGAGTCGAGTGTGAGAGAGCCGGAGGGCCGAGGCAGTCGTGCCTGGCGGAGCCTGCCGATACCTCCGAAGACCGAGCGCTGGCGACGAAGCCTGGTGGCTGAAGTTGCTTGCTGTGTGGCTTGATTGTAGACAGCAGTCGAACTGAATTGAACTGAATAACTGAATGGAACTGAATAACTCTGCGAGGGCGAGGGCGAGGGTCATGTTACAA
>NW_019725145.1:0-324 GCF_002891405.2 Cryptotermes secundus | reverse complement strand
ACTAGCACCGCAACGCTAGCAACTTATCAACGGGAAGCTCTCAAGGTAGCAACGCAAGGCTAGAAAGCTAGCAATGCAAAGCTAGCAAGATAGCAAAGAAAAGCTAGGAAGCTAGGAACGCAAAGCTATCAAGCTAGCAACGCAGAGCTAGCATGCAAGACACGCAAAGGAAGCAAGCTAGCAAGCAACCAAAGCTTCCTAGCTATCAACGCAAACAAGCAAGCAAACAAGACACATAATTCAAACAAGCAACGCAAAGCAAGCAAGCTAACAAGAACCGCAAAACAAGCTAGCAAGCAATAGTAGCAATTTAGAAACGCAAAG
>NW_019725144.1:0-494 GCF_002891405.2 Cryptotermes secundus | reverse complement strand
TAGCTTGCCAGGTTGCGTTGCTACCTTCCCATTTTTGCGTTGCTATCTTGCTATCATTTCGTTGCGTGCTTGCTTTGTGTTGCTAGTTTGCTAGCTTTGCGTTGCTAGCTTGCTAGCTTTGCGTTGCTTGCTTGCTTAGCGTTTCTTGCTTGCTAGCTTTGCGTTGCTAACTTGCTAGTTTTGCTTTGCTATCTTGGTAGCCTTGCGTTGCTAACTTGCTAGTTTGCGTTGCCAAGTTGATAATTTTGCGTTCCTTCCTTGCTAGCTTTCCTATTTTATGTTGCTAGATAGCTAGATTTTCGTTGCTAGCTTGCTAGCTTGATAGATATGCGTTTCTAGCTTGATAACTTTGCGTTGTTATCTTGCTAGCTTTGCGTTGCTAGCTTGCTAGCTTTGCGTTGCTAGCTTGCTAGCTTTGCGTTTCTCGCTTGGTTTCTTTGCGTTTCTTACTTGCTATCTTTTCGTAGCTAGCTTGCTAGCTTTGCTTTCCTAGC
>NW_019725143.1:0-2818 GCF_002891405.2 Cryptotermes secundus | reverse complement strand
CTGCCAATTGTAATGTTCCCTCAGCAATAACTATAATTAACATGACTGACACGTATTTTTTACCGTCTTTTACTGTCTGCACCAATTTCTTATGGCCGAACTGCAAACATACGCAATTAAGCAAAAAGCGGTCTTCTGGGATGTGGCGCCATGTAGAAATTGTGTTAACCGACGTTTCGGAGGAACGTATCGCCTCCATCTTCATGGTAGAAGACAAAAACAAATCCGCGGGCGAACCAGTTTGAGCAGGTGTAACAGACTGAGCCAAGTCGAGTAAACAAGCTGTATACCAGAAGTGGGGAAGGGTCTGGGGAAGAGGCCGGCAGGTAGCAGGCCAGAGCAGGTATAGAGTATGTGTCGGGGGAAGAGAACGGAAGGTTAAATGGAGTGCGACCACTTCTGGCTTATTGCGCCAGACCCAGACGATAGGTGAGGGTGATGTGGAGCAATTGGTAGAATGAAGATTGGCAGGGGAAACCGAAGTACTCAGAGAAAACCTGCCCCAGCGCCACTATGTCCACCACAAATCCCACATGACCAGACTCGGGTTCGAACCCAGGCCGCCGCAGTGGGAAGCCAGCGACTAACCGCTTGAGCTATGGCGCGGCCCAAATAAGTAAATATGTTTGCATATGTATTCAAAACATGGTTTTAGATATATTATGTTATAAATGACACAGAGTGTCCCAAATGTTGGTAATAGCACATGATTTTAAATAGGCCTGCATATCTTCTTGGTCCGTACAAAAATTTCAGACATTTTATTGGTCTTTAGGCTTAAAAAGGTTGAGAAACTCTGCTCTAGGCAATCGGCTCACAGATGGCGGCGAGGTAGTCAGCCTTACCCGGCTGCCATCCTTTACCCCAGGGAGATGCCTGGGACCATCAGAAATTCCAGTCTACACAGCCTTACAACCCACAAGCCCGTACTGCTCACCAGAAAATCAACCCACCAATTTCTGCGATCTGAAGTGTGTGCAAAATGGTGACACTGTGCTGAATTAACGAGAGTCATTGTAGAAGATGAGAATTATACTAAGAATTCATTGATATTATTGTTATTATTATTATTATTATTATTATTATTGTATTGGCGTGATGACAGTGGTGGTTAAAACAAAATACTAAATTACTACTTTAGCCGTGTCTCTTTGGTTAATCCAACCGCTGTCACCACTTGTTGTGCCACAACGATTGCGACACAAATATTGCTCTTCTAAATCTTATCGCTGCCACAAATTGTTCTGCCGTAAAGGGGGGTAGTCAGTTATTACCAAAACACGAATTCATAGTAGTCTACTCTTTGTCGGCTCCTGTCACTCATGAGTCTCTCCTCTTCCTTCGGCTTATTCTTCCTGTACGGACTGTGTTGCTCTCTGGCTCTGAGCTCACAGTTCCAATGAGACGTAGGGTAACGCAGGAGCGGTAAAGGGAAGGAGCCTAACGGGTTGTACCAATGAAGTTTTCTACATTTCCGTTCTACTCTATTCATCCAGTATCTACATACATTCACATATATACAGTAATTAATGCCGACTGCTGTCGGGTCGCACAAGGTTCACATATATTCTTTCTCCCTCCTGTACTGACACATGGTACCCTAGCCTGTTCTGTTGCACATTTCGGCACTGAATTTGCACTTTAATAATATCACCTTATATTTCATGGCTAATATGAGTAGTTCGACTTACTTGAGACAGAGATGCAGATGATCGCCAACCCCCACTTGTCGGTGCCATGACGGATATAGCCTCCGGCTACACTCCTTGAAAATAATTGTTGATTAGCCTCCAATATTTCCCATTTCGATAATTTTGCACTCTGAAATTGATGGCTCATCAACTTCCGGGAGGTTGAGATCCCGCCCCTCTCAGACGCTATCTCTAAGGGTGGCTGGTGTTCATTGGATAATTACTTTTCACGGCGGCGAATCCCGTTCTGCCAGCATCTGTCTACTCAGCATTTCTATTGCTCCCAGTGTTTTACCTTTACGAGCGCTTGCTTCCGCTTTGTCAGCGAGGCTCTGCTGAGCTCTGACATTCTCTTGCCAGGCTGTTTGCCCTTCCGAGTTTCACAAACACGAACCCTTTGTCAGCTTAAAACCTTTTTTACAGTCCGAAGACATAATTTCGACGCCCCCCATATTACATTTGTAAGTTAAGGGCACAACAATTATTATTATTTATTTGGACCGAAGACAAATTAAGTGACAGGAAGTTTGGGTAAACTGCATAATGAAAAGTTTCATAACTTTACTCTTCTCCAAGTACAATTAGAATGATCGGGACAATGAGGATGCGATGGGCAGGGCATGTTGCCCTAATAGGGGAAGATGAATGCGTAAAGGATACTGGTGGGAAAACCAGAAGGAAAGAGACCACTAGGAAGAACAAGACGTATGTGGGTGCACAATATTAAAATGGATCTTAGAGAGAAACGATGGGTTGGTATTGACTGGATCGATCTGTCTCAGAACACGGAATAGTGGAGGGCTCTTGTGAACACGGTAATGAACCTTGGGTTCAATAAAATGGTGGGAAGTTCCTGCGCAGCTGCACAAGAAGGGCTCAGCTCCGTAAACGAATGAGTTTATTTAATTTACTTATTAAGAGTCCTATCTTCTGGGACATAACACTACATAATCTATTGAAAGTCATCCGACAATTTTGGAGGATATAACACCAGGATTTTCAGGGTCGAATAATAAGATTGGAGGCGACATGGTCTTCCGAAACTTCATTGGACTTTCAACGCACAAGAAGTTAAACGCAGAGTAGCAACGGGCATTTAAACGCGCACAAGCAGCGGGCATTTAAAT
>NW_019725142.1:5276-5565 GCF_002891405.2 Cryptotermes secundus | reverse complement strand
CCAGCATGTAAGGCTGTTAATCTCACCACCATCTGTGAGCTGATTCTCTAGAAAATATGGAAACCTCAATGTCTCACAACCCTGTTGGCCTTCATGGCCCATTATAGGAATATTTCTACCTTTTATATCTCTTACCTAATCCAGACACTCCAAAAAGTTTACAGCTGAGCCTGAAAGTGGCTGTTATTGCAGGTCTTGATACTGAGTAACTGTAAGTGGGTCTCACCTCATGATTTTATGGTCATTAGTAAGTGTCACTGGTTGGAAGAGTTGCGGATGGATGGTTGTC
>NW_019725142.1:0-1410 GCF_002891405.2 Cryptotermes secundus | reverse complement strand
TGTTTGCAATTGTAAACAAGTTATCCAATACACAGCTTCACCTAATCCAGAATCCATTCATTTCTTCTCACAGAACCCTGAACAAGAGACAATATTTTGCTTGCAATGACCAATAAAGCATAGTTTGTGTTCATCTGAGCAATCCATAATAGTTATCTCAATATACTCAACCCAAATGATGTAGCAATATGTGACTAACTGCTCAACGCATGAGTAACAAATGACGCTGGAAAATTATGTTTTTAAGCTGTCAATAAATTTCGGTGACTAAATTCTACTAATTATTAGCTTCCACTGCTGAATTAACATAACTAGGAGAATTTCATGTCATGTCTGTTTCCACTCAACAAGACAGGGTCTTGTACACATTCAGCAATCAGAATTAAACGGCCACCGATACCCAATAACAGTTTGTACCATGAGACTCAGTTCATTCCACGTCAGAAATAGTTAACAAACAACTCCAATATCTTGTATTCCACAAACATGCAGCATGCAACACAGAGTAAAAAAATTGTCTTATATCAACATGAAATACTGTGGCATGCTACATGTCACAAACTGTTCCTCAGTCAAAACCCATCTCTACTGCTCTATGATTTACTACATACATCAACATGTATGCGCTGATGCCTCTCCAGATGACCTTGATCACTGAATGATTTGCTACATACATCACATCTGAATGGCCGCTCCCCACTATGTATGCGCTGATGTCTCTTCAGCGTACTCTGCTCTCTGAATGACTTATTACATACATCACATCTAAATGGCCACTCCCCTCTATGTATGCGTTGATGTGTCTGCAGATAAGTCTGCCGACTGAATGATTTGTTACATACATCACATCTAAATGGCTACTCCCCACTATGTATGCGCTGATGTGTCTTCAGCTTACTTTGCCGATTAAATGACTTATTACATATGTCACACCTAAATGGCTTCTCCCCACTATGCACGTGCTGATGTGACTTCAGTGTACCCTTCTCTCTGAATGTCTTACTACACACATCACAGGTAAATGGCTTCTCCCCACTATGTATACGCTCATGCCTCCTCAGATTACATTGCTGATTAAATGACTTATTACATATGTCACACCTAAATGGCTTCTCCCCACTATGCATGCACTGATGTCTCTTCAGTGTACCCTTCACTCCGAATGTCTTACTACACACACCACAGGTAAATGGCCAGTCCCCACTATGTATACGCTCATGCTTCCTGAGATTACATTGCAGATTAAATGACTTATTACATACATCACATCTAAATGACTGCTTCCCACTATGTATGCGCTGATGTGTCTTCAGATTACTTTGCCTATTAAATGACTTATCACATATATCACACCTAAATGGCTTTTCCCCACTATGCACGTGCTGATGTGTCTTCAGTGTACCCTGCTCT
>NW_019725141.1:0-10756 GCF_002891405.2 Cryptotermes secundus | reverse complement strand
GCTAGCAACGCAAAACTAGCTAGATAGCAACTCTTAGCTAGCAAGATAGCAGCGCCAATCTGGCAATGTAGCAACGAAAAAACAAACAAGCTGGCAAAGCAAAGCTAGCATGCTAGCAACGCAAATCTACCAAGCCTAAAACCAAAGCTAGCAAGCAAGAAACGAAAAGCAAGCAAGCAATCAATGCAAAGCTAACAAGCTAACAACGCAAAGCTAGCAAGCTAGCAAAATCATAGCTAGTAAGCAAGCCACGCAAAGCTACCAAGCTAGCAAGTCAAAGCTAGCAAGCTAGTAACGTAAACTAGCAAGCTAGCAACGCAAAGATANGCTAGCAATGTAGCAACGCAAACCTATCAAGCTGGCAACGCAAATCTAGCAAGCTAGAAGCAAATATACCAAGCTAGCTATGCGTTGCTAGCTTGCTGATTTTGCGGTGCTTGCTTCCTTGCTTTTCGTTCCTTGCTTGCTAACTTTGCGTTGTTAGCTTGCTAGATTTGCGTGGCTAGCTTGCTAACTTTGCGTTGCTATCTAGCTAGTTTTGTGTTCCTAGCTTGCTAGCTTTGCGTTACCAGCTTGATAGGTTTGCGTTGCTACATTGCTAGATTCTTGCTTGCTAGCTTTTAGTAGCTATCTTGCTTGCTTTTCTTTTCTATCGTGCTAGATTTCCGTTGCTAGCTTGCCAGCTTTGTGTTGCTAACTTGCTAGCTTCGCGTTGATAGCTTGCTAACTTTGAGTACCTAGCTTGCAAGATATCTAGATTTGCGTTGCTAACTTGTTAGATTCCCGTTTCTATCTTGCTAGCTTTGCGTTACTAGCTTGCTAGCTTTGCGTTGCTAGCTTGGTATTTTTGCGTTGTTAACTTGTTAGCTATGCGTTGCTAGCTTGCTTGCAATGCGTTGCTAGCTTGCTCGTTTTGCGTTGCAGTCTTGGTAGTTTTGAGTGGTTAGCATGATAGCTTTGCGTTGCCAGCTTATTAGCTTTGCGTTCTAGCTTGCTTGCTTTGCGTTGCTACCTTGTTATCTTTGCGTTCGTAGCTTGCTATCTTTGCGTTTCTAGCTTGCAAGCTTTCCGTTGCTATCTTGCTATATATGTGTTGCTAGCTTGCCAACTTTGGGTTGCTAACTTGCCAGGTTTGCCTTGCTAGCTTGCCAGTTAGTGTTGCTAGCTTTCCAGGTTTGCGTTGCTATCTAGCTATCATTTCGTTGCTTGCTTGCTTGCTTGATTTGCTTTGCTAGTTGTCTAGATTTGCGTTGCTAGCTTGCTAGTTTTGCGTTGCTAATATACTTTGCTTTTTGCTGGCAAGCTTTGCGTTGCTAGCTTGCTAGATTTGTGTTGCTAGCTTGCTAGCTTTGCTTTGATAGCTTGCTAGCTTTGCGTTGCTAGCTTCTTAGCCTTGCGTTGCTAACATGCTTGTTTGCGTTGCCAGGTTGATAGCTTTGCGTTCCTAGCTTGCTAGAATTGCATGGCTAGCTTGCTAGCTTTGCGTTTCTTACTTGCTATCTTTCCGTTGCAAGCTTGTTTGCTTTGCGTTGATAGCTTGCTAGGTTTGCTTTGCTAGCTTGCTGGCTTTGCGTTGCTTGCTTGTTTTCTTTGCGTTTTTTGCTTGCTAGCTTTGCGTTGCTAGCTTGCTAGATTTGCGCGACTAGCTTGCTATCTTTGCGTTGCTAGCTTGATAGCTTTGCGTTGCTAGCTTGCTAGCTTTGCGTTGTCAGTTTGATAGGTTATGCGTTGCTACATTGCTAGCTTGGCGTTGCTAGCTTGCTAGCTATGCGTTGCTAGCTAGATAGCTTTCCGTTGCTAGATTGCTAGATATGTGTTGCTAGCTTGATAGCGTTGCGTTGCTAACTTCCTAGCTTTGCGTTGCTTGCTTGCTTTGCGTTTCTTGCTTCTAGCTTTGCGTTGCTAACTTGCTAGCTTTGCTATTTTATCATGGTAGCCTTGCGTTGCTATCTTGCTAGTTTGCGTTGCATAGTTGATAATTTTGCGTTCCTTCCTTGCTAGCATGGCGTTGCTAGCTTGCCAATTTTGTGTTGGTACATAGCTAGCTTTGCGTTGCTAGATATGCGTTGCTGGCTTGATAGCTTTGCGTTGCTAGCTTGTTTGCTTTGCGTTGCTTGCTTGCTTGTTTTGAGTTTCTTACTTGCTATTCTTGCGTAGCTAGCTTGGTAGCTTTGCTTCTCTAGTTTGTTTGCTTTGCGTTGCTAGCTTGCAAGATTTTCGTTGCTATCTAGGTACATTGTGTTGCTAGCTTGGTAGCTAAGCGTTGCTAACATGCTAGCTCTGCGTTCTAGCTTCCTGGCTTTGCGAAGCTAGCTTGATATCTATGCGTTGCTAGCTTGTTATCTTTGGTTTGCTAGCTTGATAGCTTTCCGTTTCTAGCTTGCTAGATATGCGTTGCTATTTTGCCAGCGTTTTTATGTTGCTAGTTTGCTAGCTAGCAAGCTAGCCACACAAATCTATTAAGCTAGCAACGCAAAGGAAGCAAGCAACGCAAAGCTAGCAAGCTAGCCACACAAATCTAGCAAGATTACAACGCAAAGCTTGGAAGCAAGAAACGAAAATCAAGCAAGCAAGCAAGGCTAAACTAGCAAGATAGCAACGCGAAGCTAGCAAGCTAGCAACGGAAAGCTAGCAAGGTAGCAACGCAAGCTAGCAAGTTATTAAGGCAAAGCTGGCAAACTAGAAAAGCAATGATGGCAAGTTAGCATCGCTAAGCTGGAAATCTAGCAACGCATATCTAACAAGCTAGCAACGCAAAGCTACCTATCTAGAAACGAAAAGTTAGCAAGCTAGCAACGAGAAGCTAGCAAGATAGCAACCTAAATCTATCAAGCTGGCAACACTAGCAAGTTAGCAACGCAAGGCTACGAAGCTAGCAACGCAAAGCTGGCAACATAGGAAAGCAAATTGGCAAGCTAGAAACCCTAATCTCTCAAGCTAGGAACTCAAACTGGCAAGCTAGCAACGCATATATAGGAAGCTAGCAAAGGAAATTTAGGAAGTTAGCAACTCAAAGCTACCCAGCCAAGAACGCAAAGTTAGCAAGTTAGCAACGCAAAATTAGGAAGATAGCAACGCAAAGCTAGCAAGCTAAAAAAGAAAAGCTAGCAAGCTAGCAGCGCAAAGCTAGCAAGCAACAAACGCAAATCAAGAAGCAAGCAAACAAAGCTGTAAACTAGCAACGCACACCTGGCAAGCTTGCAACGGACACCTGGCAAGGTAGCAACGCAAGGCTGGCAAGCTAGCAACGCAAAGTTAGCATGCTAGTTAGCAAGCAATAAACGCAAAGCGAGCTAGCAACGCAAATTAGCAAGCTAGCAACGCAAAGCAAGAAAGCTAGAAACGCAAAGCTAACAAGCTAGCAACGCAAATTAGCAAGCTAGCAAGGCAAAGCAAGAAAGCTAGAAACTCAAGGCTAACAAGCTAGCAAAGCAGAGCTACCATGCAAGCAACCCTAAGTTAGCAAGCTAGCAAAGCAATGCTGGCAAGCTAGCAAGTAATGGTGGCAAGCTAGCAACGTAAAACTTTGAATTTAGCTACGCATACCTAGAAAGCTGGCAACGGGAAGCTAGCAAGCTAGCACCGCAACCCAAGGAACTAGGAAAGCAAAGATAGCCAGCTAGCAACGCAAAACGAGCAAGCGAGAAAGCAAAGTGGGCAAGCTAGCAACGCAAAGCTACCAAGCAAGCAACGCAAAGCTACAGCGCTAGCAACGCAAAATTAGCAAGCTAGCAACACAAAGCAAGAAAGCTAGCAACGCAAAACTAACAAGCTAGCAAAGCAAATCTATCAAGCTAGCAACGCTAATCTAGCAAGCCAGCAACGCAAAGCTAGCAAGATAGCAACGCAATGCTACCAAGTTAGCAACGCAAATCTAGCAATCTAGCAAGTTAGCCAGTCAAAGCTAGGAAGCTAACAACGCAATGCTAACTAGCTAGCAAAGCATAGCTAGCAAGCTAGCAAGATAGTAGCGCCAAGCTAGCAATGTAGTAACGCAAATCTATCAAGCTGGTAACGCAAAGCTAGCAAGCTAGCAAAATATTTATCAAGCTAGAAACACAAAGCTAGCTAGATAGCAACGCAAAGCTAGCAAGCTAACCACGCAAATCTAGCAAGGTAACAACGCAAAGCTTGCCAGCATGAAACGAAAAGCAAAGAAGCAAGCACAGCAATGCTAGCAACGCAAATCTAGCAAGCTAGCATCGCATAGCTAGCCAGCTAGCCACGCAAATCTAGCAAGCTAGCGACGCAAATGAAGCAAGAAACGCAATGCTAGCAAGCTAGCAACGCAAAGCTGGAAAGGTAGCAACGAACACTTGGCAAGTAGCATCGTACAGCTGGCAAGATATCAACGCAAAGCTGGCAAGCTAGCAACAAAAAAATAGCATGCTACTTAGCAAGCAAGAAACCAAACAAGCAAGCAACGCAAAACTAGCAAGCTAGCAACTCGAAGCTAGCAAGCTAGCAACGCAAAGCTTGCAAGTTACAACGCAAAGCTACCAAGATAGCAACGCAAAGCAAGCAACTCAAAGCGAGCAAGCTAGCAACGCAAAGCTAGCAAGGAAGCAACGCAAAGCTGCAAAGCTAGAAACGCACAGCTGGCAAGATAGCAACGAAGAGCTGAAAAGATAGCAACGCAAGGCTGGCAAGCTAGCAACGCAAAGCTAGAATGCTAGAATGCAATGCTAGCAAGATAGAAACCAAAAGCTAGCAAGCTAGCAACGCAAAGCTAGCAAGTTAGAAACGAAAATCTGGCAATCTCGTAAACTAGGAACTCCAAATTAGCAAGGTATCAACGTCAAGCTAGCAAGGTAGCCACACACAACTAGCATTTTAGAACCGCAATGCTAGCAAGCTAGCAACGGAAACCTAGCAAGCTAGAAATGCGAAACTGGTAAGCTAGCAAATCATAGATAGCAAACAAGAGACGCAAAGCAAGCAAACAAGCAAAGCAAAGCTAGCAAGCTATCAACGCAAAGCTAGCAAGCTAGCAATAGGAAACTAGCAAGGTATCAACGCAAATCTAGCAAGCTTGCCACGCAAATCTAGCAAGCTAGCAACGAAAAGCTCGTAAGCTAGCAACGCAAACTGGCAAGCAATCAAAGCAAAGCTAGCAAGCTAGAAACGCAGAAATGGCAAGCTAGCAACGAAAAGGTGGCAAGCTTGCAACGCAAAGGTAGCAAGCTAGCAACGCAAAGCAAGCAAGCGAAAACGCAAAGCTAACAATTTAGCAAGCTTGAAACTCAAAGCTAGCACGCTAGCAACGCAAAGCTAGATATATAGCAAGCCGTAGCTAGCAATCTATAAGCGCCAAGCTAGAAATGTAACAAAACAAACCTATCAAGTCGGCAAAGCAAAGCTAGTAAGCTAGCAACGCAAATCTACAAAGCTAGCAACGCTAATCTAGCAAGATAGCAACGCAAATCTAACAAGATAGCAACGCAAAGCTACCAAGCTAGCCACGCAAATCTAGCAAGCTAACAACGCAAATCTAGCAAGCAAGAAACGAAAAGGAAGCAAGCAAGCAACGCAAAATAAGCAAGCTAGCAACGCATAGCTATCAAGCTTGTAACGCATAGCTAGCAAGATAGTCACGCAAATTTAGCAAGCTAGCAACGCGAAGCTAGCAAGCAAGAAACGCTAAGCAAGATGGCAACGCAAAGCAATCAAGCAACGCAAAGCTATAAAGCTAGCAACGCAAAGCTAGCAAGCTAGCAACGCAAAGCAAGCAAGATAGCAAAGGAAAGCTAGCAAGGTAGCAAAGCAAACTAGCAAGCTATCCACGCAAACCTAGCATGCTATTAACACAAAGCGAGCAGGCTAGGAAGGCAAAGGTGGCAACCTAGCAACGTTAAGCTGGCAAGCTAGAATCGCATATCTACCAAGCTGGCAACGGAAAGCTAGCAACCTAGCAACGCCAAGCTAGAAATGTAGCAACGTAAACTTATCCAGCTGGCAACACACTAGCAAGTTAGCATCTCAAGGCTAAGAAGTTAGCAACGCAAAGCGAACAAGCTAACAACGCAAAGCTAGCAAGTTAGCAACGCAAATCTAGCAATCTAGAAAGCTAAGAAATCAAAGCTAGCAAGCTAGCAACGCAAAGCTAACTAGCTAGCAACGCATATCTAGCAAGCTAGCAGCGCTAAACAAGCAAGCAACGCAAAGCTAGCAAGCTAGCCACGCAAATCTAGCAAGCTATTAATGCAAAGCTGGCAAGCTAGAAAAACAATGATGGCCAGCTAGCAACGCTAAGTTGGCAATCTAGCAACATATATCTAGGAAGCCAGCAACTCAAAACTATCTAGCAACGCAAATGTTGGTAGGAAGCCAGAAATGGGAAGCTAGCAAGGTAGCAACGCTAATCTATCCAGCTGGCTACACACACTAGCAAGTTAGCTTGCGTTCTACCAAGGTAGAACGCAAAGCTAGCAAGATAGCAACGCAAATCTAGCAGGCATGCCACGCAAATGTAGCAAGCTAACAACGCAAAGCTTGCAAGCAAGAAACGGAAATCAAGCAAACAAACAACGCAAAGCTAGCAAGCAAACAACGCAAAACTAGAAAGCTAGCAACGTATAGCTAGCAAGCTAGAAACGCAAATTTAGCAAGCTAACGCTAAGCTAGCGAGCAAGAAACGCAAAGCAAGCAAGCAACGCAAAGCTAGCAAGCTACAACGCAAAGCTAGCAGCTAGCAAAGAAAATTTGTAAGCTAGCAACGGAAAGCTAGCAAGGTAGCAACTCAAAGCCAGCAAGCCAGAAACGCAAATCTAGCAAGCTATTAACTTAAAGCTGGCAAGCTAGAAACGCAAAGGTGTCAAGCTAGCAACGTTAAGCTGGGAAGCTAGCAACGCTTATCTAGCAAGTTAGCAACGCAAAGCTAGCTATCTAGCAACGCAAAGCTAGAAAGCTTGCAAGGTACCAACGCAGAGCTAACTATTTAGCAAAACGAAGCTTGCAAGCTAGCAACGCCAAGCTAGCAATGTAGCAACGCACTCCTATCAAGCTGACAACGCAAAGCTAGCAAGCTAGACACACAAATCTAGCAAGCTATCATCGCAAAGCTAGCAAACAAGAACCGAAAAGCGAGCAAGCAACTCAAAGCCAGCAAGCTAGTAACGCGAACCTAGCAAGATACCAACGGAAAGCTAGCAAGTTAGCAACGCAAAGCTAGCAAGATAGCCACGCGAATCTAGCAAGCTATTAACGCAAAGCTGGCAAGCTTGCAACGCAATATTTGTAAACTAGCAACTATAAGATGGCAAGCAAGCAACGCATATCTAGCAAGCTAGCAACGCAAAGCTAGCTATCTAGCAACGCAATGTTAGCAAGCTAGCAACGCCAAACTAGCAAGGTAACCACGCAAACATATCAAGCTGGCAACGCACACTAGCAAATTAGCAACGCAAGGCTACCAAGCTAACAACGCAAAGCTGTCATCAAGCAACGCAACCTGGCAAGCTAGCAACGCTAAACTCTCACACTAGCAACTCAAACTGGCAAGCTAGCAAGTCATATCTAGCAAGCTAGCAACGGAAAGCTAGCAAGCTAGCAACGCAAAGCTAACAAGCTAGCAAAAAAATAGCAAGCTAGCAACGCAATGCAAGCAAGCTAGCAACGCAAACTGGCAAGCTAGCAACGCAAAGCTAGCAACCTAGAAACGCAGAGCTGGCAATTTAGCAACAAAAAGCTAGCAAGCTAGCAACGTAAAAGTGGAAAGCTAGAAACGTAAAGATGGCAAGCTAGAAACGTAAAGATAGCAAGCTAGCAACGCATATCAAGCATGCGAGAACGCAAAGATAGCAAAGCAAATTTACCAAGCAAGCAACGCAAAGCTACCAAGCTTGCAACGCAAAACTAGCAAGCTAGCAACGCAAAGCAAGAAAGCTAGCAACGCAATGGAACCAAGTTAGCAACGCTAAGCTAGCAAGCTAGCAACACTAAGCTTGCAAGCTAGCTTCGCAAACCTAGCCAGATAGCAACGTAAAGCTAGCAAGTTAGCAATGAAATCTTTCAATTAAGAAGCTAGCAACTAAAAAGCTAGGAAGCTAGCAACGCAAATCTACCAAGCTAAGAACGCAAGGCTAGCAAGATAGCAACGCAAAGCTAGCAAGCTAGCAACACATAGCTGGCATGTTAGCAACGCAAATCTAGCAAGATAGCAAAGCATATATAGCAATCTAGCAAGGTAGCAACGCAAAGCTAGCTAGCTATCAAAGCATATCTAGCAAGCTATCAACGCCAAGCTAGCAATGTAGCAAAGAAAACCTATCAAACTGGCAACGCAAAATTAGCAAGCAAACAACGCAAGGCTACCAAGCTAGCAACGCAATGATAGCAAGTTAGCAACGCAAAGCAAGCAATCTAGCAACGCAAAGCTAGCAAGCTAGCAACGCAAAGCTAGAAATTTGGCAACGCAAATCTAGCAATATAGCAAGCTAGCAACTAAAAGATAGCATGTTATCAAAGCCAAGATAGCAAGCTAGCAACGCAAAGCTAGGAAGATAGCAACGCAAAGCTGGCAAGATAGCAACTCAAACTGGCAAGCAAGCAACGCATACCTAGCAAGCTAGCAAAGCAAAGCTAGCAAGCAAGAAACGCAAAGCAAGCAAGCAAGCAACGCAAAGCTAGCAAGCTAAGAACGCAAAGCTAGCCATCTAGCAACGGAAAGCTAGAAAGATAGCAATGCAAAGCAGCCAAGATAAATACGCAAAGCTAACAAGCTAGCAACGCAAAGGTTCCAAGCTAGCAATGCAAAGGTTCCAAGCTAGCAACGCAAAGCTAGCAAGCTAGCAACGCACAGCTAGCAAGAAAGCAACGCAAAGCTAGCAGTTCAGCAACGAAAATGTATAATTCTAGCAATATAGCAACTCAAAGTTAGCAAGCAAGCAACGCAAAACTAGCAAGCTAGAACTCAAAGCTAGCAAGCTAACAACGCAAAGCTACCAAGATAACAACACAAAATTATCAAGCTAGCTACGCAAAGCTAGCAAGCTAACAACGCAAAGCTACCAAGATAACAACACAAAATTATCAAGCTAGCTACGCAAAGCTAGCAAGCTAACAACGCAAAGCTACCAAGATAACAACACAAAATTATCAAGCTAGCTACGCAAAGCTAGCAAGCTAACAACGCAAAGCTACCAAGATAACAACACAAAATTATCAAGCTAGCTACGCAAAGCTAGCAAGCTAACAACGCAAAGCTACCAAGATAACAACACAAAATTATCAAGCTAGCTACGCAAAGCTAGCAAGCTAACAACGCAAAGCTACCAAGATAACAACACAAAATTATCAAGCTAGCTACGCAAAGCTAGCAAGCTAACAACGCAAAGCTACCAAGATAACAACACAAAATTATCAAGCTAGCTACGCAAAGCTAGCAAGCTAACAACGCAAAGCTACCAAGATAACAACACAAAATTATCAAGCTAGCTACGCAAAGCTAGCAAGCTAACAACGCAAAGCTACCAAGATAACAACACAAAATTATCAAGCTAGCTACGCAAAGCTAGCAAGCTAGAAACGCAAAGGTACAAAGTTAAGAACGACAAGCTAGCAAGCTAGCAACCCATAGCTGGAATGTTAGCAACGCAAAACTAGCAAGATAGCAAAGCATATATAGCAATCTAGCAAGCTAGCAACGCCAAGCTAGCAATGTAGCAAAGAAAACCTATCAAACTGGCAACGCAAAATTACCAAGCAAACAACACAAGGCTACCAAGCTAGCAACGCAATGATAGCAAGTTAGCAACGCAAATCAAGCAATCTAGCAACGCAAAGTTAGCAAGCTAGCAACGCAAAGCTAGAAAGTTAGCAACGCAAATCTAGCAATATAGCAAGCTAGCAACTCAAAATAGCAAGCTATCAAAGCCAAGATAGCAAGCTAGCAACGCAAAGATAGGAAGATAGCAACGCACAGCTGGCAAGATAGCAACGCAAAGCTAGCAAGCTAGAAACGGAAAGCTAGAAAGATAGGAACACAAAGCTGGCAAGTTAGCAACGCAAATTGCCAAGCTAGCAACGTATATCTAGGGAGCTAGCAACGGAAAGCTAGCAAGCTAGCAACGCAAAGCTAGCAAGCCAGCAACGCAAAGTTATCAAGCTAGAAACGCAAAGGTGGCAAGCTAGCATCGCAAAGAAGGCAAGCTTGCAACTCAAACTGGCAAGTTAAAACCCATATCTAGCAATCTAGCAAGGTAGCAACTCAAAGCTTGCAAGCTAACAACGCAAAGCTAGCTAGCTAGCAAAGCATAGCAAGCAAACTAGCAGAGCCAATCTAGCAATGTAGCAACGCAAACCTATCAAGCTGGCAAAGCAAAGCTAGCAAGCTAGCAACGCAAATCTACCAAGCTAGCAACGTAAAGCCAGCAAGTTAGCAACGCAATGCTAGCAAGCTAGCAACGCAAAGATGGCAAGCTAGCAACGCTAGGCTAGCTAGCTAGCAACGCAAAGCTAGCAAGATACCAACGCAAACTAACATGTTAGCAACGCATATCTAGCAATCTAGCAAGCTAGCAACTCATATCTTGCAAGCTAACAACGCAAACTAGCTAGCTAGAAACGCAAATCTAGCAAGCTAGCAAGGAAAAGGTGGCAAGCTAGCAACGAAAAGCTGGCAAGATAGCAAAGCATACCTAGCAAGCTAGAAACGGGAAGGTAGCAAGCAAGAAACGAAAATCAAGCAAGCGAGAAAGCAAAGCTAGCAAGGTAGCAACGCAAAACTACCAAGCAAGCAACGCAAATCTACCAAGCT
>NW_019725140.1:0-440 GCF_002891405.2 Cryptotermes secundus | reverse complement strand
AATTTCGATCTTATGTCCCTCTCCGTTCTGGGACTGGGTTCCGTGCGAAGAGGTCCATTTTCCCCCCTTTTGCTTTGGTCATCCGGGGACTGGGTACTTCATCCCCTTCCTCCTCAGAGACCGAGTTAGAAGATACAGTGTCTGTCACGGGTTCTACCCGGCGCTGATCTTCAGGATCACCCAGCACCTTAACAGTCCCCTGTGCGAGTCCTGTAAATATTTTGTAACCGCTCCTCTGTATAATAGTATGGGAGTCCCGGTCTATGAAAAAGATAAGCCTTTGGCCTTTCGATTCAGATTGCTTGTCTAGTACCCTCCAGTTCTCTCTATAAAATCCCGGATTAAGGCCTGCAATCCATTTCAGCAGCTCTTCCTGGTTTTGGGTAATTTTGGTCCTAGTCCGGTGAGCTACTTTAAAGGTCTTAGGCAGGTACCTGGCA
>NW_019725139.1:0-469 GCF_002891405.2 Cryptotermes secundus | reverse complement strand
AGAATTGGGTTATCCTGTACTACTGATTCTGCTAGAATGCTGTACAACAAATTTCTGTGCAGCAAACATTTCTCTGAAAGTGATTTCACTACAGCTGAAAGGGTACACCTTAACAGGTGTGCAGTTCCATATGGCACAGATTCTGCTGCACAGTCACTCCCACAACCTCCTGATCCTTCATTACACATCCCTTCCTTTGATCCCTTGCCTTCAGATTTATCTCCTGTACTTGACCTTAATGTCCTACCGCCCACCAGAACCTACAGCAAGACACTGGTGCCCTCTGCTGTAGCACCTGTTCCTATCCATGCAGACAGCCCTTCCACTTCCTTCCAAATGTCTGCAATCCATTCATGACCATCAGCAGGCAACACTTCTTCAGTGAAAGAAACCTCCTATCTCTTAGCCTCTGAAAATATATATCCTTCTGATGGGGCACTCAGGCATATCAGTTGTCAAAGTTCCTCCT
>NW_019725138.1:0-530 GCF_002891405.2 Cryptotermes secundus | reverse complement strand
ACCTCCTGCAGTTATGACCTAAAGTCGTGAAACACCCTGTATTGTTCAGATTATCCCTATTTATTTTGTATGGATCCTGTAACCATTGTAATTTGGCTTGTTTTCTGTGGTCTAGTAATTCTGAGCATCCTTCATCGAACCATGGCTTATGCTTCTTCGGTTCAAAATAACCTAGATTCTCTTTGGAAGACATCTTTATATTCTCTCTAATAGTTTTCCAAGCTTTATTAACATCCACTTCAGTGTCCAAGTTTTCCAAAGCCGCAAACCTATTTTGAGAATTCAACACGATACTACTCTTTGCCCTCTACTTCATTTAATTCCTTGAGATTGAACCTCTCAATATGAACTCTGTGTGTTGTTTCTTTGCTCACTGCCAGTCTTTTCCTAACCTTTGCCACCACCAGGTAGTGGTCAGTATCACAATCTGCTGCCCTGAATGATCGAACATCAAGTATACGAGTACTTGAGTGCCGTCTCCTGTTTAACAAAATATGGTCTATCTGATTGTGTATCTTCCCATCAGGAGA
>NW_019725137.1:0-678 GCF_002891405.2 Cryptotermes secundus | reverse complement strand
TTTGCGTTGCTAGCTTGCCAGTTTGCGTTGCAAGTTTGCCAGCTTCCTGTTGCTAGCTTGCTAGCTTTGCTTTGCTAATTTGCTAGCTTTGCGTTGCTAGGTTGCTAGCTTTGATTTGGTAGCTTGCGAGATTTGCGTTGCAAACTTGCCAGTGTGTGTTGCTAGCTTGCCACTTTTGCGTTTCTAGCTTGCCAGCTTTACGTTGCTAGCTTGCTAGCTTTGCTTTGCTAGCTTGCTACATAGCTAGATTTGCGTTGATATCTTGCTAGCTTTGGGTTGCTGTCTTACTAGCTTTGTGTTGCTAGCTTGATATGTTTGCGTTTCTAGCTTGCTTGCTTTGCGTTGCTAACTTCCTATCTTTGCGTTCTTAGCTTGCTAGATTTCCGATGCTACCTTGCTAGCCTGCTAGCTTTGAGTTTCTAGATTCCTAGTTTTACGTTGCTAGCTTGCTAGCTTTGCTTTGCTACCTTGCTAGCTTGGCCATGCTACCTTGCTAGCTTCCCTTTTCCTAATTTGCTAGCTTTGCGTTGCTAGCTTGCTAACTTTACGTTGTTAGCTTCCTAGCTTTGCGTTGCTAGCTGCTAGCTTACCGTTGCGAGCGTTTTAGCTTTGGTTCCTAGCTTTCTAAATTTACTTTGCTAGCATGTTAGATTTGCTTTGCTAGCTTGCCAGCTTTGC
>NW_019725136.1:0-383 GCF_002891405.2 Cryptotermes secundus | reverse complement strand
CTAGCTTTGAGTTGCAAGCTTCCTAGCTTTGCATTGCTTTCTTGCGTGCTTCTTTGCGTTCCTTGCTTGCTAGATTTCGTTGCTAGAATCCTACTTTTTGCGTTGCTAGTTTGCTAGATTTGCGTTGCTAACTTCATAGCTTTGCTTTGCTGGCTTGCTAGCTTTGCGTTGCTAGGATGCTACATTGCTAGCTTTTCGTTGCTAGCTTGTTATTTTTACGTTTCTAGTTTGGTAGCTTTGCGTTGCTAGCTTGCTAGCTATGCGTTGCTAGCTTTCTAGGTTTGCTTTGATAGCATGCTATCTTTGTGTTGCTAGCTTGAGAGCTTTACCTTGCTAGATTGCTAACTTTCCGTTGCTACCTTGCTAGATATGCGTTTCTAGCT
>NW_019725135.1:0-742 GCF_002891405.2 Cryptotermes secundus | reverse complement strand
ATTGTGCTCTATGTTGCGTCTCGCTCCTGTGACTGCGTGTATAACTCAACTGGTGCTCAAAAAAATTTGCAGGCAAAGGTGGTACAATCACTCGTTCTTTAACGAATCCCCATAAGAAAAAATCCAGGGGAGTAAGATCCAGGGAATGAGGTGGCCATGCTATCGGCGCCGCTCTACCAATCCACCGACCTGGAAAAGAGGTGTTGAGGTACTCGTGCACTTCTCCAAGGTAATGAGAGGGTGCACTGTCTTGCTGGAAGTGAATGCGTCCTTCTTGGTCATCTTAGTCTAACTGTGGAATGAGGAACTCTTGGAGCATGTCCAGATATATGATACCTGTAGAGGTCATCTTCATGAACAAGGGGCCGTACACTCTTTCTTTGCTGAGGGCGCAAAAAATGTTCACCTTTGGGCTATCATGAACATGTTCCAGGGAGAAACGTGGATTTTCGCTGCCCCAGATCCTGCAGTTGTGAGACATGACATGAAACGTGCTCTCATCACTGAAAATTACGGAGTCCAGAAACTTCTCATCATCTTTTATCTGATGAAACATTTGCATACAAAATTCCTTATGAACCACCTTATCTGCATCCATAAGGTGTTGAACGATGGATAGTTTGTACGCTTTAAGTATAAACGTTTTTGTAACACCACACAGTAACATCTGGAATACCAGTTCCCGAGACGCACATTCCGTTGACTTTCGTGGACTTCAAACGAAGATCTCCCTAATCTGTTC
>NW_019725134.1:0-706 GCF_002891405.2 Cryptotermes secundus | reverse complement strand
TATTGGCAATACTGAGGAATATCACGAGAATTTCAGGGCCTTAGACGGAGGTAGTGTTCACTGGCATATAAAAAATAATAATATTGGCAATTCTGAGGAAAATCACGAGAATTCCAGAGCCATACATGGAGGCTCTGTTCACTGACATATGAAGAATTCTCATATTGGCAATTCTGAGGAAAATCACGAGAATCAGGGCCTTAGATAGACGTAGTGCCCACTGGTATATGAAGAATGCTCACATTGGCAGTTCTGAGGAAAATCACGAGAATTTAAGGACCATAGATAGACGCTCTGTTCACTGGCATATGAAGAATACTCATATTGGCAATTCTGAGGAAAATCACGAGAATCAGGGCCTTAGATAGACGTAGTGCCCACTGGTATATGAAGAATGCTCACATTGGCAGTTCTGAGGAAAATCACGAGAATTTAAGGACCATAGATAGACGCTCTGTTCACTGGCATATGAAGAATACTCATATTGGAAATTCTGAGGAAAATCACGAGAATCTCAGGGCCTTAGATAGAGGTAGTGTTCACTGGGATTTGAAGAATGCTCATATTGGCAATTCTGAAGAAAATCACGAGAATCTCAGAGCCTAAGATGGAGGCTCTGTTCACTGGCATATGAAGAATGCTCCTATTGGAAATTCTGAGCAAAATCACGAGAATTTCAGGGCCTTAGATGGAGGTAGTGTTCACT
>NW_019725133.1:0-1582 GCF_002891405.2 Cryptotermes secundus | reverse complement strand
CTATGTTAGAGCAACAGAAGGAAACAACTCATAATTTTGGTTTCTCTGGTGAAAAGCAATCAGAACGTTTAGACACAATTCATATATAACCTATAATCGCAATAATTTTGTATTTCTTTATTATTATTGATTGCATGATCTAAGGCGTGAAATGTCATCATTTTCTTGAACATTGGAATCGTGGGTTCGATTCCCACTCAAGGCATGCATGTCTGTTTGTATCTGTTGTGTGTTGTGTTAGGTAGCGGCCTTACGGCGGACTGATCTCCCGCCCAAGGAGTCCTACCGACTGTCTAATATTAAGAGACCGAAGTGAAACGAAGCGTTTCACGGATGTGCTATGCTCCGAGTAGGAACAACAAGGATGGATGGGTGGAAGGATGGATTTATGGATAGACAGGTAGACCTATTGATAGACAGACAGACGGACTTAGAGACGGATAGTCTGGTATATAGACAGATATCTTACGAGTATTCATGTGCCTGTAGCACAGTAGTTTAAAACTACAGATATACAAAATATTGAAGTTTTGCAGTGATAAAGGAAACCACAAAGGGCGTTCCATAAGCCACTTCATGGGAGTTGGAGGCATTTTCAGCCTATTATGGCTTAAATGTAGGATATACAGGGTGTACATAAAGTCCGGGAACATTTTAAATTATTTATTGCACAAGAACTACAAATTATACAGACATCATATACGTGTCATTTTGAAGAGAAACTCTGAAAGTTTGTTTTTACCTCATAAATTTTCGATGTGGGAACCATGAGTGACTCGGCAGACGTCCACACGGTAATCGAATTCTTGCCATACCCTTCCCAACATGGCCTCGTCAACTGTGGCGGTCGCTTCCCGGATTCGCTCCTTGAATTCTGCTACATCACGTGGAAAAATCGGTACATACACCAGATCTCTAATGTGTCCCCATAGAAAAAATCACACGAAGTGATATCTGGCGACCATGGAGGCCATTTCACGAAACATCTGTCCCCTTCTCTAGCACGTCCGATCCATCGCTGGAGCAGCTCCGTGGTCGGGTATTCACGAATTTCGACATGAAAATGGCGTGGAGCCCCATCCTACTGGAAAACGAACGTGTCAGAATCCGATTTCATTTGAGGCATCAGCCATTGCTGCAACAAATATCCAGTAACAGTGGCCTCGGAGAAGAAGAATGACCCTTAACGTTTTCGACGTGACAAGGCGCAGAAAACATTCACATTCGGAGAATCGCGCTGATATTCAGTGAATTCCTGCGCTTTCGTGGTACCCCAGATTCGATAGCTATGCCTGTTCACTGTCCCACTAGTGTGAAATGTCGCATCATCGCTAAAAATTAAACGATTCACGAACCCATCGTCATCCTCTGCCAATTGTTGCAACTGACAACAAAACTCAGAGCACTTGCCTTTGTCGTCGTCATGTAGCTTATGCAGTAGCTGCAATTTGAATGGCTTCATAGTTAGCTTCTTGCGCGGAACTTTCCACACTGTCACTGGGTGCATTTGGAGTTCACGGGACGCTTGGACTCCTCATGAATGTCTCTCATGCTTTGCATCCTCTTCACTCACACCGGGACG
>NW_019725132.1:0-611 GCF_002891405.2 Cryptotermes secundus | reverse complement strand
AAATTCTATAATCTCATTATATATCTTCTCAAGATATTCCTTTTTTGCCCGGTGCGTGGCTCTTTTCAACTCATTCCTCAGTCTCCTGTATTTCCTCCTACCTTCTTCATTATTTACATTCTTCCATTCCCTTCGCTCCTCCATTTTACTCATCATCTCCTGTGTAACCCATGGTTTTCTTGCTATCTTCTCAACTTTACCAACCAATTCGCTAATAGTATCTAACATACATTCTTTTATATTGTTCCACTGCACTTCAGCATTTTCGCTTTCACTTTCAATTGCACTGAGTTTCTCTTCTAGGGTCTCCTGCACGCTTTGTCTTTGAGCATATAACTTCTTCAAATCCAATCTGGGTCTGCGCTTTTGGGATCTTATAATTTTCTTCAACCTGGTTCAAAATTTGGCAACGAGTAAGTTGTGGTCAGAGTCAATATCTGTCCCAGGTAGCGTCTTCACATCCTTCACACTGTTTCTGAATCGATGCTTCACAAGGATGTAGTCCAGGTGATGCCGCCTCCAATCCCCAGTTGCCTTCCATGTCTAAAGTCTTCTCTTTGGCTTCCTGAACCAAGTGTTGGTGACAATCAGTCCATTTCGTTCACAAAAGT
>NW_019725131.1:0-727 GCF_002891405.2 Cryptotermes secundus | reverse complement strand
AGGTCAACTGAAAAAATCCAATGACCTCATCGGGACTTGAACCTGAGACTTTCTGGGTTGTAGCATAGTGCCTCAACCAAATACACTACTGCATAACAAGTATTACAGTATGTATACCTGAGCTTCTCAAAGTGATGATTATGAATTGTTCTATCTTCTGGGATACCAGCCTGAGAAAATCAACAGATGCTTCAGAAGTACTGCTTGTTGCCAGTTTCATGCTGGTTTCTTGCTTGGTTTACTCTTCAATTTTGAAGATGGTGGAAACATGTTCCTCTGAAATGTCCATATGGTATATGGTGTCTGCCCATCATGTTAAAGAGAACACTTGGGTAGTAGACTCTGGTGCTTCACACCATGTGACCGGAAATAAGACTATTTTGCAAAATTATAAAACACATGATTCTAAGGAACATGAAGTAACCCTTGCCGATGATAATATGTTAACCAGTGCAGGTTTTGGTGATGTAAAACTTATGAATGACAATTATAGCCATATCTCAGATGTATTGCATGTACCGGGATTGTCTACAAATCTGTTGTCTGTAAACTCAATTGTAAATAAGGGTACAATTGTGTTATTCACCAAAGACTGTTGCAACTTATATATGATTCTGATGATTTTGAGGTAAGAGGCAAAGTTCTTGCTAAGCATATCCCGAAAATGGGATTTACTGTTTATATACCAAAGCTAACATGACCCAATCTGCAAATATAGCAACTAAAG
>NW_019725130.1:0-862 GCF_002891405.2 Cryptotermes secundus | reverse complement strand
AGCAAGGAAGCTAGCAACGGAAAGCTAGCAAAGTAGCAACGCATAACTAGCAAGCTAGCCACGCAAATCTAGCAAGCTAGAATAGCAAAGCTAGCAAGTAATCAACGCCAACTGTCAAAATAGCAACGCAAAGCTGGCAAGCTACCAACGCATATCTAGCTATCTAGCAAGCTAGCAACGGGAAGCTAGCAAACTAGCAACGCAAAGCTAGCAAGCTAGCAAGGCATATCTGGCAAGCTAGCAACGCATATCTATAAAGATAGCAACGCAAAAATTTCAAGCTAGCAACGCAAAGCTAGCAAGCTAGCAACGCAAAGCTAGCAAGCTAGCAACGCAAAGCTAGCAAGCAAGATCCAATGCATTCAAGCTAGCAACGAAAGCTACCAAGCTAGCATCGCAAAACTAGCAAGTCAGCAAAGTAAAACTAGGGAGCTAGCAACGCAATGCCAGCAAGATAACAACGCAAAGGAATCAAGCTAGAAACGTAAATCTTGCAATCTACCAAGATCAGCAACGCAATGCTAGCAAGGTAACAACGCAAAGCTAGCAAGCAATCAAACCCAAGCTAGCAAGTAAGCAACGCAAAGCTACGAAGCTTGCAACGCAAAGCAAGCAAATTATCAACGCAAAGCTTTAAAACTAGCAACGAAATCTAGCAAGCAAGAGACGTAAAGCAATCAAGCAACTACGCAAAGCTAGGAAGCTAGAAACTCAAACCTAGCAAGCTAGCAACGGAAAGCTAGCAAGATAGCAACGCAAATCTAGCAAGTTAGCCACGCAAATCTAGCAAGCAAGAAACGCAAATGTAGCAAGATAGAAACGCAAAGCTAACAAGATAGCAACGAATATCTAGCAATCTAGC
>NW_019725129.1:837-1007 GCF_002891405.2 Cryptotermes secundus | reverse complement strand
TCAAAGGGCGATGAAATAGTTTCACCGATACGGACCCGCGATTGCGTGTTGGTTAGGTAGCTGCGTATCCAGCTTACATAACCACCAGAAAATCCAAGGGCACTCAGTTTGTGAAGAAGCAAAGAGTGGGGAACGAGGTCGAAAGCAGAAGTTAGGTCAAAATAAATGGC
>NW_019725129.1:0-549 GCF_002891405.2 Cryptotermes secundus | reverse complement strand
CAAGACAGGTGCGAGTATATCAGAACAACCCTTAATGACAAATGCTGGGATATTATCAAGACCGACAGATTTGGATGGTTTCAGACGTGCAGTGGATTTAAAAATGTCTGAATCAGAAACAGGTGATAAAGATAGAGATCCTAATGATGATGATGAAAGGGAAGGGAACACCTCTGGAGAGGAACTATTATATACTGACTGAAAGTGATCAGCAAAGGCGTTGGCAACTTCATAGTGGTCTACCAAATGAGTACCATCAACTATAAGCTGAATAGAAGTGGAGCTTTTTTTCCTAAAGGACGCCACGTATTTCCAAAATTGCTTGGGATGCGTCTTAAGATTCGCATTAATAGACTCCAACCATCTAAGCCTGTCGAGCTTCATTGTAGCTTTGACTAGTTTACGATAGAAGGAAAAAGTATCATATAGGCTGGCGGATTTATGCTTCTTAAAGCGCCTGTAAAAGTAGTTCTTTTTCCTGATGTATCGTAAAGAACTGGAAAACCATTGTGGGAATTTAGACTTGTTGATGAAACCACGGGGGATTGC
>NW_019725128.1:0-458 GCF_002891405.2 Cryptotermes secundus | reverse complement strand
TGTGTTTACTGTAGGTCCACGTCCGTTCCGCGGCTATATAAGTAACAATTCGTTCAGGGCAGTTAATAGTCAGTCGTAGGTTGGCGGAGTGAGTACAGAAGAATTTTTAGTTCCGAGGTTCCAGGGAGATTGAAGACGAAATAGCAAGAAGACTTCATGGNGAAGACGAAGCTGACCTTTTCGCAGAACATTTACAAGCAACGCTCCAGCGCTTGACGTCATGTCATTCCTCAACGAACCCATACAACAGTCCTCCCATCCAAATTTTTTTTTACATACAAGGAGATGTTCCAAGCAATCAAAATACTCAAACCCAACAAAGCGCCCGGACATGACCACATCACGGCACAGTTCCTTCAACAACTGCCCAGGAAAGGCCTAATGAAGCTCCTACATATCTACAATGCCATACTCCGACTGGACTACTGGCCTCGCCCGATAAAAACTGCACATATCAT
>NW_019725127.1:0-462 GCF_002891405.2 Cryptotermes secundus | reverse complement strand
CCATCCTCAGGTGGATGGGGCAAGATAGACCTACTCAGTTGGGCCGTTAGAAAGAGCTAGTCTCAATCACTGGACAGTCCAGTGATTGAGACTAGCTCTTTCTAACAAGCCCAACTGAGTAGGTTTACCTTGCCCCATCCACCTGAGGATGTAGACAGATCCATTCTCTGAAACATTGTGGTATTTTGTCTTATATATTGTTGTATATGGAGGNTGTCATGTATAAAAATTTTAATGAAAGTAATTGTTATATGAAATAATTAGTAAATAAGTTAGAACTTGTAAGAATGTACCAGAAATAATTGGATGAAACTGTACAAACGAGATGCTGTAACTCGGACTTTCACCAAGGCTATTTGTAGATGTCTCCAGATTTATCTTGTTTTGTTATTAAGAAATTGAGGGAAACAATTGACATATAAACCCTCAAACTTTCCATTCTCAACTATGAACCGGATGCAT
>NW_019725126.1:0-410 GCF_002891405.2 Cryptotermes secundus | reverse complement strand
AAGGCACACACCGGTTCGCGATTTACACATGGCTTTCAAAATTCCACACGTATATGATTATATAACAAAAGTATGCAGGCAACAAGCAGAAGTCATACAAAATGACGATAACGAAAATGTTCGCAACACTGGGCAAGGCGAAGCCCGACATAGAAAGTGTAAGAGGCTTAAACTTGGCGGCGATCAAGCATGCGACCATTCAAGTGACTTAGACTGCCGTTGTAGTGGAAGCTACTAGAAATAGGGCATAATCTGCTGTACAGAGCCTGGACTGACAGAGGCCCTGTATATATTTTATATACATTTATTTACATGTTTAACATGTAAAATGTAAATGTCCTTTACATCATGACAAATAACGTACTACTGCATACAGTGACTCTGACAAAAGACAGCTTGTCCTCTCATCA
>NW_019725125.1:0-1091 GCF_002891405.2 Cryptotermes secundus | reverse complement strand
CGTAGTTCGCTTTGCTCAAGTCTTGCGTCGTTATCCCTGGTGAAAAAGAATGAATAACACGCAGAGTATGGAGGTGACTGCACATGGGAAAACAACTTAAGATAAATCACTTGGCTTGTATTCACCTATCTGTGAAAGAAATACAACAAATTTTTCCATATTAATTTATTCTACCGTAAGGCTCCTGGCGCAGAGCATCGTGAATCTTCTACACTCAGCCTTCGGATCTGGACCACCGAGGTTCTTGCTAGTACCGTCCAGTCTCGCATGTCGAAGAGGACGTCAGCATGAACCGTGTTCGCTCGGCGTATTTCGCCTTGCTCAAATGTTGCGTCTTTAACCCACGTGGAAGGGACTGAATGACTCAATAATTTCGAATCACATCACCCAGTTGGGGCGATGTGATGGATACAGAATCTAAACCGTTCCACGCGCCACAAATGTGCGTTTCTGCGTTCCCATAATCATATTTATATTATAATCCACCTGATCAAAGAAAGTCAAAACCCATGCGCTCATACCAAGAGAGGACTTAATATATTTTTTTTCATATAGACTAATTGTTAGGCAACGATCCATAAACAGACAACGAGATAACGTTCATTCCTAGGCAACGGCTAGGTAAGTAGGCAACAATACTTGAGCCATTGCTATGTGAGATACACGGGCAAAACTGGAACTATTTCTCGAAGCGTGGTTCCCTCTGAGACTATATCAATGGATACACAGTTGTTATATAGCAGCAGCAGTTTCATACGATTCAAGCGTGTGCTACAGAAAATTGTTGAATGTGTGAATTAGTAAATCTTTTATTCAAGGTTCTGTAAAATTTCAATAAATGTGATTACCAATTCTAATATACAACGTGTATTTGCATTTATGAGGTCATACTTACTGTCACTGGAGCCCTAACAGCAACCCCTTTTGTTTCTTAATCTTCTAACTAAATACACAACACTAGTTCTTACTGTAATATTGCTCTCAAAAACATACATATATATCTAGATTTCTCTACTGCTCTTGAAAAGAATATTTATTTATTTTATACATTACGAACACATAGATATTAGCAGAGATCACTTTATTTCACA
>NW_019725124.1:0-733 GCF_002891405.2 Cryptotermes secundus | reverse complement strand
AAAAAGCTAGCAACGCAAAGCTAGCAAGCTAACAACGCCAAGCTACCAAGCTAGCAACGCGAAACTAGCCAGCTAACAACACAAAGCTAGTAAGCTAGCAAAACAAAGCTACCAAGCGAGCAACAGAAAAATAGCAAACTAGAAACTCAAAGCAAGCAAGCAAGCTATCAAGATAGCGAAGGAAATCTAGCAAGCTAGAAACGCTAAGCTAGCAAACTAGCACCAAACAGCAGGCAAGCTAGCAACGCAGAGCTGGCAAGCTAGCAAAGCACACCTTGCAAGATACGGTGCACACCTAGGAAACTAGCAACGAAAACTTGCAATCTAGCAACACAAATCAAGCAATCTAGCAAGCTAGAAAATCAAATATTTCAATCTAGCAACGCAAAGCTTGCAAGCTAGCAACGCCATCCTATCAAGTTAAAAACGAAGATCTAGCAATTTAGCAACGCAAATCTACCAAGTTTGCAACGCAAACCTAGCAATATAGCAACGCAAATCTAGCAAGGTTGCAACGCAAAGCTAGCAAACAAGTAAGCAAGTAACGCAAAGCTATTAAGATAGCAACCCGAAGCTAGCATGATAGCAACGCAAAGCTAGCAAGCTTGCATCTTAACCTAGCAATCTAGCAACGCAATGCTAGCTGGATAGCAACGCAAATCTAGCAATCTATCATGCTAGCAACGAAAATTAACAAGCTAGCAACGCAAAGCCAGCAAGCTAGGAACGCCAA
>NW_019725123.1:0-601 GCF_002891405.2 Cryptotermes secundus | reverse complement strand
AAACTTAACTTCCGTATTCATTTCGTCCACTTTTCATTTTTCCTGAATTGTTTCTTCAGTTTGCTGTATAGTATGTTTATTTTACGTTAAAGTTTTACGCCCCTGGTCCGTAGGGACTAAATTTCTATAGTCGAGACAGTTCCTGGTTCAGTTCTCCGCTAGAATAGCAGCTGTTTCGGCAAGGACAAATTTGGTATGTGGGGTAATAGAATACGTATCTTGAAGTAGGCTATGATCTTGTCCACATTTCCTCCTCAGTTCACAGAATAATGTCTCTTTTTTTCCTTGGCACTACAGCCCCAGTGGGCCTAGGCCTACCTCCATGAACTTAGAATAATGTCTTACCATTCCTAATTCTACCTTAATCATCTTCTTGTGAAGAAGGAAAAACAAACGTCCTAGAACTTTCTTGGTCTTAACGATTCCTATCAGCAAAATAGGCGTGTCCCACCCCCTCACCTGAGGACGCAAATAGATCAAGTTTCTGGAACGTTTTTTTTTTTCAGAATACCGAACGATAGACGAAGTCCAAAACCCCCATAATCACGCTTACCTATAGAACATCTTACACTACCGTATTTACGCATGTATAGGCCGCACA
>NW_019725122.1:1256-1911 GCF_002891405.2 Cryptotermes secundus | reverse complement strand
CCTGGTTTATATTCATTAAAATAAACAAAATATCCATCAGAATTGACCTAAATTTCCCCAATATAATGTAGAAATAGTCAATAATTTGGTCAGCATTCCATTTAATAATATGAAATCTTTCACATATTGTCTGTATTTTGTTATATTTACAGGAAATTGTCAAAGAATTTTCGGATAAATCGTCAAGAAATAGGTTGATTTCGTCAATAATATATTTAAATACTTTGAATTATTTTAGATTTTCAAACATTTTTTAAATTCGTTACATAATTCAGTAATAATCAGATATTTGAAGGAATTCCTAAAATTAGATTGAAATCTTGCATAATTTCGTTGAAATTCTTTATTTTAACGACAACATTTCAAAGAATTTTAGGTTACAATTACATATATTTTATAAAATACGTTCAAAATTCAATTAAAATTCTTTAAACTACCTGCTGATTGTTCTAATTTTCTTTAAAAATTCAGAAAATATAATGTATATCGTCAACCAGACTGCTAGAATTTCCAAAATTATCTGAAATCTTGCACAACATTATTAATATAATTTATATTATGTTGAAATCGAGGAGTTATTGGTTAAAATTATATGAATTTGGTTTAAGAAAGTCAAAATTAGTTTACTATTCCTTAAAGAATCGTAAAATCCTTC
>NW_019725122.1:0-1113 GCF_002891405.2 Cryptotermes secundus | reverse complement strand
CTTTATAATTACTTGAAATCTGGAATAATTAATTCTCAAAATTTCCATACATTACTTTGAAATCTTTCAAAACCTAGTTTATATTCATTTAAATATACAAAATTTCAAGCAGATTTGACTTAAATTTCCCTAATGCAATGTAGAAATCGTTGATAATTTGGGCAGAATTCCATTTAATAATAAGATATCTTTCCCATATTGTCTGAAATTTGTTATAATTACATGAAATTGTCAAAGAATATTCGGAAAAATCGTCAAGAAATAATTTGATTTCGTTCATAATATTTTTAAATATTTTAATTAACTTAGATTTTCAAAACATTTTTAAATTCGTTACATAATACAGTAATAATCAGATATTCGAAGGAATTCCTTAAATTAGAGTGAAATCTTTTATAATTTCCTTGAAATGCTTTATTCTAACGTCAACAATTCAAATATTTTTTGTTACAATTATATATATTTCATTAAATACGTTCAATATTCAATTAAAATTATTTAAACTACCTGCTGATTCTTCTAATTTTCTTTAAAATTCCGGAAATATAATGTATATCGTCAACAAGTCTGCTAGAATTTCCAAAATTATCTGAAATCTTGCACAACATAATTAATATAATTTATATTAAGTTGAAATCGAGTAGGAGTTATTGATTAATTATATGAATTTGGTTTAAAAGGTCAAAATTAGTTTACTAATCCTTAAAGAATCATAAAATCCTTCGAAATTTTATTAAAATAGATTAATTAAAAAATATTGATAAAAAATCAAAAGTATTCCAAAAATTAAAGTGGAATCTTTGAAAATTTGTTGAAATTCTTTATAATTACTTGAAATTTGAAATAATTAATTCTCAAAAATTCCATATATTACATTGAAATCTTTCAAAACCTGCTTTATATTCATTAAAATATACAAAATTTCAAGCAGATTTGACTTAATTTTCCCTAACGTAATGTAGATATCATCAATAATTTGAGCAGAATTCCATTTAATAATAAGGTATCTTTCACATATTGTCTGTAATTTGTAATATTGACATGAAAGTGTCAAAGAATATTCGGAATAATCGTCAAGAAATAGGTTGTTTCGTTCATAATTAGTTTAAATTC
>NW_019725121.1:0-1064 GCF_002891405.2 Cryptotermes secundus | reverse complement strand
TGTCCAGGTTCTGCTGACCCTGCCCATCGTCCAAACTGTCAATCAGTTTGGATCAGGATAGTGGACCCTGAATAATTCATTCAATGTTTCCCTTCCTGTTTGAGTATACTGTCCGTTAGGCAGCTTAATTGTGCTAACCTTGTTGGTTGCCTGTTTTGCCATGATCCTCACGAGTCTGGCACTGCCTGGTACATCATTGATCTCCTGGCAGTACCTCTTCCATGAGGATTGCTTGGCTTTCCTTATTTCTTTTTTGTAACAGGTCAGGGCTTCCTTATAGGTGTCCCACTGCCCTGTTCTTTTAACTGTATTAAACAACCTTCTTGTTCTGATCCTAAGCCCATTCAGCTGTTTATTCCACCAAGGCGCGCTCCTTGGTCCGAGAGTGGTCCTAGCCGGACAATTCTGATTAAAGGATGAGATAATAGCCCGTTGCAACTGGTCAACAGACTGATCAACATCCTTTATTGTGCGTATATTACGCGAAATGGCCTCTAGATTTACCTTTAGGTCATCTTTATAAGACTCCCAATTGGTTTTCTTAGGATTCCTATAAGTAGTTTGATCTACTGTGATGTTATTTATTTTAAAGCATATATATCTGTGTTCCGATAGAGACGGCTCATCAGATACATGCCACTTACTTACCAGGTTCCCTATATTATTTGTCCCTAGTGTCAAATCAATAACCTCCTTCCTATTGCAAACCACAAAGGTAGGTTCGTTACCATGGTTTAGAATATTCAGGTTCGAACTCACCAGAAATCCATAAGGCTCTCTCCGCTTGGGTTAGTGCCGGTACTCCCCAAGATGTGGTGCGCGTTGGCATCACACCCAATGATGAGTTGCTTTTTCCTGCTAAAGCAGTAGTCTGTGATGTCCCTCGTTTCCTTAGTTGGTGGTGATCCATCCGAGTCATATGGAAGGTAGACTGAAGCAACTATCAGCTCCCTGCTGCTTTCTCGATATGGATATGTTATCCTTACCGCCTCTGTATCCCTTGAACAGAGCTCCAGCAAAGGCAAGGCATTAGCATGATTCCTGATATAAACACAAGATCTTGC
>NW_019725120.1:0-571 GCF_002891405.2 Cryptotermes secundus | reverse complement strand
AAAGCAGTCTTCTGGGATGTGGCGCCGTGTTGATATTGTGTTAACTGACTTTTCGGAGGAATGTATCGTCTCCATCTTCAGGGTAGAAGAAAAGAAAATCTGCAAGCAAGGAACCAGCGTGAGCAGGTGCTAACAGACTAACATTAGTGCTAAAGATTTCTTCAACCCTGAAGATGGAGGCGATACGTTCCTCCGAAACGTCGCCTAACACAATATCTACATGGCACCACATCCCAGAAGACTGCTTTCTTCATAGTCACCGCCATGAAAACCTCAAATCTTACATATTTCTGTTTTTACTTAAAAGTTACTTACAAGTTGCAGATTTTCAAACTTTTCAATAGCTACAAAATTTTAGAATGTCATGTTGTGTGGTACAAATTATACATCCACTTCAGAAGTGTGTGTGGTCTCTTTATTGTTTAAACTAGAAGTAAGAAAATATATATATGGCTTTAGAATTACCAACACTGGCAGAAATTTCATGGAAGACATACGGACGGCATAAAAATAAGATGGCATGCTGGGTGAATAACAACAATATTTTAATTATATGAAGAATAGAAATAAG
>NW_019725119.1:334-421 GCF_002891405.2 Cryptotermes secundus | reverse complement strand
TAGAACGCAAATCTAGCAAGTTAGCAACGCATATCTAGCAATTTAATAATTTAGAAAGCTATCAACGACAAGCTAGCAAGGTAGCAA
>NW_019725119.1:0-125 GCF_002891405.2 Cryptotermes secundus | reverse complement strand
TAGCAACGGGAAGCTAGAATGCTAGCAACGCAAATCTATGCAAGCTAGCAACGCAAAGATAGAAAGCTAGCAACGCAAACAAAGCATGCGAGAACGCAAAGCTAGCAAGCTAACAACGCAAAGCT
>NW_019725118.1:0-736 GCF_002891405.2 Cryptotermes secundus | reverse complement strand
CATAGAAGTAAGGAATAAGTGTGTATTTGTAAATGTATGTAAATATAGACAATGGACTTAATACAGACTGACTAACAAATGACGCACCCGACCTCTCGTCAGAGAGGGCCCTACACATGGACAAGACAGTAACTTTCATTCAAAAGAAATATCTGCTCATTAGCCCCAGCTGCTCCTCGACACCAAGACAGACAGACTGACTGACCGTCAGTTGCAACGTGACTCAGACTCTGACTCAGGCCGAGTATTTAGTTTACTTCAGTTCATCATCAGTCTATGAGTTAGCCACATCAAGCAACTTCAGCCAGCAGGCTTCGTCGCCAGCGCTCGTTTTTCGGAGGCATTGTCAGGCTGCGCCAGGCATGACTGCGTCGGTCCTCCGGCGCTCTCACGCCCGACTCACTGGGGTACCGCGCCTGGACTCACCGGTGGTCGTGTTACTGTCTGATCCACTGGGCATTTGGTGTAGCCACTGCACCATGACTCCTACGACCGCGCTCACGACTAGCCTTTCACCAGCCATTCACCGTAACTAGCCTTTCTCCTTACCGGCGCGCTCCGCGCTACCTCTCCGATCAAGCATCTCAGCAACCACGGTCCTTTTCAGGGCCAACAAACTGTTCCGAAGAAGTGGGTTGTCATAGGAGTAATGACAAGACTACACCATTAAGACTCCCCACAATTCAATACTCATAATACTGTGATTACTGTAGATTCAAGACATGGAACAATGAGT
>NW_019725117.1:0-1829 GCF_002891405.2 Cryptotermes secundus | reverse complement strand
GTAATGATATGATTTATAGTGAATATCATGAGGAACAAAGTGGTTTCCTATTGGAGTCTCTAGCTGCAATAGCTATCGAGATACAGAAGGCAACGCAAAGCTCCACTGGAGCCGAAAACGAGTTTTTCACGTTTGAAAAACTTCGCTATTAGTTGAATATAAAGTTACAATTTTAATTCCATGTTACTCAGGAATAGAGAATTATGGTTGTGAGTTTGAAATTTAGGAGCTTTGCCAACGGAGATATAAGATGTTAAATTTGGCCGATTTGGGGCCCAGAGCAAAGTTTGGAAGCTCGTGGAAAATTTGGAAAGTAGGTACGGTGTTCAAACCTATGTGATTATATTCATCATGTAGGAGGAAACAAAGGGTAGAAACCACAGATCTGATACATTCCCCCTCCCATTGGTTCTTGTAGGTGAAAATAACGTTTTCCCCAAAATCGATGTGTAAGATTCGAGCTTAATTAGACCTAGAGGACGTGAGTTGAGTGAAACTGTGTGATGATATGATTTATAGTCCATATCATCAGGAACAATGTGGTTTCTTATTGGAGTCTCCAGCTGTAAAAGCTATCGAGATACAGAAGACAACGCATAATTCCACTGGAGCCGAAAACGCGTTACTTCACATTATAAAAACTTCGCTATAATTGAATACAAAAGTTACAATTTTAATTCAATGTTACACTGGAATAGAGAATTATTTGCTCTGACTGTGAAATTTTTCGGAGCTTTCCCACCGGAGATATGAGACGTTAAAAATGGCAGATTTTGGGCCCAGAGCAAAGTTTGAAGCTCCTGAAAATTTTGGACAATACGTACCGTGTTAAGAACTATGTGATTATATTCTCCATATAGGAAGAAACAATGGGTAGAAACCACATATCTAATATTTTCCACCTCCCATTGGTTCTTGAAGGTGAAATATTGCGTTTTTCCCAAAATCGATGGGTAAGTTACGAGTTTAATTAGACCTAGAGGAAGTGAGGTGAGTGGAACCTAGTAATGATATGATTTATAGTGAATATCATGAGGAACAAAGTGGTTTCCTATTGGAGTCTCTAGCTGCAATAGCTATCGAGATACAGAAGGCAACGCAAAGCTCCACTGGAGCCGAAAACGAGTTTTTCACGTTTGAAAAACTTCGCTATTAGTTGAATATAAAGTTACAATTTTAATTCCATGTTACTCAGGAATAGAGAATTATGGTTGTGAGTTTGAAATTTAGGAGCTTTGCCAACGGAGATATAAGATGTTAAATTTGGCCGATTTGGGGCCCAGAGCAAAGTTTGGAAGCTCGTGGAAAATTTGGAAAGTAGGTACGGTGTTCAAACCTATGTGATTATATTCATCATGTAGGAGGAAACAAAGGGTAGAAAATACAGATCTGATACTTTCCCCTCCCATTTGTTCTTGAAGGTGAAATATATCGTTTTCCCCAAAATCGATGGGTAGGTTTAGAGCTTAATTAGACCTAGAGGAAGTGAGTTGAGTGAAACTTTGTTATGATATGATTTATAGTCCATATCATGAGGAACAAAGTGGTCTCTTATGGTAGTTTCTAGCTGCAATAGCTATCGAGATACAGAAGACAACGCAAACCTGCATTGGAGCCGAAAACGCGTTTTTTGCATTATAAAAAACTTCGCTATTAGTTGAATATAAAAGCTGTAATTTTAACTCCACGTTACACTGTAAGACAATTACTTGCTCTGAGTTTGAAATTTTTCGGAGCTTTCCCACCGGAGATATAAGACGTTAAATATGGCAGGTTTTGTGCCCGAGCAAAGTGTGGAATCTTGTGGAAAATTTTGGAAAATAGGTACG
>NW_019725116.1:0-1612 GCF_002891405.2 Cryptotermes secundus | reverse complement strand
CCACAGACACTGAAAATCCATCCGCCCGTGTATTACGCACGTATCCCAAAAGTTTATTTTCAAGTTCTGGAAATTTACCTTTCTTTCCGCGGAAAGATTGTAGATTTTGTGACGTTTTTTCAAGGGCATCTTTCGTTAGTATCCAACTTCGCACATTTTTTTTCGTCAACGTCGAATTTTCACCCTGCTGCTCGATTTCCGGGTTCTTGTGCGTAATGCACCAGTTGAAGTTTAAATTTAGACGTATAACCTGCTCTTACTCTACCCATGTTTCACTCAGAACTAACCAGGCAAGTCAAGTAAAGGGAAAAAGGTTATAACTCTCCCCCGCAATGCCTTTGTTCCAAGCAGAACCGTTATTTTCGCTAGTTGCGAACTTAGGAATGTTAAACGTTGCCAAATTTTGGAATAATTTCTACTCCTGAAATAATATTCCAAGAAAATTATTTTTTCTATAATTTCTGTCTGAAAATTGTGCTGCGGCCTATACATGCGTAAATACGGTATATCCATAATCAATTGGAGACATGCCCCAGCATACCAAATAGCAAAACTAATATCTAGGACATTAAAGAATATTTACAACTAGCGGTACCCGGCCACGCATTGCTGTGGCTTGGTCTGGTTAAATGGAAAAGAAAGAAAAGAGAAATCGCACGTTTCTAATATGTTTCATTTCACAATACTTGTGGGTATACAATATTTTTTGTTGTTCCATTGTCTGTGCAGATATAGAGATTGTCTGGTTTGCCGACTCTAGAACACGCAACATATAATTGTCCATGTGAGAAGCAGCCCATGTCAAGATCTAAACCGCACAGTTCTAAAGATTGGTCCTGAGCTTTGTTGATGGCGAATGCAAATGCCAATCGAATTGGGAATTGCAATCTCTTAAATTGAAATGGCACATCCGTTGGAATCATAGAAATGCGCGGAATGAGGACATCTTCACCTTTGAAAGGTCCTGTCAAGATTGTCGCTTCTACGACGTTGGTCGATAATTTTTTTACTGCAAGCCACGTGTCGTTGCAAAGCTTTGGCTGGTTGATATTTAGCAACATGATAATTGGCATGCCTATTTTCAATTGCAGTACGTGCGGTGGCATCCCTATAATAACTAAACCAGGACATAAACATATTTGAGACAAAACAACACAACATGTTCATTAATTTATTCATACTATAATCATTGAACACATGAAAACATTACACTGAACAGGAAAAAATTGTAGTACTCACTTTTTATAATTTTACCAGAACTCTGGCGGTTTTTTGCATGCAGTTTACTCTCTTGGCTGGCTGACTTTCCACAAACACTTTAGCTTGAGAAATTAGAGTAAGCATGTCTGAATCATTCCGTTGCATGGCAAACTCCTGCAGTACCTTTAAACTGTTGGCAGCATCCTGATAAGTCTTCACTCTACACATTTCTTCTTCTGTCACAATGTCATTTTCCTCCTCCTCCTCTCTTCCTTTTCGATATTTTCTAAAATTCTCAACTAATACATTGATATCCATTGCGTCTCGTTCTGTTTGCACATGCCTTTTTGTTGGATCTCCACTCAATGAGAAGTTTCTGTATGTCCATGTTTCAGAAGCATCGTGGCTTTGC
>NW_019725115.1:0-513 GCF_002891405.2 Cryptotermes secundus | reverse complement strand
GCTTTGTGTAAGTCGCAAAATATTCCTCCAACAAACTGTCTATTGTTCATTGCATTTAGTATTTCCTCTATTAATTTGAAAGATGCTTTTTCTGTAGATTAATTAGGTCTAAAACTGTATTGATTATTGTCTAATATAAGATTACTGTCTATATGTTCATACAATTTANATAACCCTTTCAAGAACCTTAGAAAAGGCTGACAATAATGAAATAGGCCTATAGTTGGCTGGTTCATATTTATTACCACTTTTGAAAATTGGCTTAACGACAGCAAATTTCATTCTGTCTGGAAACGTTCCTTGGGCAAGGGATTGATTACAAATGTAAGTTAGTGGCGAAGTTATATATGGCATACTTGCTTTTAAAATTCTAGTGGAAATTTCATCATAACCATGTGAAGACTTGGTCTTCAAAGATTTGATTATCTTTCTAATCTCAGCAGTTGAGACGTACTGCCATTTGATAGGTTTAAAAGTAGACGTGTATTTATTGCACAGATAATATAATGGATT
>NW_019725114.1:0-371 GCF_002891405.2 Cryptotermes secundus | reverse complement strand
CTATGCGTTGCTAACTTCCTATCTTTGCGTAGATAGCTTGCTTTCTTTGCGTTGCTAGCTTGCTATATAGCAAATTTTTGCGTTGCTATCTTGCTAATTTTGCGTTTCTATCTTGATAACCTTGCGTTCTTGCTTGCTAGCTTTCCAATGAGAGCTTGCTCGCTATGCGTTGCTAGCTTGTTTGCTTTGCGTTGCTATCTTGGTATTTTTGCGTTGTTATCTTCATTGTTTTGCGTTGCTAGCTTTCTACTTTTGCGTTGCTCGACTGCTAGCTTTGCGTTGCTAGCTGGCTAGTTATGCGTTGGTAGCTTGGTAGTTTTCCCTTTCTAGTTTGGTAGCTTTGCGTTGCTAGCTTACTAGCTTTGCGTTGC
>NW_019725113.1:3750-6890 GCF_002891405.2 Cryptotermes secundus | reverse complement strand
GCAACCTTGCTAGTTTTGCGTTGCAGGTTTGCTATCTTTGCGTTCCTTGCTTGCAATATTTGAGTTGCTAGTTTGCTAGGTGTGCGTTATTAGTTTGATAGATGGTTAGTTATGAGTTGTAGCTTGCTAGATTTGAGTTGCTATCTCGCCAGCTTTGCGTTGCTGCCTTGCCAGCTTTGCGTTGCAAGCTAGCCTGCTTTCCGTTTCTAGATTGTCAACTTTTAATTGCTAGCTTGTTAGATTTGCGTGGCTATCTTGCTAGGTTTACGTTGCTACCTTGCTAGATTTCCGTTGCTAGCTTGCTAGTTTTGCTTTGCTAGCTTCCCAGCCGTGCGTTGCTAGCTTTCCAGCTTTGGGATTCTAGCTTGCCAGCTCTGAGTTGCTTGCTTGCTAGCTTTGCCTTGGTAACTTGTTAGCTTTCCGTTGCTAGCCTGCTAGCTCAGCGTTGCTAGCTTGGTGGCTTTGCGTTGCTAACTTCCTAGCATTGCTTTGCTAACTAGCGTTTGCTAGTTTGCTATCTTGCTAGATTTGTGTATCTGGTTTGCATTGATACCTTGCTAGCTTTGCGTTGCTAACTTGCTATCTTTGCGTTGCTAGCTTGCTATATTTGAGTTGCTAGCTAGCTAGCCGGTTAGATATGCGTTGTTAGCTTGCTAGTTTTGCTTTGCTAGCTTGCCAGCTTTTCGGTGCTAGCTTGCCAGCTTTGCGTTTCAAGATTGCCTTCTTTGCGTTGTTAGCTTTTTAGCGATTCTTTGCTTGTTTGCAGCTTTGCGTTGCTAGCATGCTAGATTTCCGTTGCTAGCTTGCTAGATATGCGTTGCTAGCTTGGTAGCTTTCCGTTTCTAGCTTGCTAGATATGCGTTTATTGCTTGCTACTTTGCGTTGCTTGCTTGCTAACTTTGCGTTGCTAGCTTGCTAGATTTGCGTTTCTAGCTTGGTAACCTTGAGTTGCTCACTTGCTAGTTTACGTTGCCAGCTTGATAGGTTTGTGTTGCTACCTTATTAGATTGGCGTTGCTAGCTTGCTACCTTTGCGTTGCTAAATAGCTAGCTTTGCGTTGCTAGCTTGCTAGATATCAGTTGCTAGCTTGCCAGCTTAGCGTTGCTAGCTTGCTATCTTTGCGTTGCTAGCTTGCCAGCTTTGCGTTAATAGCTTGCTAAATTTGCGTGGCAGGCTTGCTAGCTTTGCGTTGCTGCCTTGCTAGCTTTCCGTTGCTAGCCTGCTAGCTTTTATTTGCTAGCTTGCTAGCTTTGCATTGCTTGCTAACTTTGCGTTTCTTGCTTGCTAGTTTTGCGTTGCTAGCTTGCTAGATTTGTGTGGCTAGCTTGCTAGCTATGAGTTCCTAGCTGGCTAGCTTTGCGATTCTAGCTTGCTAACATGGCGTTGCTAGCTTGCTAGCCTCCCGTTTCTAGCTTGCTAAGTGTGCGTTGTTGCTTCTTAGCTTTGCGTTGCTAGCTTGCTATCTTTGTGTTTCTTGCTTGCTTGCTTTGCATTTCTTGCTTGCTAGCTTTGCGTTCTAACATGCTAGCTTTGCGTTGATAGCTTGCCAGCTTTGCGATGCTATCTTGCCAGCTGTGCGTTGCTTGCTTGTCAGCTGTGCGTTGCTTGCTTGCAGCTCTGCGTTTCTAGCTTTCCAACTTTGCTTTGCTAGAGTGCAAGCTTTGCGTTGCTTGCTTGCAAGCTTAACGTTGGTAGCTTGTTAGCTTTGCGTTGTTAGCTTGCTAGCTTTGCGTTCCAAGCTTGCTAACTTTGCGTTGCTAGCTTGCTAGATTCTCGTTGCTAGCTGGGTAGTTTTGCGTTGCTAACTTCCTAGTTTTGCGTTGCTGGCTTGCTAGTTTGAGTTGCTAGCTTGTTAGATGTGTGTTGGTACCTTGCTAGCTTGGCGTTGATAGCTTGCTAGCTTTGAGTGGCTACTTTATTTGATTGCTAGATTTTCGTTGCTAACTTGTTAGCTTGGCGTTGCTAGGTTGCTAGCTTTGCGTTGCTAGCTTGCTAGCTTTCTGTTCTAGCATGCTAGCTTTGCGTTGATAGCTTGCCAGCTTTGCGCTGCTATCTTGCCACCTGTGCGTTGCTTGCTTGTCAGCTGTGCGTTTCTTGCTTGCCAGCTGTGCGTTGCTAACTTTCCAGCTTTGCGTTGCCAGCTTGCCAGCATTGCGTTTCTTGCTTGCTAGCTTTGCTTTTGTAGCTTGCTTGCTTTGCGTTGCTAGCTTGCTAGCTTTGCGTTCCTATCTTGCTATCTTTGCTTTCTAGCTTGCTAGCTTTTCGTTGTTAGCTTGGTAGCTTTGCGTTGCAAACTTCCAAGCTTTGCATTGCTAGCTTGCTAGTTTGTTTTACTAGCTTTCCAAATTTGCGTTGCTACCTTCCTAGTTTTGCGTTGCTTGCTTTGCGTTTCTTGCTTGCTAGCTTTGCGTTCAAGCTTGCTAGATTTGAGTGGCTAGCTTACTAGCTATGCGTTGCTAGCTTGCTAGCTTTGTGTTGCTAGCTTGCTAGCTTTGTTTTGTTTGCTTGCCTTCTTTTCGTTTCTTGCTTGTTGCTTTGCGTTGTTAGCTTGCTAGATGTGCCTGGCTAGCTTGCTAGCTTTGCGTTGCTATCTGAATAGCTTTACGTTGCTAGCTTGGTAGATTTGATTTGCTAGCTTGTTAACTTTGCTTTGCCAGCTTCATAGGTATGCGTTGTTAATTGCTAGATTGGCGCTGCTAGCATGCTAGCTATGCGTTGCTACCTAGCTAGCTTTGCGTTGCTAGATTACTAGCTTTGAGATGCTACCTTGCTAGAATGTTAGATTTGCTTTGCTAACTTGCTAGCTTTGCGTTGCTATCATGCTAGATTTGAGTTGCTAGCTTCGTAGCTTTGCGTTGCTTGCTTGGTATAATTGCGATGCTAGCTTGCAAGCTTTGCGTTCTCACTTGCTTGCTTTGCATTGCTAGCTTGCTATCTTAGCGTTGCTAGCTTCCTAGCTTTGCTTTGCTAGCTCGCTAGCTTCCCTTTGCTGGCTTGCTATGTATGCGTTGTAATCTTTCCAACTTTGCGTTTCTAGCTTGCCACCTGGCGTTGTTAGCTTTCCAGCTTTGCTTTCCTAGCTTGCTAGTTTTCCGTTGCTAGCTTGCTAGATTTGCGTTGCTAGCTTGCCAGTTTGAGTT
>NW_019725113.1:0-1448 GCF_002891405.2 Cryptotermes secundus | reverse complement strand
GAGCTTTGCGTTGCTTGCTTGCTAGGGTAGCGTTGCTAGCTTGGTAGCTTTGCGTTGCTAGCTTGCTAGATTTGCGAGGCTAGCTTGCTTGCTTTGCGTTGCTAGCATGCTAGCTTTGCGTTGCTTGCTTGCTTTGCGTTTCGAGCTTGCTAGCTTTGCGATGCTTGATTGCTAGCATTGCGTTTCTAGCTTCCTAGCTTTCCGTTGCTATCTTGCTAGCATTGCTTTGTTTATTTGCTAGCTGTGTGTTGCTACTTTGCTAGCTTGGCTTTGATATCTTGTTAGCTTTGAGTTGCTAGCTTACTAGATTGCTAGGTTTGCGTTGCTAGCTTGCCCGCTGAGCGTTGCTAGCTTGCCAGCTTTGCGTTGCTTGCTTGCTAGGTTTGCGTTTTTAGCTTGCTAGCTTTGCGTTGTTGGCTGGGTAGCTTTGCGTTTCTATCTTTCTAGCTTTGCGTTGTTAGCTTGCGAGTTTGCGTTGCTAGCTTGTTAGCATTGCGTTGCTTTCTTTGTGTTTCTTGCTTGCTAACTAGCATGCTAGCTTTGCGTTGCTAGCTTGCCAGCATTACGTTCCATCTTGCCAGCTGTGAGTTGTTAGCTTGCCAGTTGTGCGTTGCTACCTTTCCAGCTTTGCGTTGCTTGCTTGCTTGCTTTGCGTTTCTTGGTTGCTAGCTTTGCAATGCTAGCTTGCTAGCTTTGCCTTTCTAACTTGCTAGCTTTCCGTTGCTAGCTTGCTAGAATTGCTTTGCTAAATTGCTAGCTTTGTGTTGTTACCTTGCTATCTTGGTGTTAATACCTAGCTAAATTTGAGTTGCTAGCTTGCTAGATTGCTAGATTTGCGTTGCTAATTTGCTAGTTTGCGTTGCTAGCTTCCTAGCTTTGCGTTGCTAGCTTGCTAGCTTTGCGTTGCTTGCTAGATTTGCGTTGCTTGCTTTGCGTTTCCTGCTTGCTAGCTTTGCGTTGCTAGCTTCCTAGATTTGTGTTGCTTGCGTTTCGTTTCTTGCTTGCTAGTTTTGCGTTGTTAGCTTGCTAGTTGTGCGTGGCTAGCTTGCTAGCTTTGCGTTGCTATCTAGCAAGCTTTACGTTGCTAGTTTGGTAGATTTGCTTTGCTAGCTTGCCAGCTATGCTTTGCCAGGTTGATAGGTTTGCGTTGCTAGCTTGGAAGCCTTGCTTTGCCATTTGCTAGTTTGCGTTGCCAGCTTGATACTTTTGTTTGTTTATTGCTAACTTTGCTTTGTAAATTGCAAATTTTGCGTTGCCATATTGCCAATTTGCGTTCCTAGCTTGCTACATTTGCGTGGTTATCTTGCTAGCTTTGCGTTGCTAGCTTGCTAGCTTCGCGTTTCTAGCTTGCTACTTTTGCGTTGCTTGCTTGCTTGCTTGCTTGCCTTTCGTTTCTTGTTTGCTATCTTTGCGTTGTTAGCTTCCTAGATTTGCGTGGCTAGCTTGCT
>NW_019725112.1:0-325 GCF_002891405.2 Cryptotermes secundus | reverse complement strand
AAAGCAAATCTAACAAGCTAACAACGCAATTAAACAAGCTAGCAAAGCAAAGCAAGCAAGATACCAACGCAAAGCTAACAAGCCAGCAACGCAAAGCTACCAAGCTAGCAACGCAAAGCTAGCAAGCTAGCTACGAAAAGCTAGCAATATAGCAACGCAAATCTATCAATCTAGCAAGCTAGCAAAGCAAAGTTAGCAAGCAAGATAAGCAAAGCAAACAATCAAGCAACGCAAACATAGCAAGCAAGCAACGCAAAGCTGGTAAGCTTGCAACGTAAACTGGCTAGATAGCAATACAAAGCTGCCAAGTTACCAACGCAAAGTT
>NW_019725111.1:358-432 GCF_002891405.2 Cryptotermes secundus | reverse complement strand
ATAGCCCGAAAACTTGGAATAGGGCACAGTGCAGTACAGGAGATTTTTGAAAGCTTGGGCTATAGGAAATTTTG
>NW_019725111.1:0-200 GCF_002891405.2 Cryptotermes secundus | reverse complement strand
GCAGAGTATGGAATGGCACCATGTGCATTCTCCATCAAAAAAGAAGGCAAAGACAGTGCCATCAGCTGCGAAGGTGATGGGCACAGTCTTCTGGGATGCAGAGGGGTTTATTCTGGCTGAATTCCTGGAATCTGGGCTAACTATCAATGCTGCTTGTTATGTCCAGATGCTGCACAAGCTCTGTCATGCATTGGGCAACA
>NW_019725110.1:579-934 GCF_002891405.2 Cryptotermes secundus | reverse complement strand
TTATTTCTGCTGTTTCAACAGTTCGTTGCCACGGTTATTCCAAGGTAAGGACGTGCTGTTTCAACAGTTCGTTGCAATGGTTATTCCAGGGCAACAACCCGCTGTTTCAACAGTTCGTTGCCACGGTTATTTCTAGGCAATGACCCACTGTGTCAACAGTTTGTTGCCATGGTTATTCCTAGGCAACGATCTGTTGGTATTTGATGGACGACATATAACACGTTACAGTATATTAATATTGAATACAATTAATACTTTTACCTGTTTTTACCTGTCATGGGTGTGACGTCTACGTAATAGGCATATAAAAATGCGCGTGTTTGAATGCAACGTTGGGTCAAAATTTCGAAGCAAT
>NW_019725110.1:0-519 GCF_002891405.2 Cryptotermes secundus | reverse complement strand
TGTGTGTGTGTGTGTATTGCTGCAATTTCTTTTAGATTAGAGTTAATTATTTTTGGACGAGGTAAATTGAATCTTGTTCTCATTGTTTGTGTTAATTAACAAATTCATTTCGAGCATCAATACACAGCAGTGGTATGAAAACAGATGCGATATGCGTATAAAACTAAATCCATTTCCAATTTCTTTTGTGAATTAGTTTTTTTATTTAACAAGTCCAGCAATAATTCAGACTACAGTGTGTAGTGAATACTGGCAAATAATGAATTAGTGTCGTGCCATGGCTCAGGTTGTCAGTAGCTGGGTTCCCATTGTGGCGGCCTGGATTCGTGCCCGGGCCTGGTCATGTGGGATTTGTGGTGGACAGAGTGACGCGCAGGTTTTCTCCAAGTACTGCAGTTTCCCCTACCAATCTTCATTCCACCAATTGCTCCACAATCCAGGGCCAGTAGTGGCTCTAGTTCGAAGTGGACTCAGTCTCACCCCACTAAGGATAATAAAACAAATACGTGTACTTAATTT
>NW_019725109.1:0-1121 GCF_002891405.2 Cryptotermes secundus | reverse complement strand
ACAAGCAAGTCGTCTTATGAGCCTGTCCCTTGCCCACATTGAACTAGAGTTCACGGATCTAACTGGGTTCCCGACCCACGGGGTCAAGGGACACGGCTCACGCCAAATTACAAGATCATGTCGGTCCATAAAGCGCCTTGCCCATCCATAACTTCCCTTAAATTCATTACGAGGAATTTTCATTCTGTCCGCTATTTTGAGGCCTTCAAATTGAATCATTTCCACAGACACTGAAAATCCATCCACCCGTGCATTACGCACGTATCGCAAAAGTTTATTTTCAAGTTCTGGAAATTTAGCTTTCTCTCCTCGGAAAGATTGTCGATTTTGTGACTTTTTTCAAGGGCGTCTTTCGTTAGTATCCATCTTCGCACATTTTTTTCGTCAACTTCGAATTTTCTCCCTGCTGCTCGATTTCCGTGTTCTTGTGCGTAACGCACCACTTGAAGTTTAAATTTAGACGTATAACCTGCTCTTACTCGACCCATGTTTCACTCAGAACTAACCAGGCAAGTCAAGTAAAGGCGAAAAGGTTATAACTCTCCCCGCAATGCCTTTGTTCCGAGCGGTACCGTTATTTTCGCTAGTTGCGAACTTAGGAATGTTAAACGTTGCCAAATTTCGGAATAATTTCTACTCCTGAAATAATATTCCAAGAAAATTATTTTTTCTATCATTTCTGTCTGAAAATTGTGCTGCGGCCTATACATGCGTAAATACGGTATTAATCAACTTAACACAGCTATACCTTTCCAGAGAAGCTACTAGTTGCTCAGCTACTGAATGAATTACCAACATGTTATGGAATGCAACGGTTCATTACCATTCACAGACAGACACTGGCCCCTATCCTGAGCCACATGATTTCACTGCATATTCCCTTCTTTAAGCACACAGAATACACAGCATCAGCCTACCTTCACACTTTCCTGAGAACAACTGCAACTTGCAAATCCATTCGTGCACTGTCTACTACTTTATATGGTGAAGACACACAAAATGGAACACATATTCCTGGACCATGGAGCAGGATCAGTTCTGGTGATGCAACGACAGCCAACATGTGATGACACACTAGAAAGTTATGCTGATGCAGTTTTTGAGGGATGGTACATTTTATG
>NW_019725108.1:0-1183 GCF_002891405.2 Cryptotermes secundus | reverse complement strand
CTTGTGCTCTGTCCATTATCACTCCGTATTGCAGATTAGAAATTTAATTATTTTTTCTTCAATAGTATTCTCTGATAATGACATTTAAAACAGGATTTTTAATAGCCGCCGTTGTAAAAGAATATGCCTCTGAGGAAACCATTGCATATGTACAACCACAATGATGGAGTACGCCTGTACTTAAGTAGAAACGCGATATGGTATCTGTATAAACAGCTCCGTGGCCGACAGATCGGCCACCTCCTTCACGGGATTCCAGTCTGTTAGATTTACCTTGTACGTGATAATGTAACGTACAAGGTATGTGAACGCGTGGTGGACACTGGAGATGAAGTTCTTCGACCAATTCCTGATGCTGCAAGGCACGTTAATAACACTGCATTTCTCCTAAGCTTATAGATTCCTAATGAATCCAACGGGAGTGTGTAGACATGGCGGCGGCTGACATTATGGATAAATAATTTAAGCGATGTAAAATGTAAAACGCAATCATCTGCTTCTTTTCCGACAAAAATTATACTTCAAATAAAAATTCCTTCTGAAGTCAAACTGGTCTTAAAGCACCGATATCTTCAAAACCGTTGAGACTAGGACCGACGCTGGTAAGCAACTCTCCCTCAGCATTGCCTCAGGAATCACCTCCTGAAATTACGGCATGAATTCACAGGAGTTGAATCTTCCCGCTCTAATAAATGATCTCTCGTTTTCCCTTCCCGCAGGGCTTTGCTGTATTGTCTTATAAGCTATTCGAATAATATGAATACTAACAAGTTATTTACATTTACCTTCCTGAACACCCCTTTTAAAATGTTCACTGTATATTTTGGATCATTGCAATGATCATGAGAGAGAAATTTGTTTGTGGCATGGCAGTGCTTAATAATAAGCTGACAGTTGCAGTCCTTATAGCCGCATCAGCAGATTCTGTCAGGGATCTGCGAGACTGTCCACTGGAGAATTAATCGGATGAAATATATTAAAGAAACTTACCTACTTGTGAAACAAGTTTGCTCCAGCGAAGCCAGAGGATCCTGTATTTTCCTATCATTTGTGCTGAGAGATTGCTCTGCCTCATGTCTCGCTGTAAATTCAAGAATCAGGAAATAATATATAACATTGTAGTTCGCATGATGGGTCGTACCTGAAAACTTAGGACAGTATGTCTACATTTACAAATATTTTA
>NW_019725107.1:0-375 GCF_002891405.2 Cryptotermes secundus | reverse complement strand
TGCAAAGCTAGCATGCTAGCTACGCAAATCTAGCAAGATAGCAAACTAGCAAGGCATATTTAGCAAGGCAAAGCTAGGAAGTTAGCAATGCAAAGCTGGCACGCTAGCAACGAAAAGATATACAGATAGCAACGAACGGCTGGGAAACTTGAAACGCACATCTGGCAAGATAGCAACGCAAATCTGGCAAGCTATCAACGCAAAGCTAGCATGTTAGCAAAGCAAAGCTAGCAAGCTTAGCAACGCAAATTTTCAAGCTAGCAGCGTAAAGCTAGTAAGCTAGTAACTCAAAGCTACCAAGCTAGCAATGAAATCTAGCAAGCTAGCAAGGCAAAGCAAGCAAGATAGCAACGCAATGCTAATATGCTAGCAACG
>NW_019725106.1:0-951 GCF_002891405.2 Cryptotermes secundus | reverse complement strand
TAAGTACGCTACGTTATTTCACTTCACAGGAACTGCAAACAAGAATTCATCTCATCCTCTAAGGAAAACATGCAGCTAAGATATTACAGAGTTCGGATTTAGCAGAGGTTCATGTCACGTGTTATACTGTATAAGTATACGCATATAATCTTGCGTAACTGAGGTAGAAAATCTGATATTTGTTAGTTATTATTCATGAAGAGAAATTTACATGATATTGCGAGAGAATGATTACGTAAGTCCCTCATGCACAGATTGCGATATTGCAGGAACAGGTGATAAGAACACTGCATAGCAGGAGGCCAACATGTCTGCAAAACTGATAGAGGTTGTCATTTGCTTTATACACTTATGAAATCTAAGATTCGCATGACGGTGACAATGAAGAGTAGCGTCTTCTGGCATGTGACGCCGTGTAGCATAGTAGAAGTTTGCCAATGTTTTGGAGTAAGGAATTGCATCCATTTTCAGTACTCATTATGTAATTACTTCCTGCTACTTTCTTCCAATTTCCTGAAGATGGAGGCAGAATGCTCCTGTGAAATGTTTGTAACAACCTACGAAGTTATATTGTACTACGACGCAGAGGGATAACCCTGTTTATCTTCGTAGCGGAGATGTCATATGTTTTCTCNAGGTACGGACTGAATTTGTATATATTATTTAAAAGAAAGTGACATTCTCTTCTCCTTGCTGACACACCAAGAAACACACAAACGGAAAATCCTTACACTTATTTACAATACACTTACACTCCTGTCCAAACTAAACAGATATAAAGCTATCCCTGAAACAGACCGTGGACACCCATGCGGTTGTGAGATATCAAAGTTCCCATACTTTCTAGACAATCGGCTCACAGATGGCGGTGAGGTTGTCAGTCTTAAGCTCCGGCCTCCGTTTACGCCAGGAAGATTTCTGGTACTCATTTCTGTTAGAGGCTGAGTCGAC
>NW_019725105.1:0-457 GCF_002891405.2 Cryptotermes secundus | reverse complement strand
ATTTGAGGTTTTCATGGCAGTGACTATGAAGAAAGCCATCTTCTGAGGTATGGCACCGTGTAGAAATTGTGTTAACCGACATCATCTGGCCACACAGGCCCGACAAGCTTAAGGACTTCCTGAACCACCTAAATAGTATCCACCAGTGCATTCAGTTCACAATGGAGACTGAAATTGAGGGCCACCTCTCCTTCTTGGATATAGACATTTACAGGAGACCTGACGGTTCTCTGGGCCATAGAGTGTACCGCAAATCCACCCATACAAACCTCTACCTTAACGCTGCATCCCACCACCACCCTTCCAACAAGCAAGCTGTCCCTTCCGCATTGGTGCACAGGGCTAGAGCACTGTGTGATCAAGACAGCCTACATGTGGAGTTGCTACTCCTGGGGGATGTTTTCAGGCAGAACGGATACAATAACCGGCAGATCCATAGAGTTCTCAACCGTCAGCC
>NW_019725104.1:671-994 GCF_002891405.2 Cryptotermes secundus | reverse complement strand
AGGTACTGGTGGTAGTACCTGTTCGTCTCTTCCACCAGCAGACGGTTAATCCCTGCAAATTATAGCATGAAAATGCAGAAAGGGGTGGAATCCTTATTTACATGTGGAGCTTCATTGATATTTAACCTCAGAGCTCCACCGGAATAATTATTCACACGCCTCCTGCCATGCTGGGGTGGTGGTCCCCAGGTTGCCGACGAAGATGATGGGTCTTCGTCGACTTCGGGTTCTGAGCCCGTTGTTTCCTCGCCACTATCAGAATTTTCTGTACCGCAGTCTGAATCGGTGTCAGTAATCAGCTGCTTCTCAACATCGTCTTCGTC
>NW_019725104.1:0-319 GCF_002891405.2 Cryptotermes secundus | reverse complement strand
ATGGCTCCATTTTGCATGAAAGAAGCTGAGATTGAAGGCCGCTCATAAATCTCACCGATTCAGAATGCAGTACAGGCGAAACTGAAAGGCATTGCAGGGTTATTCCAACAAGAGTACCACTGTGTGGCTACCCTGAGATATAAACATGCAGTGTTTCTGAAATACAAAGTACGATAAGACTTGCGCCCACTCATGCAATAGTAGAAAGGTTACGACATGACTGGAAAATGTGCAGGACGAACATTAGCTTCTTCCCCGTTTGAAAGATAAGACTGGAAGAGAGGATGTCTTGCAGCATGCATTTATACTGCAGAGACGT
>NW_019725103.1:0-375 GCF_002891405.2 Cryptotermes secundus | reverse complement strand
TGATTTTATATTAGAAATCACTCTCACTTATGGAGCTGAGACCTTCTTGAGAAGCCGCTAGTTGTGCAGCTGCTCAAGAACTTCTCAACATTTTATGGAACCCGAAGGTTCATTATTGTGTTCACAAGAGCCATCCTTTCGTCCCTATCCTGAGCCAGATCATTCCAATCCATACCATCCCATTCTATCTCTCTAAGATCCACTTCAATATTGTCCACCCACCTACGCCTTGGTCTTCCCACTGGTGTCTTTCCTTCTGGCTTTCCCACCATTCGTGCTACATGCCATGCCCACCTCATCCTCCTTAACTTGAACATTCTAATTACACTTGAGAAGAGTGCAAGTTATGAAGCTTCTCATTATGCAGTTTTCTCC
>NW_019725102.1:0-445 GCF_002891405.2 Cryptotermes secundus | reverse complement strand
GAACAAATTATGACATGCCCGTCGCTGTCAGTGTTGCTCACAAAGATGTCGGAACTATATCATCTGTACAAAATCTCTGTGTATCGCCATTCAGACACTGTGTGATGGATTTACCAGAGACTGGTCCACCTGAGGCGACTCGACAAGTGTGGCGTTCCTTGTGTCTTACCCACCCTAGAGCTGTCAAAATTATATCGTTTTTAAGACATAAAAGTTTCTGGCGATGGTACATTGGTACAAATATTGTGTTTCTGGACATTATTCATCATCCTGTGTTTATCTAAAAACACAGACCTGTATATTTTTCGAAACACAACGTTTCAGAGACAGGATTCTATCTCCGTCTTCAGGTAAAACCTACTCAGTTGGGCCGAATCGATAGAAGGATAGAGAGACTAGCTCTATCGATTGGGCCCAACTGAGTAGGTTTAACCTGAAGACGGAG
>NW_019725101.1:0-409 GCF_002891405.2 Cryptotermes secundus | reverse complement strand
CTTAATTAGAACTAGAGGAAGTGAGTTGAGTGAAACCTCGTAATAGTGTGATTTATATTCCATATCATGAGGAACAAAGTGGATTCTTATTGGAGTCCCTAGCTGCAATAGCTATCGAGACACAGAAGACAACGCAAACCTTCATTGGAGCCGAAAACGTGTTTTTTCGCATTATAAAACTTCGCTCTTAGTTGAATATAAAAGCTGTAATTTTAACTTCATGTTACACTGGAAGAGAATCATTTGCTGTGAGTTTGAAATTTTGGGAGCTTTCCCACCGGAGATATAAGACGTTAAAAATGACCGATTTGGGGCCCAGAGCAAGGTTTGGAAGCCCCTGGAAAATTTTGGAAAATAGATACGATGTTCAAACCTATGTGATTATATTCATCATGTAGGAGGAAACAAA
>NW_019725100.1:0-816 GCF_002891405.2 Cryptotermes secundus | reverse complement strand
TACCAGCTTGATAGATTTGCGTTACTACATTGCTAGCTTGGCGCTTCTAGCTTGCTAGCTTGGCGCGGCTAGATTGCTAGGTAAGCGTTGCTAGCTAGTTAGCATTGCGTTGCTAGCTTCCTAGCTTTGATTGGCTAACTTGCTAGATTGCTAGATTTGCGTTGCTANACTTGCTAGCATTGCGTTGCTATCTTGCTAGCTTTGCGTTGCTGGCTTGCTAGATTAGCGTTGCTAGCTTGATAGATTTGCTTTGCTAGCTTGTTAGTTTTGCGTTGCTAGCTTTCTTGCTTTGTGTTGCTAGCTTGCTAATCTTGCGTTGCTAGCTCTGTAGCTTTGCGTTGCTTGCTTGGTAGATTTGCGTTTCTAGCTTGTTAGCTTTGCTTTCTCGCTTGCTCGTTTTGCGTTGCTAGCTGGCTATCTTTGCTTTCCTAGCTTCCTTGTGTTGCGGTGCTAGCTTGCTAGCTTCCCATTGCTAGCTTGCTAGGTATGCGTTGCTACTTTGCCAGCTTTGCCTTGCTAGCTTCCCGCCTTTTTTTGCTAGCTTGCCAGCTTTGCGTTGCTAGTTTGCCTGATTTGCCTTGCTATCTTGCTAGCTTTGCTTTGCTATCTTGCTAGCTTTGCGTTGCTAGCTTGCTAGCTTAGCGTTCCTAGCTTGGTAGCTTTGTGTTGCTAGCTTGCTAGATTTGCGTGGCTAGCTTGCTACCTTTGCGTTGCTAGCTTGCTAACTTTTCGTTTCCATCTTGCTAGCTCTCTGTTGCTAGCTTGCTTTGGGTTTTTGCTTGCTAGCTTTGCGTTTCTAGCTTGCTAGCTTTCCGT
>NW_019725099.1:0-901 GCF_002891405.2 Cryptotermes secundus | reverse complement strand
GCTAGTACACTAACCAGTAGATCACTGGGCGGCTCAGTAATGGTTTTTCTGTAACTCTGTCTATGTGTGTGATTACTTCTCATCTCATGGTGCAGCATGCGTCTTAGACTTTGGTATCTGGTAACCTCTTCCATTATTCAGATGAATACAAACTGCTTCAAGTGTCTACCGTTTTTGTTTGTAATACTGGCCCCTACTCAATACTTCATACTGATTCTGTCAGTATTTATTAAGATATTTGTACATACATTAAAATAAAAATTATGACAGCAAGTAATTAAAGTTGTCCCTGTGCTTACCTAATTAAGCACTATGCCATGAAGACATATGGGGGTGTATATGTATAGATCCACAGCTGCACATGAAATATGGTTGAAGAGACTGAATAATACATCATTTAAATGAGGGTTGGTTCAAATTTAGTCATGTTTGTAAAGTCAACTAGAACTATTGCGTTAATGTATACACTTTCATACGATTACTTACGTAACTGGTCTTCCTTCTTGCCTTGAGTGGTTAGGAGCAACACTCGGCTATCTATCTCCAGTTTATCCGAGCATCCTCCACTGTAGTACCAACACACAGTTATGAATCAGTGTTTCTAACACTACATCTAGATGCAACTTTAGTTTGGCAACAATAATACTGAACAGCATCGACATACATAAATGGAGCCATACAAATGTATGATACACAAGGTACAGCGGAAACGTTGGTGGAAAAATATGTATGTTATTCTTGAATGGGATTTGTCATGATTTTCATCATTTTGATTTTACAAATATTGATGTGACACATTAGAAAACTGGCACTCACAGGCTTTATAATAATACCTATTTCAAAAACAAAATGATCCTATGTAAGATTTGAGGCTTTCACAGCGGTGACTATGAAGAGAGCA
>NW_019725098.1:575-747 GCF_002891405.2 Cryptotermes secundus | reverse complement strand
GATGCCTGAATTTGGCGATCATGTGCTTAATGTACTTCTTCAACAAATTACTTGAACTTTCCTTCTGGATGTTGTCCAGACCTCCAGTCGCTTCAATCAGAGCATACAAGTCCGCAGTCCGCAACGAACGTGGGATAAGGACATCTTTTTCGATTTTATCAGTTTACTTTAA
>NW_019725098.1:0-255 GCF_002891405.2 Cryptotermes secundus | reverse complement strand
AAGGAATTCTGCCTTACTCAATATCTTAATTCTCACAAAATCCGAGGGCTGACCTCATTCTTCGACACAAACAAGGATTGCGGTAGCAAGCAGGTTTCGGTGGGACTCTTCACAGCTGGGTTGAGCAGCAGTGAATCGGGTGGGTACTACACCTGTCTCGGTCCGAATGGATTGGGTTTGCATAATATGAGTTCTACTATGGATCGGTCATCCTTTAGACCCCTTCCCGTCACATTCTACTTCCCTTTTATCTCT
>NW_019725097.1:0-447 GCF_002891405.2 Cryptotermes secundus | reverse complement strand
ATTAAATAAGCAAGTAAAAATTGTTGAAATAAAATGGATACTGAAAGAAACCAAGCTTTCTAAATTCCATGAACATTTTNTTTTAATGACCAGACAAGAATCCGGTATTTCCAGGGTATGAAGGTGTGACTGCATTGTCACGAGCTTCAGAGGAGGGACACCGCCGATAATTGGTACTTGCAGAAAAACGGATAACCAAAGAGGGGTGCAGTGAACAACAATATGGTTTTACTGCTCCCGTTTTCCCTTGCCGTTTTGTTAGATTTGAAGTAAACATGTGTTATCCACATTTTAACCAGTTGCTTGTTGTCTATTATTATTTATTGCTGACAGTTTTCCTCCTTCAGCGAACGCTCAGTATATCTTCATAAGTGTTAAGTGATAGTTGGACAAAGTGTGTCCTGAGTTAACTCCGGTTTTCATATACTTTTCGGGAAAAATTAATAA
>NW_019725096.1:0-470 GCF_002891405.2 Cryptotermes secundus | reverse complement strand
TGTATAGGAAGCCCATGATGTTGCAAATTAATTAATTGTATAGTCCGTGCTCATCTTACGAAGAATTGTCCGTACTGTATGGAAAGTAAACAAGAGTTGTATATTGTTAACACAACAGGATGCACGAAATGAAAATTAAAGAAAGTCGGTTCAGCAATTCTAGAGTTCATACATACGGACTGACAGACAAACATGACATTTCTGCACTCTTCGTTGTAATCACACCTGAAACGTAGCCATGTTCAGATTTTTGGAAAGCAAATATCAACTCCGATAGAGAAAGGCGAAAAAAAGGAACATTGTACGCAAGTGGAGAAATACGATCGATAGCTTCGACTCAGAAATGTTAGCCTCAGCTGGCTTGTCACGGTCAACATGTCACAGTGAGGACGCTGAATTGGGTTCCAGGAACCCTCTTTGCATTTTCGAACCACCTGGCCCTTCCTGAGCTGATAATCAAATGTGTTGTT
>NW_019725095.1:0-776 GCF_002891405.2 Cryptotermes secundus | reverse complement strand
TAATGGAAAAAACGTTTGGACAAGTGCATTGAATGAAATGGAGAGAACTTTGAAAGGGATTAAAGAACTCTTATGTAAAAATACAGAATTTTTTATAAACTCCGTTTCTTTTGGGTTCCCCATCATACTCTTTTGTGTTCTATATCAAGAATGTATGTTCCCCATGAATCTGATATCCAATGTGCATGCCTGGGGAATGGTTATAGGTAGGGCTGGCTCTAGAATACCATAGCTTCTGACCAAATTGAATGTCAAATATTCTTTTTTCACAGGCATAATCAAGACCTGCAAAATGAGTGAACGAAATGTGGGTATACGTAGTATAGTATAGTATTGTAATGTATCGGCAAATGCGGTAAAATGGATGGTGCAGTAAGACGCGCAAAGCACACCAAGGCCAAATGCAGACGTTGCCAACAAAACACGGCGGCATCGAAACCGAGGGAGAACCTTTAGGCTGTTCGGGGACGAACAACCTTTAGAAGGGAGCAATGTAATGTGGCGGCAATCCAGAAGAGTAACTTCTATGGGAACACTAGAATAGACCGTTGCATAGGAAGTAACAATAGCGGCACTGTAATCCCAACAGTGAGCCGTTGTGTAGAAAACACCGAATCTCCACGGTTACGACGAATTCGCGAAGCGTTCCCACAGAGACAATGCAATAACAATGGGTCATTGCGTAGGAAACGCGGAACCAAAGAAGCAACGTTTCCACTGCTATAAAAGATGGTTCGTTGCATAGCAGCGACCAAGGTTATATAGCGGGGTTGAAT
>NW_019725094.1:0-485 GCF_002891405.2 Cryptotermes secundus | reverse complement strand
TGTAGCTGCTAACTACAAACTGGGTAAGTGCCTCGCTCTCTGCAGACAGAATACCATAACAGTAGCTTTAAATAGGTTGGGAACTGGAAGGGAAGTTCCGCTCCCTTCCAGTTCCCTGTTCACTCTCATCCTTATGTTAGGCTCTCTCTCACTCATGGGGCTGAGCCCTCTTCTAGAGGCCGCAAGTTGTGAAGCTGCTCAAGAACTTCCCAACATTTTATGGAACCCGAAGGTTCATTACCGTGTTCACAAGAGCCCTCCACTGGTCCCTATCCTGAACCAGATCAATCTAGTCCATACCACCCCATCCTACCTCTCTAATATTCATTTTAATATTGTCCAGCCACCTACGTCTTGATCTTCATAGTGGTCTCCTTCCTTCTGGCTTTCCCACCAACACCCTATATGCATTCCTCTTCTCCCACGTTCATGCTGCATATCCTGCCTATCTCATTCTCCTTGACTTGATCATTCTAATTATACTT
>NW_019725093.1:473-596 GCF_002891405.2 Cryptotermes secundus | reverse complement strand
AGCTTTGCGATGCTTGCTTCCTTCCTTTTCGTTTCTTGCTTTCTAACTTTGCGTTGCTAGCTTTCTAGTTTGCGTTGCTAGCTTCCTAGATTTGCGTGGCTAGCTTGCTAGCTATGCGTTGCT
>NW_019725093.1:0-445 GCF_002891405.2 Cryptotermes secundus | reverse complement strand
TGATTTGCTAGCTTGCAAGATTGCTAGATTTGCGTTGCTATCTTGCTAGCTTTGCGTTGCTATCTTGCTAGCTTTGCGTTGCTAGCTTGCTAGCTTAGCGTTGCTAGCTTGGTAGCTTTGCTTTGCTAGCTTGTTAGTTTTGCGTTGCTAGCTTTCTTGCTTTAAGTTGCTAGTTTGCTAGTTTTGCGTTGTTATCTCTGTATCTTTGTGTTGCTTGTTTGCTCGCTTTGCTTTCTCGGTTGCTGGTTTTGCGTTCCTAGTTTGCTATCTTAGATTTCCTAGCTTTTAGCTTTGCGATGCTCGCTTGCTATCTTCCCGTTGCTAGCTTGCTATATATGCGTTGCTACCTTGCCTACTTTGCCTTGCTTGCTTGCCACATTTTCGTTGCTAGATTACCAGATTTTCGTTGCTAGCTTGCCAGCTTTGCGTAACTAACTTGCTAGCT
>NW_019725092.1:0-785 GCF_002891405.2 Cryptotermes secundus | reverse complement strand
TTGCGTTGCTAGCTTGCCAGCTTTGCTTTGCTAGCTTGCAAACTTCCCTTTGCTAGCTTGAAAGCTTGCTAGATATGCGTTGCTAGCTTGCTAGTTTGCGTTGTAGATTGCTAATTGTGCGTTGCTAGCTTGATAGCTTTACATTGCTAGCTTGCCACATTTGTTTTTCTAGATTGCCAGGTTTGAGTTGCTAGCTTGCTAGAACTGCATGGCTAACTTGCAAATTTACGTTGCTAATTGCTAGATTACCTTTGCTTGCTTGCTAGAATTGCGTTGCTTGCTTGCTAGATTTGTGTTGCTACCATGCTAGCTTGTCTTTGATAGCTTGCAGCTTTGAGTTGCTAGCTTTCTAGATGGCTAGATTTGCGTGGCTAACTTGCTAGCTTTGTGTTGCTATCTTGCTAGCTTTGAGCTGCTAGCTTTCAATTGCAAGCTTGGTAGCTTTGCGTTGCTTGCATGTTAGCTTTGCCTTGCTAGCTTGCTTGCTTTTCGTTGCTAGCTTGCTAGTTTTCATTGCTAGCTTGGTATCTTTGCGTTGCTAAGCTTGCTAGCTTTGCTTTGCTACCATGCTAAATTTTCGCTCTTAGCTTGCCCGCTTTGCGTTGCTATCTTGCCAACTCTGCGTTTCTAGCTTTCCAGCCGTTCGTTGCTCTCTTTATATCTTTGCGTTGCTAGCGTGCCAGCTTTGCGTTGCTTGCTTGATAGCTTTGCGTTGGTAGCTTTTCTAGTTTTCCGTTGAAAGCTTGCTAGCTTTGCGTTCTTATCTTGCTAGATATGCGTTGCTA
>NW_019725091.1:0-840 GCF_002891405.2 Cryptotermes secundus | reverse complement strand
AAAGTGGGTAGGAGAACTGTGTTCCCTTCTACATGGGAAGGGAAATGGCACAAAGTAGTAGCAGAGCTGTGTTCTCGACCCACATCGGCAAGGGGCAGCGGCTCACTTGCTAGCTCTTCTTTGCTAGCCTGATAGCTTGGCGTTTCTAGCTTGTTAGCTTTTCGTTGCTGCCTTGCTACTTTTGCGTTGCTACCTTGGTAGCTTTGCGTTCCTAGCTTGGTAAATTTGCGTTGCCAGCTTGCTAGCATTGCGTTGCAAGCTTGCTAGCATTGCGTTGCTAGCTTGCTTGCATTGCGTTGCTAGCTTGCTAGCTTTCCTTTGCTAGCTTGCTAGATATGCGTTGCTAGCTAGCCTGCTTTGCGATGCTAGCTTGCTTGATTTGTGTTTCTTGCTTGCTAGCTTTGCGTTTCTAGATTGCTAGCTTTGTATTACTAGCTTGGTAGCCTTGAGTTGCTAGCTTGCTAGCTAAGCGTTGATAGCTTGTAGTTTTGCGTTGCTAGCTTGGTATCTTTGCGTTCCTAGATTTCTAGCTTTGCGTTGCTAGCTTGCTAGTTTTGCGTTGCTAGCTTGCTAGCTTTGCGTTGCTAGAATTCCAGCTTTGCGTTGCTAGCTAGCCAGCTTTGCTTTGCTAGCTTTCTAGTTTGCGGTGCTAGCTTGCTAGATTTGCGTTCCTATCCTGGTAGCCTTGCGTTGCTAGCTTGCTAGCGTTGCTTTGCCAGCTTGATAGGTTTGCGTTTGCTACCTTGCTAGCTTGGCGTTGCTAGCATTATAGCTTTGGGTAGCTAGCTAGCTTGCTTTGCGTTGCTAGCTTGCTAAATTGCTCGATATGCATTGCTAGCT
>NW_019725090.1:0-531 GCF_002891405.2 Cryptotermes secundus | reverse complement strand
TTACTATTTTGCTTTGCTAGCTTGCTAGCTTTGCGTTGCTAGCTTGCTAGCATTCTGTTGCTAGCTTGCTAGTTATGCGTTGCTATATTGCAAATTTTGGGTTTCTAAATTGCCAGTTTTGCGTTTCTAGCTTGACAGTTTGCGTTGCTACCTTGCCAGCTTTGAGTTGCTATCTTGCTTGCTTTCCGTTTCTAGCTTTCTAGCTTTGCGTTACTAGCTTGATAGCTTTGCGTTGCTTGCTTGCTTTGCATTTCTTGCTTGCTTACTTTGCGTCGCTAGATTGCAAGCTTTGCTTTGTTAGCTTGGTAGATTTGCGTTGCTAGCTTGCCAGCTTTTTCGTTGCTAGCTTGCTAGCTTCTGTTGCTAGCTTGCTAGCTTCTAATTGCAAATTTCAGAGCTTCGCTTTGCTAGCTTGCTAGCTTTGCGTTGCTAGCATGCTAGGTTGATAGATTTGCGTATCAAGCATGCTAGCTTTGCATTGCTACATTGCTAGCTTTGCATTGCTAGCATGCTAGATTTGCGTTGCTAGCT
>NW_019725089.1:0-546 GCF_002891405.2 Cryptotermes secundus | reverse complement strand
GGTCTGAGGAAAACCACACCATTGCGACCACTTGTTACGGCGCAATCAAGGTTGAGGCACCCCAAATTCTTTTTCTAATCCCAACGCTATCAACCAGTTTGTTGTACCCGAAGTGTCATTTGCTCTGGATACCACAGAAGGCTTGCTTCTCCTCCGTGAGTCTAGTTGGCGGTTTTGCAATGTTGGAGATCCCGAGATAAATCGCCTGTATTACGTGAATAGGCCCAGAAAGCTTCTAATTTCATGCTTATCCCTCGACGTTGGCCATTGTCGCACAGCTCTCATTTTTTTCCGGGTTTGTAAGTATCCCTTCTGGTAATATATTATGCCCTAGGTACCTGGCTTCTTTCTGAAAAGTTTACACTTCTTCGGGTTAAATTTTAGCAGGGCTTGTATGAAACGCTCAGACCGTAAGTTGATGTCGTACCACTTCCGCGCGGCGGGTCATAGCGGCCAGTTCCTTCCGCGGTCGACACTTTTCCTGGTCTTGTTCGTCCTGAGGATATCTCTTGAGTCGTGCCATTGTTGCATGGCGAGACATCTTCC
>NW_019725088.1:0-459 GCF_002891405.2 Cryptotermes secundus | reverse complement strand
CAGGGTTGGTATGGGCAGGACATTATAAGGGAAAAATGAAGAAGCGTTACTTTTNTTACCGATGAGACAGTATCTTCATCTTCCTCTCTGTAGCCCTCTGCCTGGTTGCTTCAGTCATCAACCTGTTTCTTCGCTTACACCACCAAGGAATGTAAATTCATGTGAGACATCTGACAATATTATCTACTATTCGTTGGTGGTGAAGCGAACAGCCAGAACACCTAATCCACTCCAAGTCAATGGTACTCTTGATGGCAGCTGTGATATGCTGCTCCACTGAATTCAAGTGGGCAGCCTCTGTCATTATAGACTCCATCAGAGTGACAGCAGTACAAACAGTCGCCACAAGCTTCTCAGAAGGACATGTGAGAGACTGTTCTGTATCACTGCACTCCTTCAAATATATGAAGACAATGGCTGATAGCAGCACTTTAGATGTCTTGCATGCATCACAGCTGA
>NW_019725087.1:0-2783 GCF_002891405.2 Cryptotermes secundus | reverse complement strand
AAGCCTGTACTCATCAAAAGTTCTTCTATATTGTGACATGTTGCGCAACATAGGAGCCCTACCTCCCCAGCGGAACGTGGCGGTAACGAAGCGCTTGCGTAATAGGCGAGTCATCACCCCACCGCTCTCCCCGCGGTGACGTCACGAGCGGAGCCGAAGTGAGCCGAGCGGAGCCGAAGATAGCCGAGTCCCCGCAACCTGGTAGCTACGCAACGCGAATCAACAGCGGTGACGTCACCAAGGGATATCGCGGTCGCTAGGCAACGCGGATAAACAGTGATGCCTACCACGTGGTTGTTTTCGCGTTGACCTGCTGAGGGTTTATAAGGAGCTACCTCCGAGTTAGTTCTCAGTTCGCAAGTTACGAGTTACAGACGCGAGTGCGACAACTAAGAAGTCAGCGAGCGGAAGACTTAGTGTGTGCTTTCGATACTTAGTGAGTGCTGTAGTACAGTTATATTTGGAGCGTGTAATTCAGGGAGATTTGTATAGCTCCCGCATTATTAGTACGTGAAGACGCTTGAAGAGAGTGTTAAGAGGTTTTGTTCTAGGGTTTGTAAAGTGTGGAAACCCGTAACATTGTTATCATTAATTGTAGCCGATAGTTGTAGATTGTTGAATAAACCAATTAACGATCTCTACGGCGTATTCAGTAACGAAACACGTTACAATATGTATTTTTATATTTTGTTACTTTTCTAATTGATTTTGGGCAGTTTTAATTTTTATGTGTATGAAAGTATGCTGCGCCCCTTTTCAAGCCCTACGCTCCCCTGGCTTAGCGCCCCACAGTTTGAGAACCACTGTACTAAGCAGTGCTTTCGTACTACATCATAGCGTTCCCAGGATCTATAAATGCTGAAGTTTATCATTTATTTTCTGTCACACTTGCAGTCTGTATCCGTGTAATAACATAGAGGTGTCATTGTGTTGAGGATTTGCTTTAGGATAACTAAAAGTAAAAAAGTAAAAGTAAAGCTATCCAGGTACCAGGCCGTGAAGGCCCATAGGATTGTGAGATGTTGAGGGTCCCACACTATCTAGACAATCGGCTCAAAGATGGCGGTAAGTTTGTCAACCTTACGCACCGGCCGCACTTATCCTTCCAGCCCCACTAGGCCCTGGGGTTTACTCAGCGTCTATCAGAAATGAGTACCAGGAATTTAGGATAACTAATGATTTGTGACAATGTGTGACATATTATAGACACTTGTTGCCTCTTGCCCTTTCTTTGAAGTAAATTGGATATACCTGACACGTTTGAAGTTGCCTCTGTACCAGCTGTCAGGTGATTGGTTTGCATAACAATTTTTTTTGTTGTTTTTGGTTAGACAGAAAGATGACTAAACATTAGTTACAGAGAATGTGTAAGAGGTGTAGAAATCAGTAGTGAAGAACTGGCATTGGCAACACATCCTAATACAAGTATATAGACACAATTGGGGTGAAGTGGAATGTTCAATGCATGTAATTAAACACATATATAAGGTTATTAATGAACATCAAAGAAAATTTCTACATCTACATATGGATGGAGGTTCTTACTTTTCTCGGACGGTTCACAACAACTGATGCACCACTGGCTGCAAGATGCATACAATTTTGCCAATGAATCAGTATGCCTGTGGCCAGTTACTTTGGAATGAAGTATACAATTCACAGGATACAGAAGTTATTGAAAATGCTGTCCCCCTACATGTAGACATTCCTTGCACCAGCAGAAGGGTTCTGTTTAACCCTTAAAGCTATTGTGCCGGAATTTTTGCTATTTCCCTGTGAATTTTTTTTAGTACTTCCTTCTGGGGTTTGCTGTTGTGGGGTTTCGTGTCATGTCATTACTCCAATGACAACCCACTCCTTCGGAAAAGTTTGTAGGTCCTGAAAAGGACCGTTGACTGCTGGGATGTATGGCCGGTGAAGTAGTGCTAAGTATGGCGGTAGAAAGAGAGGTTGGTTGCGGTGTGTTGACTGGCCGCAGTGCGGCCGTTGATGGAGGTTGCTTGTTCGCAGCGCGGCAGCAGCTGATGAAAGTCTGGTTGTCGAGCGCAGTCTCTGGAGTTGAGAGGCGGTAGCTACGCCAGTTGCCCATTGTGTCGGACACGACTACTGGCGTATCGAGGCGGCCAAGTTGCCCAGTGAGTCGGGTGTGACTGCCAGCCAGCCATGGCAGTCATGCATGGCGCAGGGAAGTGCTGATGCCTCCGAAGATCGAGCGCTGGCGACGAAGCGTGCTGTTTGTAGTCTGATGTGAAACTGAATATAGATTTACTGACTTGCGAAAGTCAAAGTCAAAGTAATGTTACAACTGACGGTCAGTCAGTCTGTCTGTCTCGGTGTCGAGCCCCAGCTGGGGCTCATGACCAGATGTTTTCTTCCTTGTGAAAGTCGCTGTCCTGTCCATTTGGGGCGCCCTCTCTGATGAGAGGTCGGGTCTGTCATTTGTCAGTCAGTCTGTATTATTAAGTCCACTATCTGTATTTACATAATTTACAAATCCACACTTGTATCTTCTATGTACAATATATACAAGGCCTCTGTCAACCCACGCATTGTACAGCAGATTATGCCCTATTCCTAGTAGTAATTGCTATCACGGCAGTCTAGTCACTTGAAAGGTCCTATGCCTAACCGCCGCCAAGTTTAAGCCTCTTATACTTCCTGTGGCTGGCTTCGCCTTGTCCAATGATAAGAACATTCCTATTATCATGATATTTTGTGACTTCTCTTTGTTGCCTGCTTAATTTTGTTATGTAATCATATATATGTATGAAATTTTGAAAGCC
>NW_019725086.1:0-1670 GCF_002891405.2 Cryptotermes secundus | reverse complement strand
AGCCAGACCTCACGGAGATGGCACCAAGAACTACCGCAAGTACCATTCACCCCCCACACAACGAAGAGACGGAAGACAATCAAGGCGCTGGAGCTGTGCAGAGTTGGGCCACTTAGGGAATAACTGCCCCCAGAAAAAGGAAGGCTAATAATGGAATGCGCCGAGAAAATGAAGATAGGCCAGGCAGATAGACACGGGAATTGCCAACAAGCCACAACGAACACACGAACAGGAAGCGTACCCAACCGTCGGGAAACGAACGACGACCGGCGAAGAAGGGCGAACGCCTGCATATGCATTAAGGCCCCCACACTACGCACTCACCGACATCACGGATAATGCCAACACCAGTCTGGTCACATAGAGATGGGTCGGTGATAAGCCGTGCCAGGTGACAGTGGACACTGGAGCATACGTCACGGTAGTAACACCGAATATCGCCGCCGTATGGCCTGAAAGACAACCGAATCCAAATTTCACGCTGCAGACCGTGTCTGGAGGATCCCTACTCATACTGAAAGAAGTTCTGTTGAATCTTACCCTGGGGCGCCGACCGATAACAATGTGTAAACTTTTGCAGAAAGAAGTCAGGTACCTCGGTCATATTGTATCAACAGAAGGTATATCCACTGACCCGGAAAAATTGAAAGCCGTGCGAGAATGGCCGGCCCCGAAGGATAAAGATGAAATTAGAAGCTTTCTGGAACTATGCACTTACTACAGGCGGTTTATCTCAGATGTTTCCAATAATGCAAAACCACTAACTAGATAACGGAAGAGAAACAAACCTTCCAGTGGACTCAAGAAGTGGAGGCCTCTTTTCAAACTCTAAAGGGAGCCCTATGTGCTTCCCCTATCCTTTCCTACCCACAGCCAGGAGAGAAGTTGATCGTGGACACAGATGCAAGTAATGTCGGAATTGGAGGAGTTCTCTCTCAAATACAGGACGGACAAGAGCGTGTCATAGCTTACTTCAGCAAGACGCTAAGCAAAGAAGAGAGAAACTACTGCGTCACCCGTCGAGAACTACTTGCCATAGTGAGGACGATGGAACATTTCCACAAGTAACTATACAGACAACTCTTCCATCTGCGAACGGACCACTCTGCGCTTACCTGGCTCATGACTTTCAAGAACTTAGAAGTACAGAGTGCGCGGTGGCTACAGCGCCCACAAGAGTACAACTTTATTTCTGAGCCTCGTCAAGGCTGGAAACAAAACAACGCCGACGCCCTTTTTAGAGCAATATACTTGACAGTCTTTGATCCAGCCCTGACAATGGCGTGGTCTCAGATGCATATGATAGCATTGTTGGATCAAGGGACAAATGCTTTTGACCTTTGTGAAAGAAATGGACTGATTGTCACCAACACATGGTAAAAGAAGCCAAAGGGAAGACTTTACGCATGGAAGGCACCTGGGGATTGGAAGCGGCATCAGCTAGACTACATCCTTGTGGAACACCGATTCAGAAACAGCGATAAGAATGTGAAGACGCCGCCTGAGGCCGATATTGACTCTGACCACAACTTACTGGTTGCCAAGTTTCGAACCGGGTTGAAGAAAATTATAAGATTCCAAAAGCGGAGACCTAGATGGGATTTGGAGAAGTTATATGCTCAGAGACAAAGCGTGCAGGAGACCCTAGAAGAGAAACTCAGTACAATTGA
>NW_019725085.1:0-703 GCF_002891405.2 Cryptotermes secundus | reverse complement strand
AGTATGTGTTATAGCATGAAGAATTATGGCAAGTGATTTGTAAGTTTTATTTTATAGAAATGTGCATTCTATTTTGTGACAACTGTAATCCTCCTTGTGTCTCTAGAAAAGACAATCTCCACATCCGCATGAGAATGTACTCTTGACAGGTTTTATGGAGGATTAAAAATTAAATGAAATGAAATTCAGAAACTCTAAGAGAAGTAGATAATTACATTTATTAAATTATTGTATATTAAAACTGACTGAAAATTCTAAAATTCTTGTTGGTGCTATATATGCTATGTACATGATACTACAATTTGAAGCTGTTCAAAGTTGAGAGATATTCGCTAATTTTGGGAATTTATAAAATTGTCATATATGTATGAATGGTGTTAATTACATCTATTGTCCAAATAAGTCAATATTTCAGAAGTTTGTTGTTTGGAATATATGAAATACATAACTTGGTTCTTGTGGAATATGGCACTTATTTGGACGTCCTCGATGTTGTTTACATTCCCTACAGAGAGGACAATACTTTGTAAGATGAGGCACTGACTAAATAATTAACATTAACATTACTACATCTACATCACGAGCCTGAAATACATTTTTTATATATACATAATATGTAGAATATTCAAATTTGTCAGTGGGAACGCAACAAAATTACATAGTTGTTACTATAGGATTCTGACGATGGTGTATAACACACTGA
>NW_019725084.1:0-390 GCF_002891405.2 Cryptotermes secundus | reverse complement strand
TAACTGTAACCCCTGATTGTCAGTTCAACTAAAAGATTTAGAAAACCATACTGTTGACACGAATTACTTTATTAATGCTCCATTAAACTACACTGGCTTAGTTCTAGATTTACATAGAGCTAAACACCAGCAACTGATGCCGGAAGCAGCGTCATCAGCAGCGACTTGAAGCACAGAGCAAATGATGCTGCGATGTGGAAAGCAAATGGAAAAACTACCACATTATCACTTTTCCTGGATAGTCTCTTTCCAAAAACAGAAGATCACATTAAGTGGAGGAACTGTTTTGGAAGAGACTGTGGACCTGTCATGTGACAGATTACTGATGGATGAATGAATGAAACGCCAGCATGTATTTTATTAGATTATTTCATTTATTATCTTATTATC
>NW_019725083.1:0-563 GCF_002891405.2 Cryptotermes secundus | reverse complement strand
TGTCTTCAGTACCTTCGGTTCGTTGCTTACGTCACTCTTCCTGACATCTTCTATGAGGTCAGTTCTCTTGACGTCATACACGTCTGCGATCTTCGTCCCGCCTTGTAGCGTGACTCTCTCTCTGCTTGTTAATTAGTTGAGCTGTGCAGTATACTGCTTTGTTCGCACTTGGCCCTGTGCTGTCGCTATCAGCTGATTCTGTGCGTTGCTTACGCGTCCTGCGCTGCTCGTGATCCACCAACTCCGAGCTCGTAAAAACATTGGATACCGTGCGGGCTACATAGATCCCTCTGAGCGGCACCTCCACCGGTTCCGCGCGTATCCATCCTGCGGGGGCTGCTCTTCCCGGCGGCCCCTTAATCTTAGCTCTCGTAATCATGAGAGCTTGCGGCTCCAAGTCTATCGTCTGTGGCAGCACCGCCTCCCAATCTTGGTGCTCTTCCGCCCGTTCTCCCTCGAGCGGTGACTCCTTGCCGTGGGTTTCCTCTGTGGCCCTCTTGACCATCCTCGTCGCTTCGCTTGCTACGCTTTCCCTTCGTCGCGGTTTCCGCTCGCAAGCCGTT
>NW_019725082.1:907-1307 GCF_002891405.2 Cryptotermes secundus | reverse complement strand
AGCTTTGCATTGCTAGCTTGCCAGCTTTGCGTTGCTAGCTTACCATGTTTGCCTTTCTAGCTTGCCAGCTTTACGTTGCTATCTTGCTAGATTTGCTATGCTATCTTGCTATCTTTACGTTGCTAACTTGCTAGCTTTCCTTTGTTAGCTTGCTATCTTGCTATCTTTATGTTGCTACCTTGCTAGCTTGCCGTTGATAGCTTGCTAGCTTTGAGTTGCTAGCTTGCTTGATTGCTAGATTTGCGTTGCTAACTATCTAGCTTTGCCTTGCATCTTGCTAGCATTGCGTTGCTAGCTTGCTAGTATTGCATTCCTACCTTGGTAGATTTGCGTTTCTTGCTTGTTAGCTTTCTAGATATGAGTTGCTAGCTTGCCATCTTTGCGTTGCTACCTTGCTAGA
>NW_019725082.1:0-473 GCF_002891405.2 Cryptotermes secundus | reverse complement strand
AGCTTTGCGTTGCTAGCTTGCTAGCTTTCCGTTGCTAGCTTGCTAGCTTTTCGTTGCTAGCTTGCTAGTTTTGCGTTGCTAACTTCCTAGCTTTTTGTTCCTAGCTTGCTAGAATTTCGTTGCCTGCTTGCTAGCTTTATAGATTTGTGTAGCTAACTTGCTAACTTTGCATTGCTACCTTGCTAGCTTTGCATTGCTAGCTTGATAGCTTTGAGTTGCTAGCTTGCTAGGTTTGCGCGGCTAGCTTGCTAGTTTTCGTTGCTAGCTTGCTAGCTTTGCTTTGCTATCTTGCTAGCTTTGCGTTGCTTGTTTCTTTCTTTGCGTTTCTTACTTGCTAGTTTGCGTTGTTAGCTTGCTAGATATTCGTGGCACGCTTGCTAGCTTATCGTTTCTCTCTGGGTAGCTTTGCGTTGCTAGCTTTGTAGCCGTGCTTTGCTAGCTTGCTAGCTTTGCGTTGCTAGCTTGGTAGCCTT
>NW_019725081.1:0-509 GCF_002891405.2 Cryptotermes secundus | reverse complement strand
TTTTATTTCGTTAAAAATCTGGAGTGCAACTGGGTCCACTTGGCATGGCGGCCACTGATTGGCCTCTTGTGGCCTGCCCTGGGCGATTATGATGATGGAGAATTTGGTGGAATGAAGATTGGCAGGGGAAACCGAAGTACTCAGAGAAAACCTGCCCCAGCGCCACTTTGTCCACCACAAATCCCACTTGAACAGACCCGGGATCGAACGCAGGCCACCGCTGTGGGAAGCCAACGACTAACCGCTTGAGCTATGGTGCGGCTTTTTCCCCTTAACTAATGAAGCATGATGAATTAAGACGTCTAAGGAAATGGATGTATAGATCCACTTTTCCTTGACATCCATACTCGTTTGTGGTGAGTGGTCACATTGCAGGTTCAGCTGCTTTACCGCCAAGGAAGCAACCCTCCCTCCCAGTTCTCATTGGATAGAAGGATGGGTCGGCCTAAGAGCCGGTCTGTACTACGCTGAGAAAGTAGTTTACCCTACTGGGACTCGTACTCTGAATC
>NW_019725080.1:0-398 GCF_002891405.2 Cryptotermes secundus | reverse complement strand
AGATGCCTTTTACTCACAAAGTAATACTGGCTCAGTAGGTTTATATGTCTTCCAAGACACAAAATAAAAATGATGTACAAAGAAATATATGAGAGTCTGACACTGACTTTTTAACTGATAAAGAAATATTAGACAATCCAACACTGACTTCCTGACTGATAATTCGTCACTGGAAGCCAATCCTTGCATGCGTCACACTTCCTTGATGGCTCTGGAAGCACTCACATGCAACAAGCACCGATGAATATTTCCTCATCAGGTCTCAAAACAAAGCTGGGCTATATTTGGCTGACCAGGTCATAAACAGTCATATCTAAACGTAAATAGTATCAAAACTAGTACCCTGATAAACGATTGTTCAAAGCTAACAAATGAACCTCTGACATGACCTTGCATGG
>NW_019725079.1:292-731 GCF_002891405.2 Cryptotermes secundus | reverse complement strand
TTTAATAAATTTTTCAGTAATTTTGTGTAGATTAAAGGAATTAAATCAATTTTTGAACAAAATGAATTAAATTTATAAATTTTTGCGAAAATTTGTTGAATATTTAACGTGAATATAAGGTTTACACAGAAAATGTGAAATATTTCTTCTCATTAATTAGAAAAATGTCCAAATTAATGATGATTTCTAGTTTATTTTATCGAAATTGAAGTAATATTTGATAGATGTTATGTTAAATTTATCGAATATAAACCAGGTTTTGAATGATTTCAACGTAATTTATGAAATTTCGACCAAAATTTCGTACATATATCAAGTAAATATAGAGAATTTCAACAAATTTTTAATGATTCCATATTAATTATTGGAATATTTACAATAATTTGACGCTAATTATTTAATTATTTTGAATGAAATTTTAGTTATTTCGTGATATTTC
>NW_019725079.1:0-240 GCF_002891405.2 Cryptotermes secundus | reverse complement strand
CTACAACCTAATTTATATAATTTTAAACCAAAATTCTTTCTCGATTTCAATTAATATAATTAATGTCAATTAATTTGTGAAAGGTTTCACACTAAGTTTAGGAACTTTAGCAGTATCTGCGACGATTTACGCAATATATCAGGAAATTTAAAGAAATTTTCAAAGATTCGGAGGTAATTTAGTGAATATTTATAAAAAATTTTGAAAATTTTCAACAAGATCTATATAATTTTACCATAA
>NW_019725078.1:0-1041 GCF_002891405.2 Cryptotermes secundus | reverse complement strand
GACATGAGTTCCGGACTCAGTTAAAACAAATCTTTGTCCGCGTCAAGCACAGAAGAGTAACAGGACCCATTGCAAGTGCAGTGAAGCCACTGAAATTCGACAAGATTACATCATGGGCTGCGCTCTTGAGCCGGTCCACCTCATCGAAGACGGCCGGAGCTCACAATCGACTGTTTGTCGTGTGGTGCTCCAACGCCTCCCCAATGTGGAAGGGGATCTCAAGGGAGGAACCAAGAGGGTTAGCTGGCATAGGCGTTAGGCAGTACAAGTAATCAAGCAGAGTACACAGAAAGCAGAACAATCCAGCTGGTTTTTCAATAACATAAAGTATATTGTAACATAAGTATAGAAATATAAATTGTACAAGTATCACAAAGGAAAATACCACAGCTTCGCCTGAAGGGCAGCAAAAATGTCAAATGAACACAAGTCAAGAAAGAATCAGAATGGGCACGCAGTTAAAGTGACGGTTGCGACCTCTTAGGTTCACCGACATGAGCTGATCAATGGCCTTGAATGTACAGGGTTTAAACTGTCGCAATAATCTGATTGCAAAAGATGAAAATCAATCATTATGTTCTGACTACACCCGATTTCAGAATAATACTTAAAACAGAGCTGAAAGAAACAAAACAGTCAATCCTAGCAAAGTGCCCCCGCCGCATGGCGGCACTCATTAACCAGTCGTAACCCGTGTAACTCCGTGGCACTTTTCACTAATACAGGGCAGTCCCAGTACACATCGCCCAACTTACTCAGTAAGTACTTACTTGATAAATTATATTACAAACCAGGAAAAATAAATAAACTCCCGAGCCAGCCAGCTCATACTAGCTCGAAAGGGCTCTTTCTCTCTTCCAGTAGTATGTAATGTGCCAAAACAGAATTTCTATGCAACATGCGTAATCCAAGCCAAACTGAATTTCCGATGCCCAAAACCGACCTTCTCGGTTGAAGCCGAAGAGAAAAGAGCGACAGATGATCTTGTCTGTAAATGTAGGAAGCTTCAGTTTGTGTCGGGACAGGAGGGATGGGGAAACA
>NW_019725077.1:0-1981 GCF_002891405.2 Cryptotermes secundus | reverse complement strand
AAAGATTATTTAATATTAACTATCTAGTTAACTCGATGGAGGTGGCTCTTCCTTGAGAAGCCACCAGTCTGTTTTCTACTCAAAAATTTCACAATATTTTATGGAACTTTTAGGTTCGTTACCGTGTTCACAAGAGCCCTCCACTTGTCCCTATCCTGAGCCAGATGAATCTAGTTTNCGCCTTCCGGTCGGTTTGTGTTTTCCGTCCCACTTTCGCACGGCGGCTCGTCCCTCTGCGGGCGACGACCAGTCTTTNGACTGACGCCAGCTCACTAACAGTCGCGGGAGACCCCCAGCTAACACCACCTAGCAGCACAACTCGTAACTACAAAGCATGCGCGCGCAACAGGTCGGTTCCGGTGATTTTTTGGTCCCCCTTTGTATATTCCTCTAAGGTCCACTTTCATATTATGCTGCCCCCTTCTTCTAAATCTTCCCAGTGTTGTCTTTCCTTGTGGCTTCCCCATGCGTGCTACATACCCTGTCCAGCTTATCCTCTTTAAATGCATCATTCTAATTACTCTAAATATGATTGAATATTACAAATTCTTGTGTGGGTTATAATGCACTTCTGCCTGTTTTGTACCAGTACCTAGGATATTATTGTTGTTCTTGTATAAGACTGTACAAATATATTACAGTGTTTGTTTCTTACAGAACTACAGCTATGTCGCAAATCCTTCCACACATTTCACAGCAGCAACGTTAGAACATTTTCATACTAATTGTTAGAACTTACAGTAACCCCATTTAGTCGTAAGTTGGCAGTGCTTGAAATAATACGTTTAGGGAAGCCGAGAGATAATTACAGGAGATGGCATCAAGCCCGGTCGCGGAATGCAACAGAGACATCTACCCCATTCTTGTAGATGCAGAATTTCAACGGAGTTGAGAAGGCAGAGTTTTGTAGACAGACGGATAAGCAAAGGGCACACAACCTTTTTGATATGTTTGTCAGGCTTCTCACCACAAAATATTCGCATAATTCCTCTTCTGGACAATTTACGTGCAAATTTTCCCGTTATAAAAAGGCTTATTTTCGCATAAAGAAACATCCATTGCATTTTACATACATTCATTTCCCTGACTGATTATATTTCTATATTTGTTTCTCCATTCTCATATTATTATCTTCAGTTTTTCTCTGAGGATATAAAATTATTTTTCAATATGGCGATCTGGTCTGTATGTTCATATGTCTCACTTCCGAAACTGCAATATACTGCATATTGTAGGAGTTGTCGCCGGTTTCTTTCTTACCGTGTTAAATAATTTAACTATATTCACTGAAGTAATTACTGGACATTATTTATAATTATTTAATTTTTTTTACAAAGTTATAACTTTTAGAATATGCCATTAAGAAGGTCCAGGAAAACCAGGTGGGACTGAAATTAAATGGGACACATCAGCTGTTGGCCTATGCCGATGATATGATTCTACTGGGTGATAATGTAGATACCGTAAAGAGAAACAGACAAACTTTAATTGACGCAAGTAAAGAGGTTGGTCTAGAAGTAAACACAGAAAAAATGATTTGAAAATGTGGCACAGTTCAGATATTTGGGAACAACGATAATAGATCGAAGCCTGATTCAGGGGGAAATTAAGAGGAGATTGAACTCGGGTAATGCTTCCTACCATTCAGTCCAGAACCTTTTGTCTTCTCCTCTGCTATCCCAAAACATAAAAATTAGAATATACAAAACTATAATTTTGCCTGTGTTTCTGTATGAGTGTGAAACTTGGTCTCTGACATTAAGGGAGGAACATAGACTGAGGGTGGTTGAGAACAGTGTTGAGGAGAATATTTGGACGGAAGAGAGATGAAGTGACAAGAGGTTGGAGAAAACTGCATGATGGGGAGCTTCATAGCTTGTACTTTTCTCCAAGTATAATTAGAATGATCAAGTCAAGGAGGATGAGTGCAGGTCAAGCAGCACGAATGGGGGAGACGAGAAATGCATATAGGATATTGGTG
>NW_019725076.1:11833-12216 GCF_002891405.2 Cryptotermes secundus | reverse complement strand
TGTTAGAGGCTGAGTCGACCCCAGGGCCTCATCTGGACTCGAACCCACCACCTTCCGGATTGTAGCATAGTGCTACAACTACGCAACCGCGTGCCCCCATTCACGCTATGGCTAAAACATTTGAACTTAACTGCTTACATCACTTTCTTTTGACCTCCTCTTTTTTGTTATTTGAAACGTGTGTGACGGTCGGGATCACGACTTACCGATGGCTTGATATCGCCTGTGGAAAACGTAGCGTAAACCAGTTTAAGGAGGAAAAATAAATAATTATTACAGTCTGATAAATTTCGTGTTCAGAACTACGTTAACTTTATCTGTTGCCAGAAAGGAAGTCCATTGAAAAGTCTGATATTTTTAGCGATGGGGCATAAAGTCCGATC
>NW_019725076.1:9369-10475 GCF_002891405.2 Cryptotermes secundus | reverse complement strand
ATTACGTAACAGTCCCAAAGAATTTCAAAATAAAACTGTGTAGAAGGCGACTAATTGTAAATGGAAGGATAACTTTGAATGGACCATAAGAAATAGAATTTTAGTAATACAGTTTGGATTGAACTGACCTGTAACTATATCCAATGGCGGCTCTTTATTTTGGATGTATTTTGCTTACGAGTGCTAATACTTATTTGCGTAGTCTATTTATTTTAACAAATTGACATAGTTCGACATTTCCTCGTTGTGTGCCTCTTCGAGTGGCTTAAGCTTGTTTGACTGCTGTGCAGTGCTACCGATTGATTAATATCCAGATCATCCAGTTGCAGGACAACGGACGCATACAAAAGTGTTTTGATGAATTTGATACCTTTATAATTTTATTCTAGAGTTGATTTAAAATTTTATGTAGCCAAATAGAATAGTTCGGAGGCACACGGTGGCGTACTTGGTTGAGGCACTATTATACAAGCCGGAAGGTCGCGGGATCGAATCCTGATGAGATGGATTTTTTTTTTAATTTACCTGATCCTTACAGCCTCGCTATGGCCTTAGGTTCCATTCAGCCTCTAACAGAAATGAGTACCAGGAATATTCTTGAAATATTCTTCGGGGTAACGGGCGGCCGGTGCGTAAGGCTGTCAACCTTGCCCCCATCTGTTAGCCGATTTTCTAGAAAATGTGGGAACCTCAACATCTCACAACCCTATGGGCCGCCACAGCCTGTTACAGGGATTTTTATTGCTAATGTGGTGGGACTAAGTCCCTTGTACTGCGGCCACTTCTGGCCTATTGTACCAGCCCCAGGTGATAGCTAACTGTGATTGTGGGGCAATTGGTGGAATGAAGATTGGCAGGGGAAACAGTGGTACTCGGAGAAAACCTGCCGCAGCGCCACTTTGTCCACCACAAATCCCACTTGACCAGACCCGGAATCGAACCCGGTGGGAAGCCAGCGACTAACCGCTTGAGCTATGGCGCGGCCCGTTATAGGGATACTTTTACTTTCACCTATTAAAAAGTCTCGCGATCTTATCAGGGTACTTTAAGTAATCTACATGAACAGCGAAAATATGATACTGTAAGAAATATTGAGTCGTCTTAAC
>NW_019725076.1:4058-8462 GCF_002891405.2 Cryptotermes secundus | reverse complement strand
TTATAATAAAATGCCTTCATAAGCTTTACTGAACAAATATTCTATAGCTACGTTGGTTTTGGTTGTGGTTCGTGTAGTTGCGGGTTATAGGGTGGAAAAAAAAGGAGATGCCTGTTAAAATCGAGTTACTGCAACATGAGGTAAACAAATCAAGAACGCCTACTCAGCAGATGCTGCTCTTTCATTTAATCGCGCTACCTAGCGATAGCTAATTTAACACTCAGAAACTTACATAAATTCTTCTTATTTTAAAAGTGAGGGGAGAATTCAGTTTCATGGCTCCTTTTGTGGTAATATGAAGCTTACAAACTGCTCTCCTTGGCTGCAGTAGAGGCACTGAGGCGGCGGATGTTGGAACAAGGTGCTGTTATAGGCAGCGTTAATTAGGCACTCATCTCGGGAAAATTGCAATGTTAGCGGGTCATACTGAAGGGTCTCGGACGGCCCGCTGTACGCCAAAGAGAATGCTTTCAGTCGTAAGAGTCTTGACTGCTTACAAATGTAAGATTTGTGTCTGGTTAGAACTCATAATTCGCCACAGAAATCGGCTATTCTGACTGAAGTTTCTCGTGGGTTTCCTCAGCCCCGCCATAAACTCGCTGTGGTGGTGTCTTAAATGGGCTACAATCGTCTCCTTACACATCGTTCACATATCAGCCATACATTCGCGTCGGAACATAGAAAAAAGGTCAGTAAGTCTCGAAACCTTTCAAAAAAACCTGTTCCATGTTTAAACTAAAGTTACTAGCTCCTAGGGCCGCGCCATAGCTCAAGCGGTTAGTCACTGGCTTCCCACCGCGGCGGCCCGGGTTGGATCCCGGGGTCTGGTCAAGTGGGATTTGTGGTGGACAAAGTAGCTCTGGGGAAGGTTTTCTCCGAATACTTCGGTTTCCCCCGCCAATCTTCACTCTACCAGTTGCTCCACACACCCTGATTTATCATCTGGGGCTAGTACAATAGGCCAGAAGTGGCCCCAGTACAAGGGACTTAGTCCCACCCCACTAGCAATAAAGAAAATTAATACCTCCTAATTTTTGTCCGTTTCATACTGGTCTCCTTCTTGGTTTATTCTTCGATCCTGAAGATTGAAGCATTCGAAACGCCTGTTGACTTTCAACAGATTGCACACCGTTAACATTCCAAAACACATAATTCTTCAAACGAAATTTTGTCAAAATCAAGTGCTTTCTTTCAGTTAGTCCTCATTTTAATTTTAAACTCTTACGTAGTGTATGAATTATTATTTTTATTCTGTTATTATTTACGTGGTATATATATATATATATAAACTACCACAGTCAATAAGTTCTTGGAATGGCCGAAAAGCGTCGTTGCAGTGCACTACAGCGTATAGGTTGAGGCACGATAGGATGCCCTGTCGGTTCTTCTCTCGTCACAGCAAGAGGCAGTTGTATGTAAAGTGTGTAAGTTGAACTACGACCTCTATTATGAACTGCAGTTAAATGTAAGTGGCAGAAATCGTAAATGTGGCAGTTTGAACAGCGGGAAAACATCAAGTTCTGCCAAAAACTAGGCAAATCCCCTAGCGAAATATTTGGCGTAGGAAGAATTGGCTGTTGCTACATGACAACGCCCCTGCACATCGTTCTGTTCTTCTCCAAGGGGAACTGGCAAGGCAACAGGTCACCGTTTTGCCTCACCCTTCGTACTCACCTGATCTCGCACCATGCGAGTTCTTTCTCTTTTCCCGCTAGAAAGCAAAGCTACGTGGTCGTAGATTTCAGTCGTCCGAGGAGGTGATCATTGCCACAAGAGACGCCGTACGGGAATTTCCTGCCAATATGTTTCAGTAATGTTTTCGATAGCTATATCAACGTTGGCAGACTTGCATAGCGGCCAACGGCAACTATATTCAGGGCCGATGTGGATCTGCGTAAATGTATGTGAATATCTTGGAATATGATGCGATAAAACCACATTCCACGAACTTAATGACTCTATCACGTGTATATATTGTAACATGTTGCGCGACTGAGAACCCCCCCTCCACCCTCCTCTCCACGGTAACGTAGCGCTCCCCGCCACTCCCCTCTGCGGTGACGTCACGCGGTGACGTAACGCGCAACGCTAACGTAACCGTAATCAACGTCCTACTGTGACGTGGCACTCATTACGCCACAGGCAAGCACTGCAGCTATATAAGTGGATGCACAGTGCGTATNAAGACCGAATGCTGCCGTTGCAAATACAACCCTCGAATGGAAGAAAGGATGACACACCGTTAGGCTGTTCGTGACGAAAAACCTTAAGGAGGGAGACATGTAACAGATTAGGCCGTTTCTAGGAGACGAATACGTGAATATCTTCCAAGCAACGAATGCGCAACAATAGGATGTCCATTGCTAGATAACGAATGAGTGGACACACCTTAAAACAATACGTGATATACGTTACTGAGCAGTGGTGTGTTTTATGTGTGTGGTCCATGCCGAACCCATATATGGAGCAGTGAAGACTGTTCGAGAAGATTCGACAGGAAGACGTCGATATGTGAGAAAGCAGGAGATTCGTCAGGAAGACCTCGTTCAAGGCAGTCCAATTGTTGATGTGTTAGTGTAATAAAGAATTGCAGTTACGACGTGGAAATTATCGAATAAATCGAGTTATCAAATCCGGAACCGATTATTTACTGTCGCGTTACCAAGATACACGTAACAATATGTTTAAAAACATCAGATATTCCTATCTATGTGGAAGCTAAAGTTGTAAATATTCCTTCCCTCATAAGGACTTGTTTCAGTTCTGTGACGATCCATGTAGGAAATTTTGTGGATAAGTGGAACTGGAGCAGTTTTCTTCAGTGTATCAGTTTTCCTCTGCCAGTCACTTTGCTGTCACTTCTGCTCATTCTCCTATTACAGTTCATGAGGCAACCTCTTTCTGGGTCGACCAGCATTTTACCATAACTTTGGCCCTTAGAATCCTCCATTGAATCATTTATTTGATTAAATTATGAAAATTCCCTCAAATGTTTGGTGGCCCGTGTTAGGGACTAGAGGGGTGTGAGAAGTGTTGACAGGCGACATTGTAAAATCCAATTTTTGAAATTTTGAGAGTCCCTAGAATAGGAAGTACATTTTTAAAACACAGATGTAAAAGGTAAAGAAATCTATCCTGTAACATGCCATGAAAGGCAGTAGGATTATAAGATGTCGATACTTTATTTTATATACAGTTGGCTCACAGATGGCGGTACGGTTGTCAGCCTTAAGAGCCGGCCGTACTTTACCCCCGAGGAAGATTCCTGGTACTCATTTCTGTTAGAGGCTGAGTCTACCCCAGGGCCATAGTGCTGCTGGAAGGATTAGGTCAATTGAAAAATCCAATAACTTTATCAGCATAGTACTTCAACCAAATACGCTACCGCGTACCCCTCTACCCGCAATTCAGTGAGCCTGTCCGCAGTAACATCAGTTTTTACATTTCTGGATTTGACAATGCTTCATGCATACCTTAAAACGGGTGAAACATATTTGATCAGTCCTAACCTAAAAAATATTACTCCCCTGTTTACACATTATTCTGTTAAGTATTTACCGCTCAGATAAACTGTAAAGGGAAAGGAGAACTTGAAATGAAAAGTGTAAATTTGTTCCAACCGAGGAATTGTTTTGTTATGCAGTAAAAATAGGAAACAGGGTAATTTGTCCGAATGCTTCTTGAGATATTTTAGCTTACTTTCCATATTTTGAAAATAAAATAGAAGTATGCTTATGAGATCACCACTCTCTTTGCATTTGTGTCTATGAAATCCCCCCCCCCCGCAATAAACTTTTGAAAGCTTAAACCAGTGTTCATGAAAATTGGCGTGTACGTCATGACACCTGACTCAATCTCAATGGCCTATTTCAAAAGTCCTCCCCATCAGTCTGTGCCTGCATGTGCATCCCTCCTGTCGTTGCTTGCAAAGGCACGGTAAAGTGTATCCTTTCTTTCGTTGCTAGGAAACGGCTCGGTAAACATTTTCTGGCGGCAACGAATACACGCAACAATATAAGAATTATTGTGCGAATCATTCAGTTAATATGCGTTTGTGCCTCCTTAAAGGTGAGTCTGTGGATCTGTGTGTGTATCCCTGTATCGTTGCTAGGTAGAAACTCGGTAAAGTCGTTTTACAACAACGAAGAACTGTTGGATGCGTCGTTTTCTGTGCGGTCCGTGTCTTATCATAGGAGAGTCTGTGGGTCTGTCTATGTATCATTCTATTGTTACTAGGTAGCAACTCAGTAAAGACGTTCCGGCGGCAACGAAGAATTGGTGAAGGCGTATTTTTCTATGCGACCCGTGTGGTATCAAAAGAAAGTAAGCAAATCTTTCTTCCCAGAACTTCTTGCTTTATCCCACGATAGGACCATCCATGTACCTTGACTTCTCATGACCTTT
>NW_019725076.1:0-1843 GCF_002891405.2 Cryptotermes secundus | reverse complement strand
TTTCTCTAGCTGTCAAAACCTGCCCTTCTAAGCGCCTCTTTTTATTTGTTTGCAGTGTAAATTCAGTACGTGAGCAGTCACAAATTACCCCCGTCTTTTGAAGGAAACATACTGAAATCCATATCGTGTAATTATTGCCTCTTCCAACATTCATTCAGTAAAACCTCCTCATACTCTATCATCTTTCTCAGTCACACATTTACACATGCTTACACTCGGCTCGCGGTAGTATCATCCAACCCTTCTTCATCAACCTCCCACTGCCCCCACGTGTGTATATTCGCTTTGACGAGCGGGCGAGAGCCGCTAGACGGGTGAAGGCGCTGCAGTTACTCAGTCATTCTGCATGTGATATGTGTATATTCTCTGGAAGACCAGGTCAAACGATGAGCTTTTTATGCACAATTAACACTGGGTTGGCACACACATGCACACAGAGCGTGTTATACAGCTGGTGTGTAATGGATGACTTGTGTACCTCCCCTGCTCTTCATTACTTTATGATGAATGCTTACTGTCACACCTTTCAAAAGTTTAAGTAGAACAAACACTGCAGTGATTTAGGTACGCGGAAAGTTAGGGCTCTCTCTTTTAATTACATGTAGTGATAATACCGCGGATCATATATATTATTTGTCATTTAAACTTACAGTTCATTGTAACTGACGATTGGCCATTTTCTAATACGTAAAGTATTCTGGAGCTTTCGCGATAACCACATCTCCTGCTCTGCATGCTGGCTGTCCTCGGTTCGAATAAGACTTTAAAGGTATTTAAACTAATAAGAGCTTGCGGTTTTCCTTAGTTGTGTTCATATGCAGGAGGGGATAACGTAGTCGATATAAAGACTGGCTATGGGCTGGACGACAGAGGGATCAGAGTTCGAGTCCCGGTATGGTCAAGAATGTTCTGTTCTCCAGTCATTCTGACCGGCTCTGGGGTTCACACAACCTCCTATACAATGGGTATCGGGGGTTCTTTCCCCGGGTAAATCTGCCGGAGCGTGCAACTGACCACTCATCTCCAACTCGTGCCGAGGTCAAGAAAATGTGGATCTATACATCCACTCCCCTATACGTCTTTATGGCGTAGTGCTTAATTCGTTAAGCACAGGGACAACTTTACCTTTTACCTTGGTTGACTCCTGAATATGTAAGTTCAGAAAAGTGTACGAAATTTGTATTCTATTAATTATCTCGAAATAATGAAAGACTGACGGAGAAAACGTACGAACCGGAACGTGCGGTTTACTTGCGTGTACAACTGTTCGACATACCAGTATTTTTGTCTTCGGCAAATCTTTAGCGAGATGCCTGCAGAATCGCGTGTAAATATTCATGTAAAGTAATCGTTAAAAGTGTATTATCGAAACGTAAATAGAATTTTCTCGACCGTTCTTGAAACTCTCCAATAGTAATATAATGAAAATCACTTCAGTGTTTCTCGAATCATTTCATGAGTACAGACCGACAGACGGATGGACGGAAGGGTTGTGGGCACACCTAAATGGAAGTAATGCGATACATACAGAATTGTTATCCGAGTTTCGCAAGCCCGCCTTGTATTCGGGAGGTCACTGGTTCGAACTTAAACTTGGGTAACGCCTGTCCCTTCTGACTCCCTTTCTGTTCTTCCTCAGCCACTCCTCACAGAGTGCAGTATTGTGCCTGTACATGACTTTAGATATCGACTTAATTCCCGTCTTAAACTCTATTGAACTCTATTGATATGGTTTTATACAATAATTTTGGTTTTAATGACGTAGAGAGGGACGGACAGCCCAACATGTACTCACCTATAAGTAATGTGTAAATATCGTTAACCCTGTACCAAGAAAGCACAG
>NW_019725075.1:0-233 GCF_002891405.2 Cryptotermes secundus | reverse complement strand
GAAGTCAAAAAGGCATTGCTTAAATGTTCCGAGACTTGCGAAAAGCGTTTTACAGCCATTACATTAGTACGTCAACATCTGGACAGGCAACTAGGTTAAGAATGTTATATTTTAGCGTCCTGTTGCACTGATTTAAGTCCATGATTTATTTCAACCGTCTTCCAGTGACTCGCATAGTGAGATACAACGTAGGGATGAAAAATGCTGAACAATTTTAATATTTTTAACATTTA
>NW_019725074.1:0-1511 GCF_002891405.2 Cryptotermes secundus | reverse complement strand
ACTACTTACAAGACACTGTCACCTCAACGGACACGTCTTCAAACTTGGAATAAGTAATAGTCCAACTTGTGAGAGGTGTCAAGAAGAAAACGAAACAGCCACACACATCCTGTGCGAATGTGAGGCCTTACCTTTAAGATTGCGTCACTTGGGTCAATATTTTGTGGAACCAAGTGACTATTTCGACGTCCCCACATACATAATCCTTCGCTTCATTTGATGTGCAGGATTGTTGAGGAGATAATCAGAAGGGGAGGCACAATATATCACTGTGGTCTCAGTGCAAGGGCTAAGAAAGCTCAGCCCTTACACATTCTTTCATTTATTCTTCTTTAGGGTTAGAATAAGAAAGTGACGCCTTGTAGTTTACCACAAGACGCGAATCCCAGAAGACAATGATCTTTGTAGAAAAGAGGTGAAGTTATATCGACTGCGCTTCTCGGGTTCCCTCGGTATTTTTCTTAGGCCTCAGTATCCGTTCAAAGATCCTCGCCATCTCAATATATATTGTCGCGTATCGGGGGTATATCGCGACAAATAACTTCTCGATGTATTCGATGTAGCGACTTTTATTTCACACTCGCTCTTACAATCACCCAAATTACAGATTTCCGATTACTGCTATCTGCAGTATCACAATTAGTACACTCCAAATGCCAGAATACAACTGACTCAGTACAACTCGACTCGGCGATATCCACGGTATAACTGTTACCGTACAACTCTGAACTGTCTTCGGCGGTAGCCGCACTGGAACTCGAACTCGAACTGATCGATACGCACTGTGCATCCACTTATATAGCTGCAGTGCTTGCCTGTGGCGTAATGAGTGCCACGTCACAGTAGGACGTTGATTACGGTTACGTTAGCGTTGCGCGTTACGTCACCGCGTGACGTCACCGCGGAGGGGAGTGGCGGGGAGCGCTACGTTACCGTGGAGAGGAGGGGGGTTCTCAGTCGCGCAACATGTTACACTATGTCCATACTGAAACATTTTAAGGACAGAAAGCATAATGATTTTGTAGGTGTTATTGACATTACATTAAAAAAATCTCACGGCTAAATCTTAACACCCAATATTGACAATTATACAATTATAAATTATAAAAGACAAGTCTGTCCAGTGTGACTATTTCAGTTTTCTCACTTTATGATTCACTAGCCTTACATGTTTCGATCCATATTCAGAGGCACCAAACACTTTTTAGAAACCACTATCACAACAGTTGTCATATCAACTACACATGGTATTGCCAAGTACACAATGTTCCGTCTATCAGTCACAGCAGCCTTTCTGGTTATAGAAATATTTAAAGTTGTTTTTTAGTTTTAAAAACTTTCATAATGCTGTATTTTAGCGTCCTGTTGCACTCATTTTCATCCATGATATGTATGCAGTGTCCGGCTTGTAGTGCACTCAATTTTACCTGTTATTTCACAACATGTTTCGACAACATAGTGCCATAATCATGTGCTCCATTTACGCTAATCTATTGCATTGCTTGCCATTA
>NW_019725073.1:0-463 GCF_002891405.2 Cryptotermes secundus | reverse complement strand
TCCAAACATTTAATTTCCTTTAAAGTACCTCTGTCTTGTCTGCTGGCATTGATTCCACTAAGCGGTGGGTTGGCCACACCATAGCTCAAGTGGTTAGTTCCTGGCTTCCCACTGTGGCAGCCCGGGTCGGTCAAGTGGGATTTATGGTGAACATAGTGGCGCTGGGGCAGGTTTTCTCCGAGTACTTCGGTTTCCCCTACCAATCTTCATTCCACCAATTGCTCCACAGTCACACTCACCTATCATCTGGGGCTGGTACAATTGGCCAGAAGTGCCGCAGTACAAGGGACTTAGTCCCACCCCACTAGCAATAAAAAAAGATGGTGGGTTTATTGATAAAAAGCCTCCAACTATGTTTGCCTACCCACAGTATCTAACCTTGGACCTCTGTCCATACTGTTCCTGTTTGTATTAATATCACCTCCATCTGGTCTCCTGAGATTGTAGTCTAGTTTCCATTAAG
>NW_019725072.1:0-318 GCF_002891405.2 Cryptotermes secundus | reverse complement strand
TGAGGTTTAAAGTCCACAGATGGCGCTACAGTAATTTTATATTTTCTTGTTAGCCCTCGCGGAATGAGCTTGGTCTCAACAATTAAATATAAAATAAGTGTCGACTAAAACCTCATGAAAATTCGAGAAGTGTCGTTAAAATGTAGCATCTTAGTATCTTTAGGGGTTCTGCAAACCGCTCCTCTGAAGAAAGTTAAAGACTTGTGGAATAATGTTCAACAGATGGCGCTACAGTTTTAAATATTTTCTTGTTAATCCTCACTGACACAGCTCGATCTCAAGTGATTAACTTTCTGCGTGACCCCAAGAGCGGGTGAG
>NW_019725071.1:0-590 GCF_002891405.2 Cryptotermes secundus | reverse complement strand
GATTGCCAGCTTTGCGTAGCTAGCTTGCTAGATTTGCATGGCTGTCTTGCTAGATTTAGGTTTCTAGTTGCTACCTTTCCTTTGCTAGCTTGCTAGCATTTCGTTGCTAGCTTGTTAGATTTCTGTTGCTACCATGCTAGATAGGCATTGATAGCTTGCAGCTTTGATTTGCTAGCTTGCTAGATTGCTAGATTTGCGTTGCTAACTTGCTGATTTTGTGCTGCTCTCTTGCTAGATTTTCTTTTCTAGCTTGGTAGCTTTGCGTTGCAAGCTTGTTAGCTTTGCGTTGCTAGCTTGCAATTTTCATTGCTAGCTTGGTAGCTTTGCTTTGCTAGCTTGGTAGCTTTGCGTTGCTAGCTTGCTATCTTTGCGTTCTAGCTTGCTTGCTTTGCTTTTCTAGCTTGCTATCTTTGCGTTGCCAGCTTGCTAGCTTTGCGTTGCTATCTTGCTAGTTTTACTTTGCTAGCTTGCTAGCTTTGCGTTGCTAGCTTGCTAGCTTTGCGTTTCTAGCTTGCTAAATTTGCGTTGCATTCTTGCTAGCTTTGCGTTGGTACCTTGCTCCCTTTGCGTTTCTAGTTTGCTAGGTTTGC
>NW_019725070.1:0-472 GCF_002891405.2 Cryptotermes secundus | reverse complement strand
CCCTGATGAGGCCACTTGATTTTTCAATTGACCTAGTCCTTCCAGTCACAATATGTACCTGGGGTCGACTCAACCTATAACAGAAATGAATACCTGGAAATTTCCTGGTGGGTAAAGAGCGACTGGCGCGTAAGGCTGACAACCTTAGCGCAATCTTTGAGCCAAATGTCTAGAAAATTTGGGAGCCTCGACGTCTCACAATGCTATCGGCCTTCACGGTCTGTTACACGGATAGGTTTACCTTCTACATGTTTTCCTAATATTACGGACAGTTTAAGCTCAGTTCATACTTCAAAGGAAACACGCTTCATCTCCAATATAGAGACTGAAAGATATTGGGTTTTCGGACTTTATCCATCGTCCTTGTTTTTAAAATAACTAAGAAAAAACACGGCGTTTCGGAAACTGGATTTGTTTCCGTCCTCATGTGAGGGAAAACACCTATTCTGTTGTGTCCCTTAGAAAGAGCTAG
>NW_019725069.1:0-743 GCF_002891405.2 Cryptotermes secundus | reverse complement strand
GGAAGACAGGTAACTTCCGTCTGTGCCTCCATAAGCACAGACCAACCACCGTGGCTGCTGTGGTCGAACCGGCCACGACTCCGCCGTAGGCCCACTTCCACGCGGTGAGCCTGGCCTCGATCCGTTTCTGCAACAGGTCCATCGTCATGGGGGCTGGTATGGCGGCCTGGTTGTTGCCCGATTCCTCCCATGCTGTCCATACTGCGTCTAGTATTCTGCGGTGTCTCGTTACGTACTCTACTTCGTCTGGATGTAGGAGTGCCGGTACTGGTGGCACGATTATCTCGTGGTCCTTCCATTCAGCTCTGGATTGGAATTGGCGGCTAGCTGGCAACGTCAGTGTTCCAGCTAATATGTCGCAGCCCTGGGGCTGCTCTAGTACTCCGGTTCCTTGGATACTTGTTTTATTCAAGGGGCAGTTATGGGTGTTGAGGCATTTGCATTCTAGTTTAGTGAGTCTATTTAAAGCATACAGCCATGCGTCTTTAACTAAAAGTTTTCTAAATATAGGCCGAAAATTGTTTAACACAATTTCTCGTGAACATAGTGAGTAGCCGTGGGTCGTGCCAAAATATAGGCTGCTCAAACAAGTTTCATCTGTTCGTTCAATGGTTAAACTCAAACGTTGGTAACTCTACCGGGTTGTACACAAGGTAGGTTCGGTTCTTGGGTCTTAGGGATTAGGATAACAAGGCGAATGGCCTTCTCTGCGGACAGGACTGCAACTTAGGCCGATGCATAAA
>NW_019725068.1:0-695 GCF_002891405.2 Cryptotermes secundus | reverse complement strand
CATTCACATATGTGTACTACATGACCTACCCATATCGCTCTCCTTCAATTGAGCCCTCTCCCACATAATAATGCAAAGTGCTACAATATGAAGAACCAAGTAAACTCCCCAGATTGATTATAAAAACTAACACAAGCTTGGCATAAAGAGTTTAGTGTCATAAGATACGAGAATTGAGAGATGACAATAAAATTCTTGCCTGTGCACACAAGCAGAAAACACTCACCATCCTCTCTGTCACAGCAGGACATGTTTCTTCAGTTCTCTGTAGCAGAATTCTCGGCATTCTTGCTGCAAGAGAGTGCAGAATCTTTCATAACCTTGAAACTTTGCTTTATCACATATTATGCTTTTGTGGGTGGCAAATGAATCCGTTTACAAGAATCTTACTGATATAGCATCATATTTCTAAGGGTACCAGTACCTAGTTCTGAATATTTGCCATGTCTGTAAGGAAACATACTAATTATTGTGAACAAACGCACACTTGTCATAAGGAACAGAGCCCTCTGTTATTTTGGAGTGTCATAGGGACCAGGCACCAAACCCTCCTGTTATTTTAAGCTGTCAAGACCAAGCGATAACCATGAACTTTTAACATGCCACAGGATAACTTATTAGCACTGGGTACAGCTGGAGGGTAAAATCAGGTACAGCTATAAACCTGACAGCCCTTCAACAGTATAAACAAAGCT
>NW_019725067.1:0-569 GCF_002891405.2 Cryptotermes secundus | reverse complement strand
TGGCGTGACTTCACGTGACTTGGCGTGACTTCACGCGACTTGGCGTGACTTCACGTGAATTCACGTGACTTGGCGTGACTTCACGGGAATTCACATGACTTGGCGTGACTTGAAGTGATTTGACGTGAATTGGCGTAACTTGACGTGGATTGACCTATTTTCACGTCAGGCGAAGCGAGACGGGGCGACGCGAGGCTAGGTTAGGTTAGGTTATGCTGGTTTAAGTTAGGTTAGGTAAGGTAAGGTTAGGGGAGTGTAGGTTAGGTTTGCGCAGTTGTGTTGTGCGCATAAATCAGTAACAGAGAGGTACCAATCCCTGCTGTTAAGTTACTTCATGTGTGGTGAGGTGAGGTGAGTTTATGTGAGGTAAGGTGAAGTGACATGAAGTGACGTAACGTGACTTGACGTAACTTGGCGTGACAAAGCGTGACTTGACGTGACTTGATGTCACTTGGTGTGACTTGATGACACTTTGTGTGACTTGGCGAGACTTCACGTGAATTCAGGTGACTTGGCGTGACTTCAAGTGATTTGACGTGAATTGGCGTAACTTGACGTGGATTGACCTA
>NW_019725066.1:0-462 GCF_002891405.2 Cryptotermes secundus | reverse complement strand
TATATTTAAAGAACTAAGAGAGTTATCAGTGAACAATATATTAGTCATCTGCAAATAGTACAACCTTAGCCTGAGGTATAGCACGTGGCAAATCATTAATGAATAATAAAAACAACAGAGGACCCAAAACAGATCCCTGCGGAACACCATGTTTAATTTCCTTAAGTGACGAGGTAAAGGACTTAGAATAACAGGATACATGGTCCTGGTGATAAATTTCTACATATTGGAATCTATTCGTTAGATACGAGGTCATCCACTCATGGATTTTTCCTCTAAGCCCATACAAGTCCAATTTAGTAAGTAACCGGTCATGGTTTATTACATTGAAGGCTTTTGTAAGATCTAAAAATACGCCCATGGCAAATCGTTTTGAGTCTAATGTTGTCAAAATGTCCTCAAGAAAAGACTGGAAAACAGTATAGGTAGATTTATTAGCTCGGAAACCATTTTGGGCACTAG